>NW_003526944.1:429382-632660 GCF_000181795.1 Trichinella spiralis
AAAGATGGAATTTCGCAGTGAAAAATATCTTACTTACATCTTACATACAACAAGCTTAACTAACGTAATTTAACATAGGAATTAACTTCGCCCTTTTGATTTAGTCTTACAGATTCAAAACAAATAAGAAACCGCACGTACTTTTTCTCTTTTATTGTTCTGCATTATGCCGTCCGCGTTTCGCTTCGCGTCGACACCGTTTTCACTTTTTTCTTCATTGTTCATTACTGTAAAAATGTTAAATATTAAATCAAAAACGTTCTCGCTTCATCACGTAGTAAAAGTAACAACAAATTGAAAATTGAATTTTCAAATTTATTAATTTACTAATTTTCCTTAAACGGTAACGTTCAGAAATAAGTAGAAAATATTTTGAAAAAAAATAACACAAGTAGAAAGAAGAAGAAATTACTTTTCAGCGATTGAGAATAGACTTCAGCAACTATTCAGCGTCATGTACTCAGAGAACGTTTTACAACGCTACCACTTGCCACGTAAGTCAAACGAAGGAGTGCGCCCTAACTGACGATAAGACACCTTTTTGGCGATCGTTATTTGCATAGCGCAGCGCTGGAAACCGGTTTTTGTGCAATGGAACTTCTTATTGATGGTAAACTCTAACCTATGCCGCAATATAATATGAACAGGAGAAATGCACTGTTCAATTCTTGAAAATTCAAAAATGACCTTAATGCTTACAATTCTGTCAAAATGTAAACTATCTGGCAGAAAACGCCATTACGAAAATACTAACTTAGTCAAAACACTCCTTCGCATGTTTGAATTTGAAATTTGAAAATTCGAAAATGCCCTACATAAATGGAACTCATCGCAGAAAGCTATTCACCAAAATATAAGCAAACTGACTGCGCGATAACTGCGACAAAATTAGCTACATAAAAAGTTTAATTTACCTAATGTCTCTAATGATGCGAAATTGAAAATAATATAATGTGATAGTAAAGTTAAATAACTTTATACATGAAAAACACTATTTTGCATAATAGAAAGTACTGATCGTTTAGAGATATTCGACCTGTTCTGTGCACAGTGAAATTCAATGCAAAACGCAATTTCAAATATTGAACATATTCTACAGTTATATGCATACGTTAGAGTTTAATAACAAATTGAAATTTCATTTTTTGACGCATCTCATGGATCAACTAGATATATATAATTGAGAATTTTCTCTTGTTTTTCAATTTTTGTGAATATGAAAATGGAATGCTTATATATATACTAGCGTTCATGCAAAACATGAGAAAAGTATGTTTTATCATTGAAATTTTTACCTGGATGCTGTTTGGTTCACTTGTACTTTTGCTACGCGGCCTTCAGTTGACACAAAATCACTCAAGTGAAATTAACCACGGGTACAACATTTGCTTTTCTCTTATTGGTCTTTTACTTTGCAACTTTCTTATCGGTGATTTGGCAATCCATATACTGTATATCACAGTTCTTCTTAATTCAGTGTTCAAATGTCTAAGGAAAAATGAGTTTTTGTTGATTTAAATACTGAAAAAACTGAATTCGTAACTCCCACTTGGAGGTAAAGCATGAGTATTTTTATTTATTCTATTTGTTATCAACTTTTTAAATATGGTTTGGCACCTGCTCGAGGTAGTTTGTCCATGTATGCAAATATTTGTATTTCAGTATAAGTAAGTCATTATTCGTCGTAATGTTGGCCAGGTTAAAGTTTTTCACTTCAACTTATGGTTTTATCAATACTTCCTTTTTGTTTATTTTTTACGCACATGTTACTTTGGAGTTTAATGAATACTTCTTTTTATTACGTTAAGTGTCTTCGCAGTGCACAAGAATGAAATACAGTGAAAACCATTTTTGTTTGCGAATAGTTGTTGATATTAATACTTACGCGGCACTTTTCTACAGTATGATGAAAACGGAAATTTTCTTGTTGTTTTCTTTTCGAATTTCGTTATAACAACATATTTACGTTGGAAAAAGTTTTCTCAAAATTAAATAGTTTTGATATCATTATTATCTGTTGGAGAAGTGGCAATGCCGGAGCTAAACAGAAACAGTCCTGTTACAAATTCATCGCCAACTTGCTATTCGTCTTGGGATGAATACGCTCAGGCTGTTCGTACTTGGTTGTGGTCATATCGTGAATGGCAAGTATATAATGAAGGCATACGGACTGTATTGTTGCAGATAAACTTGAAAGAGCGAAATCTTCCTGCTCTCAGCAGTGGAATTTCTGCTTCTGCTCCGATATTGCAAAATCATGATCAACAGACAGCTTTCCCTATTAGTAATTTCTGCGTTATGATGTTCATAACTTTGAAATGTTATATTGCTGTTGAAAGTTCCCATCTGTTCAGGAACTCCATGTGTGATTCCTACATTCAGACGACGTATTGTTGCCGAACTTATTGACTACTTTTGTTGCCTTATATGGTTGATTCTTTTCATGATAATTCTTCATGAATTGAACTTTATGTAAGAATTTCATGTTAGAGGTGCATGTTTTTTGATGATGTACTTTTCAGAAATGTATCTCATATTGAAAAGATATTTACTGTTGAATCTGACATTCAGTCTTTGGTAGATCTAACTCAGGAGCTGGTTCCGTATGAAATAATGAAAAGATTGAGCTTCAGTTTTTTCGAGGTATGTTTTTTAATTCTTTTTTTTTCTGCATCTCAAGACCTGATAAAGCAAGAACACAGACGATTTTGAAATACTGAAAAATATCTAGTTAGACAGCAGTTTAGTTCAAGATGTTTAAAATAAATCTATGCAAAGGCGAGTTACTTGGCGTTCTCTGGCTGCTTCGACAATGTGCAATTCGGATGCACACCCGGAAAATTTGTTATGAAAATCCGTGTTATTCCTTGCGAAAGTATATCACCTGGCGCAGCTGAAAACGTAGCAGTTGTTGAACGTTATGAGGATAATATTACTTTTCCTCGGTGAGTCTTTATAATGTGTGATGATAATGTAAAATTCCATGTTGTATTTTTCAGTGCCTTGTTGCGTTCACTTTTGAAAAACATCTGTCTTGGATTTTTGTTTCCACTTTCTCTGACTACGTATTTTCTGCCTCACAACCGCGCTTTATACGACATTGTGTCTAAAACTGTTGTCGTCGAATTCTAGCTGAATTACTTATTGTTCTTATTTAACTTTTCGTCAAAGTTGACCAGTTATTTCTGATTCGATAATATGATTCATTTTTTAATATTAAAAAGGAAAAAATTGAAATGAACTGAAGCTTTTTGTTGCCTGGATTGAAACTTGAAAGTGCCAAATGCAAGTGCAGATAATCACAAATATAATAACAAACAGCAGTCGTGTGTTTATGACATGATGATCGCTGCAATTTATACTGAAAATTTTGGTAAAGTTAAACCGGCAAATTCTTTTTGAAAATGTAACATACAAAAAGATTAAGAAAACATTATTATAAATGTGGCCGTGTCAAATCGGCTGCTGTGGACACTGTCTCGCGTAAGTGAATAATATAATTTATGGGAAAAAGGAAAAGAAAGAAAGAAGCCCAACAAGAGCCATCGTCAATCACTTGAACATATCATAGCCTAAAGGATTTTCGCTAAATTTTCGCCACTGAAAACCTAATGTATTATTTTCATTTTCAAAAACAAGGTCGCCAAAACCATACTGATATGCAAATTCATAAACCGTCACCTCTACCCACGCGTTGTCTGTATTTCGGGAATCGTCATAATAGCTTTGTAGTACCTGAAAATCAAATTTGTACATCATAATTTTCCTTTACCAAAATACTCCGTTAATTAATAAACCGCTCACTAGTTCTTTGTGCTTCAATGCTTTTCTGAATCGTTTCTCAGCTCCTGCTACTGAAAGCGATTTCGACAGACGACTTTTTAAAAGGGCGTCAAGTTCGCTTGTTAAGGCAAGATGGGGACTGTTTACAAAGCCCTGAATAATTAACATTATTAATTTACTGATTTTGTTAAATGGCTATCAAATTCTGAAACTTCACTTTACGCTTTACAACTTGGTTGGAGAATTGATTTTCTTTTTACACGATACAGCAGTTATAGGAAATTAGAAAAATGACAAGCTGAGCAGAATTTGTTTTGTTATTGAACACGTTTTAGGTGCAAAAGTAGAATTTGCTTAATACGAAGTGAAACTTTGTGATTAATAAATTAAAATTTAAAAACCATGCATAACGAATGCAATAAACAATTGTTAAAGTGAACTTACATTCGGTAGTGACCATGTTCCTGTACTAGATCGGCAAGCTAATATTTCTGTAAATTCCAGACTGTCAGCTTGCATTAAATTTTTTGAAACTTCTTCCATGTTAAGTCTGAAAGTTGAGTTAGCAGGTGACTTCAGATGGCTTAATTTCGATGATTTTTGGAAATTTTGTACCTAGTGATGAGCACGAAGACTCTGTGATTCGGGCCCCATCGAGCCAAGGACCCTTTACCAGCAATTCCCGTTCTTCCGACTGGATTCAATGGACGACCGTCAACTACAAGGTATTCCCCAGTGCAACTTCTGCGATCTATTAATCCATCAAGAGTGTTAAACTTTGGATTGAAACCATCGTCGCTAAAATTAAACAAATTTTCTTTCATCACACACACACACATCTGAAAGCTATGTAAATCAATTTTTATAAACAAAAGGAGCTTGTTTGAAGATTTTCAAATAACGTTAATCATTTAAATACCACAAAGTAATTGGGCCAAAGTAAAACTAATAAACATTTTTATTTCGATCATTCACTTTCTATTGCAATGATTCATATTATCTATCACCTGATGCGACGTATGCGCTATTTTTTGTTGATGATAATGTACAATCGACAGAATTAAAATTGTAATACAAGGGAAAAGTGAATAAGCAAAATATCTACCAGTCACAGAATTATTGCGCAAATGCAGACGATGTAATTTGAAAAAAATATTTTACAACATTTGCTTCTTCAATATTCAACAATAACATTAAATTAATGGGAGGAAAAGCTATCACGTTTTCCATTAATTATTGCAATAAAAATTCACTGTCTCAATAGAAAAAAAAATAGGCTTACTGTAGAGGCAAATTTTGCTCCCTTAAGCTTAACTGCAACAATACATACACAAAGCTCGTAAGCGTTCATTTGTTCTAGCAATTTGTCCGATTGATTGTTTGCTGTTGAACAGAAGAGAAATTTTCACTTCAATTTTGTCGAATGTTAATGAAATTTTTTCTCCATTGCTTTAATGATTATTGGATTGAATGAAAATTTGACAATAACGAACGCTAAACTTATTTTGTTTCGTAATTCAATTTTCACTTTAAACTTTTCAAATCAATTTTACTCAACCGCATACCATGCAACAAATGTTCTCTTACTCGAACCACTGCCCATTTAGTTGTTTTCTGTATCAAATAAAAGAAAGAAAACAATTTCTTCCTTTCATACATTTATTTACCTTTATCTATTTATTAATTAATTTATTAATGGATTTTGATTTTTAACATTTGCAGTTATTGGAAAAGAATACAGTACAACTAATTCGTGAAAAAATGTAAATTTAAACGACTTATCTTTTATTAATGTTGTATTTCACAATTCTTATTACTATTTTCAATTTAATACCTTGTTGAATTGAACTGAATTGAATGCACACATTGACTGGTGAAGAATCTATAACAAATTGAATAGTGAAAAAGTTCGACCATTGTTCAATTCTAAATGCAAACACTAAAATGGTGTTTTATTGAATATGACAACTGCTGAAAGTGATATTTAATTTATAATCTCCTCCACCATTTCAACGCCTCACAAGCTATTGTCACACTAAACCAGAAGGCTATTTGATCTCAAGCACTTATACTAACCACTATAGATATATATACCCATACCATATATATATATATATTTTTTAATTATCAGAAAAAAGAAAGCTTTCATTTCTAACATTGCAGCATTTTTAATTAGATTATTTTTTAAATTAAATTAAATTAACTTACAAATCAATGGGATCAGTTTCCGTTTCTACAGTACCGCATATGTTTACAGAAGCGGAGACGGCTGAATATTCCAACGGCTTATATTCGTCAAATGGAACTTCCCATGCAATTTTGTCATTTGAAACAGTAACACGTTGAAGCTTAAGAAAAAGAAAAATGCAAATTTGATCAACTTTTCCACTAAATAACAATAAGATACTTCTGAACCGGGATAATTTCCACTGCAACAACATTTATTCTGCTTTGCTTCTTTGAACAGCGCTTTGGATGCTTTTCGTTGGGTAACTTTACACGGCCGAAGAATTGCCTGAATTTTCAAAACAAAAAAGAAAAATACACTTCCACAACATTTACAAGTTACAAAAGTCATACAGTATTCACAAATTTTAATAATTTAATTTACTGCGTTTAAATTCAACTTAAACTGTCACATTGCTGCAGAAATTTTATTTATTTAAATAGAATTTTTTATAAAGTTCCAAAGTAGAAATGCAATGAAATTAAAATGGAAATGTACTACTATATATAGGTATGAAGTATACTTTAAATAAGAAATGTTCTCTCACCTTGGTGTGCAATTTTCTAACTCTATCAAACAGGGTAATTGTAGGCATGATAGAATTTGAAACACTAATCGGTGTTAATCTTCTTCAAAAATGAATTTACATAAATTATAAACATTTTAAGCTGGAAAAGCATTTCCTGCAGCGCTTAGAAGCGGAAGAAACGTCAAACGGTTTTTCATTCACGTCACCAGCTGGCTAGAAAGCTTATTGTTCAGCAGCCAACTGACGCAACCAAATGAAAGAGATTGAATTCGGGCTGAATTTCATCAACCAATTTAATATACTCAGATTGAAGCTGCTTCCCAACCTTTTAACGGAGATGCTAAATGGTTCTGCTTTTATCACAAGTGAAATTAGCTTTCAAAAAACAAACAAAGCCAATCTGTTGTTGTTGTTGTTGTTGTTGCTGCTGCTGCTGCTGCTGCTGCTGCTATTGCTTCTGTTGCTGCCGTATTGTGATTGATGTTGTTGTTGTTGTTGTCAAAAAGATTCCTATATAAAGTATTTTAAATATTTTTGTCCATGATGAACAAAAAAACAAAAAAAACTACGATGAATCATGAAAATGATGCCTCATAAGCAAAACCAACTGAATTAAAATGAGGAAAGGGAAATTCGACCGTGCAATTGTAGTTGCAAAACAGCAAACAGCTACAATTGTGAATCGATACAATTAACTTAACACTTATATCTATCTAACCTTGATTAATTTCTTTGTTAATCAGTTCCTTATCAGTAGCGATGTCAGTGACTGCTTGTTTCGTGAATAAATGGCGGGCTATCGACATTCGTAGTGGACATTTTTACATGGATATAAATGCAGCAGCGTAAAATCCAAATCGGAACACGTTCAATATTCACCATTCTTTTGCTTGTTTGCTTGCTTGTCAACTTGCTTAACAAATTTATCCGATAAAACGTATTGTAAATTGCTTTTAAAAGTTTAATTAAATTGAAACCAGTCCATTTTATATTAGTCAATTAGCAATAAAATGAGAAACCATAAAAATGAAATATTGAATACTATATGACCGAATTAACAATAACTAACTATTCTAAAAACAAATTGCTAAAAATAGACTAAAATAAGAAGAAGATCTCTGTGACATTAAATCTGAGCTGCTACTATTGTTGTATTGATCGAATGCAAAACTTACCATTTGAGAAGAAATGTTGAACATGAACATTTGCGATAAATTAGTCGAATTTCAAACAATTGAATGAAGACAACAAAAAATATTGCTCAAAATGAGCAGCGGCTTTAACAACGGTAACAATTGACAATGATTCAATTAGGCACTTCAAAAGTGCAGCTAGCTTGGGAGTGGCTTCACAACTATTTGCAATTATGGCAGGTATTGTTTGTTCAAGTTTGATGACTTCAAGTTTTTCACAACAACGAACAATGGGCCAAATTGTAAATCGGCATCCTGAGCCGACGCTTGAACAAATAAATTTCCCACGCTAGATGAAAATAGGATTGTTTTGCTAAATATTTTCCTTTCAAATCAACCAACAGTAGTATAGAATGCACTGTTCGTTAAATGACAAGTAAAACAACATTTTAAATATTGTTAAATAACCATCATCACTACTATATATTAGAATATAGTAAAAAGAATGCATACATTTTTTAAATAGAAAAAAGAAAAATCATAACATTCTGCTGTAAAGTTATTAATTTCTAATTTATATTCATATTTGACTTCTATGGCTCATGTGGAAAATATAAATACTTACATGTTACTCGATTGATCTTATTGTTTTTTGTTTAGCATGCCTACTGGCGGCGGCAGTTTGCAAATACAAAATCCAATGAAATGTGTGCAATATAAACAGTGCGTGGTTGATACAGATATATAACCAATTGTGATAAATCGATACAACATCAATTTATAAATACTTTGCCATTTTACCTTTATCTTATCTATCACAACCTTTTTGGAAACATTTTCATGTAAAAATAGCTTACTTAGCTAGCTTATAAAATCAGTCTCACCTCGCATTTGCTCAACATTTCTCATTACTGCCCATCTCTGACGATTCAATTCACTCCGTTCTATTTCAGTGATGTTTACTTTACTTCACTTTGCTTCGTGCAGATTTGCATATTGTTCCTGAACTGCACGAAGTATAATCAGTGAATTCATGGAATCAGTGAATTTCATAAATCTTCCATCTTCTGCTACAAAGTATAATTTAATTTTTAAAAATGAATTTGCAAAAAAAATAATAACGTCAACATTTTTTTATCTGCCAATATGCATCATCATATTGACATATGTATATGACAACAATCAGCGACGACATGATGACAAGTGCATTAAAAAAAGCATTAAGTCGTGATGATAGCAGAACAGAGCTAGCTTGTTTGCTGGAGAGAATATAATATTGCTATGCACATTATTAAAAATAGCACGTGAAACAATCATATATACACAACAAAGCAGAGCAGAGTAAATAAAATAAAGCCTCACCATTAACAGTCGTGAAAAGTCTTCTCCAATTCTGAGTTATTTCACTTTTTTGCCAAAAAAAAGAACAAAAATAACAATGAGCAATTTTCATTCAGTTACTGCACTGGAATGATTTTGAAGTGTACACAGATTGACAACGTCAATTCTGAACATATTCGAATTATTTATTAATAGACCCATGAAACTGGCACCCATTGAGAACAAAGATGAAGCTTTTCCATCAATAATTCCAAAAGCTTGATCGTCTCGTCGATGTCGTTGTTGACAAATATGTAATCAAAAAAATGACCATACGCTTGACGAAGCAGTTCACTTTCTCGTACCAAACGTTCCAAGCTTCCGTCTGGCTAAAATGCAATTCAATAATTCAAAAAATTCACGCACAACATACCAATAACTTTACGTCTTCTAAATCTTTCAAATCGGGCGCGGCTACAAAGACCACAAAAGGTGAGTACTCTGCCGTTCTGAGCACCTTCAACGCCTGAAAAATAACAAACATTTAAAACATTAGCATAACTTTTTTTTCTTTGGCAAATATCCTTCTACTTGTGGCTCGACATCCAAAATAGCTATTTTTCCTGCACGATGAATTTTTCTAATCGTCTCCAGCTTCGTTCCGTACATGAACTCTTCGTGGGTTCCATATTCCAGATACTCGTTTCTCTGCACATCTGCCAACATGACGTCGTGATTGACAAAATAATAATGCTGACCATCGCATTCGTCCTTTCTCGGGGGTCTTGTTGTATCTTCAAGCAAATTCGCAATTTATCAGCCAAAATGAAAAACACGCGTGCTTGCATGAAAATGCTTACGAGGAATTGGATATGCGAACCGATCGGGATGTCTTTGTATAAGTGTATTCTTGATGTGACGTCTGCCGACACCATTTGCACCCAAAAGTACAAGAGTTTTGCGTCGAAAAGACGGCAGTCTGACCACTTCTTCATAAGTGACCAAATCGAGTTGATCAATTACGGACTGTGTTTTAAAATAAGATTTGCCAAAGTTGTGCTTTTTCCGTCTTCCGCTTGATATGCAAGGGACTACAAAGTGAACATAATAAACAAAGCATACAGAAGAATTTTTTCAAAAATGACTACAGTTCAACAAACTGTTTTTTGCACTCTTGTAAATCAAAAGACAAAAAAACACCAACTTATGAAAGATAAATTTCAAAAAACTACACAACAATGTGAAATGCAAATAAATTTTTTCAACAATCACAAATTCAAAGTAGAACAATTTAGAAATTGAAAAACAAAAAGAAAAAAAAACTTACAAGTCGCTTTCGCGTGTTCTACAGCTAAACATGCAGCACGCCACTCTTGCAGTTCATGAGATGGAATCAAGCCTGCCACTAATGGATTTTGATTCTGCTGAACTGGAGCATTATAGTTGAATCCAAAAGCAGGGAACAATGCAATAAATCGAGCTTGCCACCAATTATGATCATCTTTCGATATTATCTGCATGAACAAATTAAAACAAAAAAATAATAAAGCAAAAATCGTGTAAATAAGAAAAATGAGATGAATATCTATCTCAGCCTTTATAAATTGATTAACCCAATACATTAGTTGGAAAAGAGTCCATTTATTCATTGATTGATTAATTAATTAATTTGATTTGATTTAATTTAATTTATCGATATTTTCTTCACTGAATAACAAACCTGCAATATATCACCGGTTTTGAAAGGAACGCCTGCTTGAGGACATGGAATTAAATCATCTTGAAAGGGGTCATAATCAAACTGAGCTCTAACGTATATCTGAAATAAATTAATAAAAATTAAAAAATGAAGAGTAAAAAATAAGCAAAATAATTAATAGTGGACAAAATTAATTTCAAAAAAAAATGCTATTCACTTCACAAGGAGGTGGAGCACTTCGATAGCTTGGAATCACTTTAAAAGTTAATGTGCCTCGAAGATCTCGAAGCATTCTCTGCAAGTTTTCGACTGTCTGACAGGATGTGTTAATGCCATTGATTTCACGTATTTCGTCCCCAACGTGTAATGTTCCTAAAAAATTAAAAACAAAAATTTTATTTAAAACACAAAGCATAAAATAAATTGCTTAGAATTTGAAAAATTAACCACAAATTAAATATTAAAAAAAATCAATATACCGTTCAGCATTCAGCAAATTTTATTTACAGCAGATATTAATTAAATTATTTTCTTTTTTAAATACAGTTTACAAAAAGAAATGTTCTACTTTTTTAAATATAATCAATGAATAGCGAAACAACCTTGCCGATGCACCATACCACCGTGCATTATTCTAGCGATGATGCACTTTCCGTCTTCGTTGATTTTCATTGTAATCCCCTACGAATTTAATTTAAAATTAAAGTGACTGAAAAAAAGTCAAGCAGTTTTAAGGTTGAGTACTTTATGCTTTAAAATACCCTTGAACAAAACATATTAATAATAAAATAATATACCATTGGTTCATCAGTGTTCCGTTGAAATTGAATAATACGCACACGTTTAACCGGAGTTAGCGAAAGATCGCTGGAGCTCAAAGTCAGTTCATCAATAGCATTACTTTCCCAACTTGTAGCCGCGTGAGCAAACGATGGAACGCTTTCGGCAGTGAGATTCAAAAGCCGACCAAACACTTCATAAGCAATCACATCCGCAGTGTGAAAAATTATCTACAAAATGTTTTCTTCCTCAGTTTGGCTGTCAAACACTTTATGCAGATAAAACCAAAATAAAAAATGATATATTTACCTTCATAATGGGAGAGTTTAAAATTAGCAAAAGCTTCAGCATATTGTCAGACGGTTCAAACGAACTCAACAATTGAAGGGCTCCTTCCAACAGTTGATAAGATGTGCAAATTGGCGATGAAAATCGAACGCTAATTAAATTAATGTGATCGAACAGCTAAAAAATGACATGTTAAATGAAAAATATACAAAAAAAATTAAAAATATTTTTTAAAACCACTAGTCATCGCCACCATCAGAAGCAAAATATGAACAACTACTTAATATATACATATATATATATATAGTAGCCGTATGTTAATGAACACAATTGCATATTTTATGTTTAAAGATCAAATAAGCTAGATTGTCAGAAATAAAAAAATTAAGATTTTCCATCTAAAAAATGGGTTATATGAATTTCATAAATTTCGAAGATTTTCACAATTTTAGCAATCTTCACATACATACACGCACGCACGCACAAGCGCAAAACATATCATAAAAATGATTTTTTATCAGTTCAATTTACGATGAATTAATTTTCACATGTCAGTGGAATTAAAATCAAATATTATTCACACTCACTCACTTCTAATATATCATAAAGTCGATCATCCATCATCGTATATTCATAAAAAGGTACATTGTAGCTTTCTATTCCATCACAGAGACTAATTATTTGATCTAATGCCATGTACAATTGTCCAACAGCTTCTAAAAAAATAAAAATATCCCCATTCATTAAACATTCACTGAATTTTCTATGTTTTATTCTTTCATACAGCAAATCATTAATTTAAACGCCCAATTTACAAAATAAATAGTAGAACTCTTTTTGAGTTATTAAATGCAATTTAAATATTATCGTTTAAAGCTGAAATACAATTTTCTAATTGGATAGATAAATCAACTAGCAAAACAAATTGCATTTGTATTAAATCTTCAAACATACTGCTGGAAGCATTTTGGTCATCGGAGCAATAATAAGGATCAACAATATCAATGCTGTCATCGTTTGTAGTAAAAGTCCACCGGGGACTATTAACACACATTAAAATTCTATTCTAAATACAAAATAAAATAAATAAAACGATAACGTCAACGTCAACAACAACAAGAAGTTATATAACACACTTTTATGGCTTCTAACTTATTAAATCGTTGCATAGCGGTAACAGTTTCGGTAAGATGAATTCTTTGAGCAACCATACCTTTATCCTAAAATGAAATTTTCAATAAATGAAATTTAGAACGTTATTTTAATTTGACAAAAAGAAAAATGTTCACCTGAATCCAAGGATGGTTAAGAGCTTCTGGAGCGGTCATGCGGCGATGACGGTCAACTGTGAGCAATTTGATAACAAAGTCTTTAGCATAATCTGACACATAGTTCCAAGTTCTGTGCTGTGTCTACAGATGAAAAAATTTTTTTGATTTTATTATTCTTTTCATCTCATGTAGAAGTCATCTCATTTTCTCATTGTAATAACATTTCACCATTAGAATGGAAAACTACCCCTGCGAAACTTAACTGAACATTCCTTTTTTGAATTCAAAATTAGAAGATGCAGAAAAATTATTTGAAAAATTTCTTACCGTATACCTGCCGTTTGATATTAAATTGAAAATTTCTTCCGTCGAACCGTAAAATGGAAAACGTCCACAGAGTAGAACAAAAGCAACCACGCCAATGCTCCACATATCCACTGCACAGTTGTAATGCTCTCCGTCGACAACTTCAGGTGCCATGTACATCAACGATCCGATTTTGCTGCCTTGAATTCTTGCGTTGCAATCTGGAAGTTGCACTGCCAAATGGAAACCGCCCAATTTGACTGGCGACGAATTTTCTTTATTTGCCAATATTATGCATTTCAACCGAATATCCCGGTGAATGATGTCCCGTTCGTGGCAATAGTTCAAAGCGTTCAACAACTGACGTAAATAATGACTGGCTACATGCTCACTGTAAACAAATCCTGCCGCTGCTCTTTCAACAATTTCCAAACACAAATTTCTGCCTTCCATGCTAAACTGTGCGAAATTTTTAAAACTGAATTGACAAATAAATAACACTATTAAAAAAATATATATATATTTATTTACGTTATTCAGAATATAACATTTTACAATCCATCACTGTTTATATTGCCTTGGACAACAAAAGCTTTGCTTGCATTATTCGAATATTAAAATTTAAATTCTCATAAAATCTTATGCAATCTTCCAAAATCAGTACAATAACTTACAATTCATAAATAATATAAAAAGAGTCATTCAACTGGTATGTGTCCACTAAACCGATAATGTATGGATGCTTCAGACCGCAACATATTTGAACTTCTCTCTTTAAATCTAAAATAACCATTGCAAATAGGCATGAAACAACAATAATAAACAACGATTAAATTGTTCAGATTGATGTTTTCAGTTCACCAAAGAGTTTTCTAATAGATTTCTAGGAAATTATTATCGCACGTTTACCTTGGAAGCAAATTCTGCATTCACACACAATTTTTAGAATTTTAATAAGATTACATTGAAAATAAAATACACAACAGTAAAAAAAACAAATTCAGACCTTCTATTGAAAATCCAGGGCGACAGGCACGTTTCTTTAAGTTCACCACTTTCACAGCAAATGATTGAAAAGTGCCCCTGCTGAGGACACGGTATAAAACGGAAGTCGCATTTCTAAAAAAATAAATTAATATTAAAGAAAACACATTTTTCATCTAAACTAAATAATACAAGAAAAATGTAGCAATAATGAATGCCCATTTATTTTCCTGTTTAATCAGCAAACATCAACATAGCAAAAAAGTAAAAAAGCTGACAAATCTAACTTGGTAACTAAATAAATGTTTGTTTACAACTTTATGCTAATGCGCACACCATAAACAAACAAATGGCAACAACGAATGCAATGAATCAATAATTGCAGTTCAATAATCGATGCTCTCTCCAAAATAATACTGATTAAATTGCTTGTATTATTGAATTAATAGCAATAATTTTCACGCATGAACGTATAATTTCAAAATAAGCAGCCCCTTTGCCCAAACAGCGTAAAGTGGAATATCAAAAGTTAACCATCAAAGTCAGGATGATCGTGTTTTGCGATTCATCGAACATCAAATTTCAAACTGGTTAACAAACATGCTGTCGTCTAATTTGCTTGTTTCGAAACAATTTCTCATCTCCCGCTTTAATTTTTCAATTGTGCAATTATTCAATTGCATTTCATAGAGCCAAACGACGAACAAAGCGATACGACTTTTCCATTTCCGTCAATTTAAACCCTCCACTTGTTTCAAAATCTTTTCAAGGGCACACACATGATACAACGACATGCTTCAAATGTTCCGCAGAATGCATGCAATTATGACTTACTGTATTATAAAGATTGTCAAGTATGTTAATTATTTTATTACTTTTGTTCTGGTAATTGCATTGTTTCTATCGAACTATTTGATCAGAAAGATTAATTTTACCATTTATAAAATGAAAATTTTTTAAACAGGATAATTCTTAAAGTGTTAGAAAAATATTTTTCATTACGGTTCGAAGTGCTTGTTCAAAGAGAAACAATCATTCAATGGAATTAAGAGAAGAAAAAAATATTTTCAAAAATAAAATAAAATAAAATGAAATGAAAAACTGAATCAGTACCACTCGAGTGCTACCTTTCAATAATTCCCTGTATATCGTAAGGAAGGCAGTCCAAGCTGTCAGCATGTATGGCGCCAGTGGATGTGATTGGCAGGTTTGAACAAACAGAATTCGATTTCAGATGATTCTGGTGCAAATGATTATTCGTAGAATTGAGCATCCTGTCTGCAGTGAGTATATTGCATCGGTTTTCGAGTTCGACCCAATCTTGACCAGTGGTCAACGAACGGTCTGGTAGTTACGCAGGTGCAGTTCCGTTTATTGCGTGATACAGCTTTTGTAGAGGCGTTTGACGTCTGCCAGTAAAAAAGTGCTTGTCTATGAATAAGAAAGATATAGATATATTTTTAATAAGAAGACAAAAAAAGGAAAAGAGTAGCATAAATGTCAATAAATTATGGATGTTAATTGTAATCAACAACAACAAGTAACAAACTGAACTGAAGTGATCAGACACACCCATAACTAGAATTAAATGCCGAAGTTTTTGATAAAATGAAAAAAAATAGGTCACAAACTGTAGCGAAATGAAAGTAGAAAAGCAGCGACAATGAAAAACAGATTAGCAACAAGTGAACAACAAAAACAGTGAAACATCGACCGTAACACCTTAACAATGACGTAGTCGGTGAACGTTTGAACAACAAACAAGCAAGCTATTTTGCTGGTGATATCAAAATAAGAGGCATGTAAAGTGAAATGCAGTCATCATCTGTTGCTTTCAAAAAATTTAAATATTTTCAAGCATAATTGATGAAAAAGTAATTGGTAAATAGATTATGATGATTCAAGTAGATCATTGATAATAAAATTGTAATAATTGTTAATTGGAGTTACGAACAACAAGAGATGAGAAGACAACAACAAATAAATAATTAAAAAGTGGAGTTTTGACATGATTCGAGCTAGAAACGTGCACAAAGCATGAACAAGAGAAAGTGTATGAAATTTCCTGAGCGCAAATTTCATTTCAACAAAAGCGGCGTTTGATCAACAAGATGAACAACCAACCATGAAAATGACAATGGAAAGCTTATATACGGATGACAAATGGTTGTAAAAGCGCGGATGACAACTGAGCTTCACTTTACCACTTGCTTCTTCCTATGCACTTTGTTGGTGACTTCCCCCTTCTCATTCTTTCTCTTGTTCACTCACATCTCGTCACATCTTTTTCTCAATTCTTCCTATTCACTGGCTAACTCTTCTTATTTGTTATTTATGACGAGTGGCTGTCGATAAGCTGGCACATCAGTTATCAGGCCTCGTCGATTTCCCTTGATGCGCTTTTCAGCTGCTTGATAAGCAAGCAAAGCTAAGAAGAACGCAAAAATAGCAGTTGTTCGTCGTCGTTGGTGGAAAATATTGCAAAATTCAAGAACAAACGACGAACAAGATCACAATTCAACCGTTTGACATTTATGAAAAGAATAAAAGAAGAAAATACACACACAAAAAAAATTAAACTTAATTTAAATTCCCAAATCAGCAATTCATACAAGAATATAGGATAACTGAAATGAATCAACAACTTACAAATGGGTACTCGTTGACATTCATAAAGTCCACAAGCTATATTGTAGTGGAACCGAAAAAAAGCTTCGCTACAAAAGCTGACTCAGCTGTGAAAAGCATGGTCAGTTGTGCAGAAAAGCGGTTGCCAGCCAATGTGGTGAAAATCAATAAATAATGCTAGCGGAAGTCTAACATTTTTAATCGATCCGCTTCTGGCAGCAGCTTCAGCAGTACGAATACGATCAATTTTTGCGCATCAATTTATACGACGATTGCCTTAAGGCAAAGCATACTGAAGAAATACTAAGCCGGTGGTTCCTCTGATAAGCCTTGAACAAACAAACATTCACTACTCAGATGAAATATAGCCCTTGCACTCAGTATTCGTCTGATTGAATAACAAACAGAAAAGTCTATTTGGAAAATTGGAACATTCATTGGAAGAAAATAAAATAAATTAATCTGCTCAACACGAGGTACAAAATCATAGAATTTAAGCTTCTTTGACCAACGCATTATTGAATAATGCGTGAAAGCTGTTAATTAATATACAAGCAATGTACTGTTTATTCTCAACTCGTCCAAATTTGAATATCAAATTTTAACTTCAAATACACTGAATTGCACTTACGCACACAGACACACACACACACACACACACACACACACACACACACACACATATATAACTTATGGTTAAGTTAAATGTATTTTTTTAACGTAATATAATTGCATGTGTAAAAGTAAAATTTATACCGCTATGTAACACACGACCAAAATTTTGCTTATCAACTGACACTTTTGGAAAAATATGAACAAATTCTTGGCAATGTTTGTTGCTTGATTTTCAACAGCCAATCCAGTAAATAGAAGCAGTGAATTGTGCGCAATTCAGATGGGCGGAGTTTGTTTACATGAATCGAGCAAGCTGTGAACATTTAGCAAATCGCATTTCGTTTTTAGTCAACAAAAAAGACCACATTTTGTGCAAAACACAATGCAACCAACAACCACCGTAATCAAAACTGATCAAACACTTGCCATAGTACAAAAGAATAAATAATTTGCAAAGATAAATAAGATCAACATCGAGGTTATAAATTTGTCTCAAAATTGTTTCAACTATTATCATCAAATGTTATATAAAAGTGTTGCCACACTGAAGTGTAAAAAAATATTGTACATTTTTAACGTAAGTCTATTTAGTTTATCAACAAATAAGTCAAATTTAGTAAGTAAACTTATCATAAATATTTTGATGCTGAAAAATTTATCAAATCAAATCAAATCAGATCAGATCAGATCAATCAACCGACAAATGAATCCCTCTAGCTGTTCACTGTTGATTGGCTGCTCAAAATAACAAAACGTTACAAATTAGTCAACTTATGTTAGACAGGAAGTTTTTCTCAGCACAGCTTATTTAAATGTCAAATATTTATCATACGAACTACTATTTTATTCAAACTGAAATAAATCGTTAAATTTTCCTATTTAAATTTAGCATTTATTTAATTTGTGATTACTTTTATTTTTTATTAATGTCAAGTCCTTTTTAATTAAAAAACTGAACATTTCCTAGAACTCTTTATTATTTTCAACTACAGTAATACAACTTTTGAGTTTTCCATCGAAAAAAAAACATTTACCTTATTTCTCTTCTATGTACAGTAATCTAAACATGATGATTACGGTCTTGTAAAAAGAATGCAAATACACATGCAATTAAGCGATAATCTAAGATAAAACAAAACAGTACTTTAACACTTGAAATTATTTCATACAAGAAAACTGTGCTTACTTGTTGCAAAACATAATTTACGTTGGTTCATGAAAAATGCAGTGTCTAAAAACGGCTTGAATAAAGCAAACATTGGCACGACGAATGCAAGCTCTTTTTATCATTTCAGTAAACGAAATTGTCAATGCTCCTTTTATTGCTTTTACTTCTCTTTAAGCTGAAGTTAACGGTTAAGTACTATAAGTTGAAGAACAACAGCATTTGTTTCAATACTTCATACTTGGTAGTGTGATGGGCTTTCTTTTTCAATAAATTCCACAGTAAACAACAAATTTTTCATGCATTTCATGTAAAATAACTGCAGAGGTATAGAAAAGCATGTTACTTTATCAAGTATGCTTGTTGTAAAACTGCTGTAAGCAGTAACAAAAGCATCCAAGAAGAAAAAAAAGAATTTTATCAATCAAAAATATTTATTTGTTTCAAGCATAGGACAAAAGTCAAGTTCAAAACGTAAGACATTACAGGAGCAAAGTTAAAAGCCTGAATATTCGCAGCATTGAAAAAGTATTTTATCAGTAGTAGTCATAGTAATAGTAATAGTAATAGTAATAGTAGTAGTGGTAGTAGTAGTAGTAGTAGTAATAATAATAATAATAATAATAATAGTAGTTTTATACGTGCTGCTGCTGCTGCTGCTGCTTTTTTCACATCGACTGAGACTGCTTACATGATGACACATTCGCGTTCTCGTTTTCCATTTCTAAAACGCTTCAGTTCTCCAGATGACTTATACTTTTCCAAATAATACAACTGCTTTTGATTAATCGCTCCTCTTCGATTTCTAAAGTGAACGCACATTTTTACATAACAGAAAATAATGAAAATTCAAAATAAATAAATAAATAAATAATTGAATCAATAAATTTAATGCAATTCACTTACTGTCGAATTAGATCAACCGCATCCTCGAACTGCAAACCTGCTTCCATTAATGCAAGTGCAACCAAAACCGGAGCGCTGAACAAAAATTATTTCATTTTATTTGACAAACAAAAAATTATTTGACTTATTTAGGAAAATTATACATGTAAAATATATTTATTTGTTTATATAAATAAAAAAACGTGAAACTTACCGGCCCAATCCAGCAACACAATGAACTGCAATACAAGTGCCTGGTTCGGCAACAAAACGCTCTTTCAAAAGTTCTATCCATCTATCTCGAATCTCCTTCGGGGGTGACATACCGTCCGGAAATTCCCAATCCTAAAATAATTTTAAAAAAGCATAATAAGCATATGCAGAATAAAAATGAAAGTAATCAATAACTTACTATAACTTCAATACCATGTTGCTTCAACTCTTCTACAGAATAAGTCGGCTCACATACGCGCACAACAATGTGAACTTGGTGTCGTTTCAGTTCCTAAAATTATGATCATATTTAATCTATAATATATATATATATATATATATCTCAAAAGTACTTTTTAAAAATCTAAATTTAATCCATAAATAAATATCAGCAAAAGCTAGTTGAACACATTAATTAATGAATCAATAATAAATCCATCTATTTTAGAAGAATGTTTAGAACGTTGATTAAAAGAAAACTCGAAAAAGCTCTTCTATTTTTCAGCATTAATGTGAAAAATCATAAACTAACACATCTGTCACAAGATCCTACTCGAAGAATAATTTTTAAAATGTAACAAAAATGTTTTCATAACTTTTTAGTTTAAAAATAAATAATCAAATAAACGAATAAAAAAGAGGAAAAGGAAAAAAACCACCACGGTTGAAAGTAATGATACCTCATCTCGTTTACTTTTTTTAATCAACGCCTCCTTTCCCTTTTCATTCTTTATTATTATCATTATTATTTTTTCAATTTTTATTGTTAAATTAATTGACTTGCACATCTGATAGAGAAATAAGAAACGAATGAATGACAAGTGGTGACGCAAGACACGTATGTTGTGGATGCAGCGAGGTAAACGGTAAAACAACGAATATACACTGATCAGATGCAAATTAATCATTGCAATCAAAAGAACATTACTGTATAACTAACTACTATTGGTGGTAATGAATGACGATGATGACAGACAATGATGCTTCTGAACGTCGAATACAAAGTTGTTGTGTGCAAGTTATGGCAACATTGAAGATCGATCGATGCCAATCGGCGAAAAATCAATCCTGACCAACCGACGTTGCAAAGTTGAAAAAGCAGAAGTTTGAAAAATTGATAAAAGAAACAAAAGACAGGCGCAGCCAAAAGGGCAACCATATTAAATAGACTATCCGATGATCTTGGAAGATTCTAAAACGTCGACACCAACGTTTTCAACTTTCCGACTCACTCAAACAAATAAATGTATGCATCAATAACACTGCAATGCAACAACGATCAAACAGATCTTGCATCCCAGATCGCAACATGTTTTTCTTGACTTCTTCTTCACTTGTTGCATTCATCATCATCATCATCATCATCATCACCATCATTGCTTTGCCTTTTGCAAACAATAGCAAAATGGTCTCCCTCCCAAATATCGTATACTTGCAATAAAATATACAATTACCTCTAAAAATTGTCCCATAGTTGCATCCGAGGGACGGTCAGTGATCAAAAAACGCATGTGTCCGTAAGATATTTCTGCCGGAGCTGGTTTGTAATAGTTATTCGGTGGAGTAGCGCGATGATTTGAGTTTGACAAAATACTGCTGCGAGCCATTGTTAATCAGATAAAAAAGCCAAACTACAATAAAAAAAAGAAGTACAAGAAATAATGCAAATAATTAAATATAGAAAAATACTATATATGTATATATATATATCACATATCGTGTATATTCAAAACTTACCAAAGACGCAGTAATGAGAGGAAAAAGTCGTTCACAAAAATAACAGTACTTGCAATGGCAAAATGCTGCACTAATATAGATCGATTTCCACACCACACAGTAGTAGACAAATACTGCGAGATTAAATGGAGAAACAATGAATTAACTATACGGTAACCTTGAAAGTAGGAGACAAAAAAACAGACAATGCAGCAGAAAAACAAAGAGAGTGTAGCTAGCTTCTTTGTTCTAGATGTCCGTCAGAACGGCAATGACGTGATGAGTTGTATATTCTGTGAACCGAATGGGCTAAGGGACAAAAATGTACACAACAGGTCAAGGTCTATTTGGCGTGCTGTGCTTCACAAATTTCTCCACCGAACCTGCTCAGCGCAAAAACACCGTTCAGCATTACAACTTTACGCAGGACGAGCTTAATGTTAGAAAATGTCGATAAAACCTAAAAACAAAAGTAACGTCAGTGTATTGCAATCAATTGCAGCACAAAACGCAAATCCATTATTAACAATGCAATAATGATCATCTTTTGTTCCTTTTCAAATTTTACTATTCATTTCTTTATGCAAATGCAAAAACTTTTCAAAGCACACACACACACACACACACACATATATATATATATATATATATTAGTGTATATATTTTCCGCTGCACACGGCATTATTTAAGGTTTCAGTTATAACTGAAATTCTGTGAATGAAAAAGCTGTTGTTGACTATGACGCACTAAAAAAAGTCGACTTTAATTCTCATCTTGCTGACGTCTTTCTTTTCTGCTATTTTCTTTCTTTTTTAATCACTAGTCTACAACTGAATGCCAATATTTAGCCCTGAACAATAACCAACACTGTAAATGAAATCAAAAACTAACTCTTATAAATTGAATAAAAATCAGAACTCAAATAAATTTCACGCGCTGAATCTCAACTGACTCATCACTTTGTACACAATATTACAAAATATTTCAAAACAAAAAAACACCACATATATATATATATATATATGCACCATAATATTCAATGATTTCATGTCCAACTGCACAATAAAACCATTCTGCTTCTTCTGAACAGAAAGAACACAATATAACTTAAATAATGAAATACATATCTATCTCATGATGAGTTTCAATTTCAACGTTTCATTGTTGTTAACATGAAAAGTTAATTAAGTTGATTTCATAAACATAAATTGACAAAAACCCAAGAATAGCATCTGATATTATTTCAAATACAAAAAACGGACTAAAATATAACTGTAAATAAATCAGATAACTTAAAATATTCAAAGCAATAAAAAGGGAAAGAAAATGCAGGCTTGGGTTCACAAACTACTAAATTTAGAACAACTGAACATCACTGAATTGCATAAATTAATACATGAACATCAGAAAATACCGTGAAATTACAATATCCCTTTTCCATATAAATGACAAAACAAATATTTTCTGTATGTAACGTGCATTTGGTCCAAATAAACAACTGCTGACAATCATTCGCTACAGACTCCCGTGCCTATTACAACCCATCGATACTGTTTATGTCAAATTATTATACTTGGTCATTGTTAACGGCAAAGTCACAATCAATGACAAATGCGACAAACAATTTTTCCATTTTTTAAAGCAACAATATCTTCAACTGAAAGTAGAAAGTGTCGTGCAGAATTTTTATAAAATTAGAACAAAAGTGAAAAGCCGAAAAACAAATAAATAAAACAACACACCTTGCAACTATTGTTCGCGGCAATTCCCAGTGCATTAAATATACAAACGTAGAAAATGCTAGAACTAACCTGTCCCATGTCCGGATTGTTTCGACTGTTTCCTTCGCGTTGTGCTATACCACTGAACCGGACAATACCAAACTCAAAGAGCTGTTAAACTTTAAACCAGTTACATAAAATTATGCAAAAGGTTTTCAACGTAAGCTAACTGAACTAGCTGCAGTTGATAAATACTGACAAAATTATAAAAAAATTGAAACATGGTGAGGTGCTTAAAAACGTTCAACAATTGACTATGTCATAAATAACCATGAATTCTTTTGAAATGAATCAACTAATACAGTCTGATAACCGTCATTAATTGAACTAGCTACACAAGCTAAGAAGAAGAAATTAGAAATTATGAAAATTGTAAGTGAAATGTAAATTTAGTAAATAAACATATTACGATTAGAAAAAAATAATAAAATACGATCAATATGTGATATGTCAGGAAAATAGAATTTCATTAACTGAATAACAACAGTAATTTCTGTTAAATATAAATGGATCATTTCAACAAACGCGAATGTGAAAAAAGAAGCAAAAAAAGTAACTGACTTTATAAATTAGTGAAAAGCAGCACAGTAATTATGATGGACAAAAGCGAAACGACGTCGTCATCGGTTAAGTTCATCAGTAAACAAACAACACGCGGACGCTTCAGAAAAGTATCAATAAAATAAAGACGATAAAGATATCGTCCGAATCAATCGAGGCGGCAAAATTAATAATCACCTGAAGCAAGGCAAAGAATATTATCGCTTACCGAACTATCTGGGCTCATCGATGTGTACGCGCAAACCAAATTTCGGACAACACCGAAATTGATTATGGAAAATTTTTGCCTTTCAAAGACGTGTCGAAAGTTCTGACTACGCAGAACAACACCGCAAAGTGCTATGCCGTCACTCAACAGCAGTGACGCCACACAATCTACAGACCCCCAAACTCAAAATTTGAATGTCAGGTTGTATTGAACAAACAGGTACCGTAATAAAATAGTCAGATTCGAATATTTGCACTTTTATAAAAGGATAAGATAAAATAAAATAAAGTATTTTAAAAATAAAAAACATAAAATAAAAAATCGATTTTCAGAATTTTTTGGAATCAATTTTTTCATTTTTTTATCCTAAGAAGATGCAATTGATGTGCTTTTTGTTGTTATTGATTGAAGAATTGCGTCTGTTGTGTAATTAAAAATTTTGCTCAACACTGCGTCCATAGTAACAGTGAAAAATTTCATCGCCCGAAGAAACTGTTATCATTTTTCACACTTTTTCATTCATTATCATTATTCACGTGAACTGCTGCTGCTTAGCCATGTGACGCAACGGTTGAAAACCGAAAAATCACTGATGAATTTCAATAGAGTTTTTTGGTTAATGCATAACAGCTATATTGTATTAATTGCAGAAATGCCATTTGTATCTGAAAAGTTTTCCACTTTAAGTCTGTTTTGCTTGTTTCAAACGAATGCTACAGCAGTTACAGTAATAAAAATGCTATTCAGGTTGTTTTAGCAGCACAGCTGCGCTAATGCAAGAAGAGCTTCTTGACGAAAACACTCTCTGACGATGAAAATGCAGTCAGTCAAACGTAACGTGACATGTGTCAAAACTTCGTTTAAAGAATTTTTCAAATAGCTCTAATTATGATGTATTTTCTTATTTCTGATTTTGAACACGTTCAATTTTTAAACTTTGAATGAATTTCAAGCAAAATTGAAAAAAGAATAAAATAAAAACAAATTACTTACTTTCAAAAAATTATACAAAAAATGCAGCAACGTCAGTTTGTAGTGGTATTTGTTTTATGGGACAGCAAAAATTGAAAATGCAATACTGTTTAACAGGAAAAACAGTATTGATATGCAACAGAGAAACACGACACAGACAGACAAGCACGAAGTGACCGTTCAGGCTGACGGAAATATTACGTATTGTGCAAATTTTCCCAATCAGTCAGGGTCAGTCGAATAATATCCAAAAACAAATCTGCAAGTTTGGCGTCCAATAAGATTCTATCCAATTGTCTCTGACGTGCGGATATGTAACCTCTATTTTTATAGGTCAAACATTCACGATTGTTTAATCATGTCGGTCAAGTCAGCTAATACTACAGACGCCGGTCGGGCGACTTAATCGATTTTGCCTCAGATTGTACAATATTCCATGCCCACACACCGAATTAGATTGCTTCAATAGAATGTTAACCCCATTTTGCGCCAGCAGATTATAACTTCTAGAGATAAGTTATATTTTGCAATTATTATTATTTCTGAATAATAAAATATGTACTTATTTATTTAGGCTGTAATAAAGTGAAAGAAGTATTTGTGAAAAATAAAGTTTTAAAAATCAATGAACTTCCATTTACCGAGTGACCGATAATATGATAATTACCTTCTGCAATGTTAATTGGTGTAATTCGATGCCAAAGCGCAACAAACAACTAGCATAAGTTGTATTCAGAATTTCGAACAAAGAAAGCAACATATCCTCGTATAAAGTACGGATTACACTAAGCCTGGGATTAACGTCTGCACACGATTGCTTAATTACAGTAAAAATTGTTGAATTTTCTGACACATATCTGGAATATTGATCATTTCAATTCTAGAAGCCTGCCACTTCTTCATATACCGTGTTGTTCGCGTCAACTGAGATGACAAACAAAAAGAACAGACAAGCATTGTTCAATATGAAAAAAGAATTACAGCTAATTTACAAATAGCAAGTAGCATGATATTTGTCAACCATGTGCTTAATATTCTACTACTGAATTATTATAAAGAATTACAACATTATAAAGAATATTAATACATAGAAATTGTTAGAAAAAGTTTAACAGTTTTCAGAAATACTAAAGAAACCAACAATTTGTACTGTGTAAAAATTTAAAGTAACAAAGCTGAAATTTTCATAATAATAATAATAATAATAATATAAAATTGATAAAAGCTTCATTTGACTCGCCTGCCTGTGTGTAATGTTTCTTTGGAAAACTTTGCAAAATGCTTCAACTTTCACAATCTCTTTCTTTATTAATGCAGATGTGAAGCTGTTGCAGTTGAACAACAACAAACAATACTTTTTCCAGCAGTGTGCGTATGTGTGTGTGTGTGTGTGTGTTGTGTTGTGTATGCGACGAGAAAAATTAAACGTTTCCATAGCTGTGCATCATGTTCGACAGCTCATTCAAAAAATTTTCTCTGCATGGCGTGCTTTGTTGCTTCAGAAAAAAAACCAACTTGTTCCGTAACAATAGAGCTTTAATCAGCTACAGCTGTACGGTAAGCTGGTGTGACACAGCTGAAGTTTAAACTTCCTACAGTAAAAATCAAACAAACAAAACGACTCTGATCAGTTATCTATTTACGTACGAAATGAATGTTAAAGCTATGTCTGAAAAAAGAGGAAAGGAAAAGATAGAAAAGAAATGGAAATAAAACGAAAAATATATGCTTAAGCGACGCTGTATTTTTCACAATCTTCTACACCATGGCAACGTCGCAGCTTGTCCAACTGAGCGCTGAGCTGCTCCAACATTGGCACGCTCAATTCGTAGACGATGTTGTGCAACTGAAATGAAAATTAAAATATTCAAAAAATTGAATTGAAATTAAAAAAAAACAAAGATGAAAATCAATTCACTTGAAATGGATCATTGTACATGTCATAATAGCTGACAAAGCCGGTAACAAATTCACAATAGAGAAAGTTGTGCGAACCATTCACTGTTCTCAAACAGCCGTACGAATTGTTGTACGAATTTTGACAAAAGCAAAATGGACCCAACGTCCAAAATGGTTCCGTCCGCCAGTGACTGTTGTCATGGGAAAAGCAGTTCAAATTCGGCACACTGCAAAATACATGCTTCGGCTTGCCTCTTCTTCGTTTGCCGTCCTCTTCTTTGCTTTTCCTACCTCTTCTACGTTCAGAACGGCCTCTTCCCATTCGTGTCGCCCAACGAATCAGATCCGCATCCGAAATTTCATCAAACGGTTTCCTGAAAACCATCACCTCACATCCCATCACAGTGTCGACTTTACAACAACTGCTTAATCGTTTTGTTCACTTTTTCAACGGATGACTCTTGTCACTGTTCAAAACACAGGGGCAGTGTTCGTGGCTACTACTGTTGTCCACAACATCGTCGAACAGACCTTGCTGGTCATCGCCACTGCTGTGCTCTGATGAACTGCCATCTTCTTCGTCTTCACTTTCGCCAAAAAATAATGACTGAACAGTGGTTCCGTTTCCTTTCAACTGCCGACGTATATACTGTTAAAAATAAACACAATCAAATGCCAACAAATTCTTTGCATTTCATTCAATTCTTAATTGAATTCTCCAAATTGAATTTTGAGCATACTTTCAAATTTCGCAAACGTTTGCGCAACATACGTATTTTATCATTGACCACGTGCTTTTGTTGTTTGCGATTTAAAATTACACCTCGGTAAATTTCAGGCATGCAACGCAACGTGTCATTCGGGAAAAGAATACAACCTTGAGCAAGTCGAAAATCTAAATTAAAAATAAACTTGAAGACCATATTCCACAAAGTGTAGAATGTGAATATATTTCAATAATAATAATAATAATAATAATAACCTTTATGACGAATGCGTGTATTTTGTATGCTTCGAGTGGCCCGTCTAAATTCATTTTCATCAATCTATAAAAAGAAATTTTTTTCATAATAAAATTAATTTGATAAAATAAATCATCAACGGAACAAAAAATAAACATGAAAATCCTATTTGCATAAAATATTTTCTTCAAATATGAATCTGAACAAATTTACATAAATCTCATATAAAAATAGGTATCATAAAATGAATAAAATTTATTCTAAAAATTGAACAATTTTATTTCTAAACTAAATGTTACTCATCTATATACAAATAAAATATATTTATTGAACAAATGCAATTACAATAAATAAATAATTAATTAAAAAAACATTATTACCTGATTATCATATTTTTCAGACGGATGAGTAGAATCACCAATAAAATCATCTTCCAAAGAATCGAAAAGTCCTTGATACCATCCTGTATGTTCGATTTCTTCCTAAATTAAATTATTGACAAAATCAATTAAAATATTGATAAAAATGGCAAAACTGAGAAATGCTTCAAAAGTCTCACTTTACAGTATACAATTTCTCATGTTCTGTTCATCAATTTCAATACAAATTACTTATTTTATTCTGCAATTACATTTTCAGCATATTACGCTTAAAGAACAAACAAAAACGATAAAAACTGTTTCAAAGTATAAAAATAGAATTCAAAATATTTTTATCATAAATTACCCACTTGTAACATGTGAACTTCTATAAGATGTTGGATATAGTGGAATAATTTTGATAAAATATAAATACATTTTTTTAATAAATACATTGCGCATGACAATAAAAATTAGTATAAATCCCATTTTCTTCGGTCTGAATAAAGTGCCTGAAAAAAATATTCGTCGTAGTTCGAGAGAATTTACCTTTCTCTTTCATGCAAATGAAGAAGAAAAGAAACTGAAAAAAATACCTGTAGAAGTTGATGAAAAAACTGTTTCTCCCATTCAATTAATGTTTGCTCAGATATGAAGATCGGTTCTTCGACCAAACTGCTCACAGAATCAGATAAGCTTGATTCAGTGAAACGCTTCATCAGCTCTAGAAAAATAAGACAAATTTTCCATTTATTTTGATTTAACAATAACTAAAATTAAATTAAATTAAATTAAGTTAAATTGCAACACACTTTTCGTTTTAGACGTTAATACGTTTTCTTCTAAAATAGTATCGTTCAATTCACAAGTACAATCCACTTTCCAAACAGATTTCGAGTTTCTGCATTTGAATATTCTATATCGGTCTACTTCATCCTTTCTACATTCCCAAAGCTAAGAAAAAAACACTTATTAAATAAAACACAAAAAAAAGTAGAACAATAGTACTTGATTATCTTTACAAGGAGATTGATATTCTTCTTTTTCACATTCTAGTTGAATGCGAATATCTTTGCTGTAACGTTCACGCTGTTTACGAAGACGCTCACGAAGACGAACAAGCTTCGGTCGAAGTCTGAACAGAGAAATTCATAAAATATTAAAATCTCGTTTTCGTGAAATAAAGCTCCAAATCATTTTCACCCTCGTTCAATGAGCACACTGTGACGCCAACGCAATTCTGCAGATGGTTTACTAGAAAGAAGCATCAATGTAATTATACAGAAGCATGGATAAATTTATTCAAATTTTCACCCTTGCTTAAGACGAGTTTCATAAATCAACAACGGCAAAATGGAACGTCCATCGAAACGCGGCGGCGCAGGCAAGCCAGCCATATCCAGTATTGTCGGTGCAATGTCGATGTTAGCCACTGGCTTTGTTACGCTGAGAGTTGTATTCATGAATTCGCGAAAGAAGCATCGCTTTTTGAAACTCACCGCAATCCTTTGGCGATTCTTGGCCCTCTGACAAAAAATGGTACCTTGATATCACAATCGTACGGTAACGTCTTGCCTTTGATCAAGCCATACTGCCCCAAGTGATAACCATGATCAGATGTGTACAGAAAGTAGGTGTTGTCCAACAGACCAAACTGACGAAATTCTTTGTACAACTGTAAGCAGAAAAGATGCTTCAAACATACATTTTCACCTCTCACGTGATACAGCACAACTGGGGTCACCTTGTACACTGCGTCATCGACGGATAACAAAGTTTGCAAACGTCTACGTTGCAAAAAATCCGTAAACGCCACATGCACTGGTTCCATTTTACCCGTATGACGCAGCAGCCACTGTTTATCTGGATTTGGAGCATAATTCCAACTAGCTGTTCTGGAAAAATATTAAAATTCTCCAATGAATAGACAAGCAGACCTTTTAGTTGTATACGTGAAGTTTCAATGCTTACCGGTGAGCTGTGTTATTGGCAAAGAAATCATTATATTTCGGTGCAGGATCTTCGGGTCCGTGCGGAGCAGGAAAACTCAGAACTAACAAGATCGGCTTCTGCGGAAATAGCAGTGTGGAACGTTTGAAAAAATTTATCGAATCATTAACAATCAGATCAGTGAAATAGTCTTCGAAATAATTGTCGCCATGCTTAATCTTGCGGCCGTTGTAATTGACAGTGTAATTATAAAACCGAGAATTTCTAACCAATGCCATCCACTCCTTCCAACCGGGTGGAATGTATGATCCGTTGTATTCATTTAAATATTTGCCAAAATAACCTGATCAAATGAAGCACACTGATGAACGAAAAACACTTCTTTTTTACCCTCTCATTATTACTACTAGCCTGTTCTGTATCCAGAATTCGCTAAATAAGTGGCATAGGTTTTCGGTTCCAAGTGTTCAATCCAATATTGTCCAGTACAGTTGTCTTTGTTCGAATGTACGTGATGATTGTGCACGTATAATCCGGTGAGCATTGACGTTCGACTGGGACAGCATATTGGTGTAGTTACGTAACCGTTCACAAATTCAGCTCCTTCGTCTCGAAATATTTTCAACGTTTTTCGCATATAGTTCATCGAGCCTTCAAAAATGCACAATTAAGCTGAATTATCATTTTCAAAAATCATGCATACATCAATCGAATTTCATCATCATCATCCGCATACGAGCTATGTTTCAAAACATGACAATCAAAACGCGAAACAACAATTTCACAGTTTCACATTTTGGCAAGCTTTGGTAAACGTCAGACTACGATCTAATCTGTGACCACATCAACATATTCAAGCAAATTAGTGTTTGAAGCGCTCGTTATTTCACGCTTTGTTGAATTTTAATCTTCGGTGCTTTTATTCTGACAACTAAAATTATGCCATTCTGTTGAATAATTTTTAAATTGTTAACAATCGTTCAATGTAAGCTACGTAGCCGTGAAATAAAGAATGTTCTAAATTTCAGTGCAAATTAAAATTCCACATGCAAATTAAAATACTGATACTATTAAGCAAAACAGTTGAAATAAAAACAAATTTCGTTACCCAGTTCTACATCTTGATCATCTGTAATAAAAAGAACGATATTCGGTCTGCTAGAATGAAACCTAAAATAATATTGAAATTTAAAAAATTAAATGAAATTAATTCTTCATTCAATCCTTGTTAGTGTCAACCAATTTTAGTTACAATGTCAATGATATCATATTTACCCCTCTACTCATCAATAAATAACAAACAACACCGCTTTATATTATTTCCAGAAAATATGAAACATATTTACACATTTTCAAACAAAACAGACAACGCATACTAAAAAAAATACCAAATAAAAATAAAAAATATACAATAAAATTTGAAATAAAGAGTTACTTTTTACGTAATTCAACTTGAAAGTCAAATATGAAATTGCCGTCTCCCTTCACAATTACAATAATATTTATAAATAGTCAAGAACTGTTTCCTCGCGACTAAATGCATATTTGTGAAATCAACTCAATAAAAATAACAACAAATATAATACTGAGTTTAAATAGAAGCGTTGATATGGAAATTTTACGTGAAAATCTTACGAGCCATGGTACTGCTTTAAAATTTGTTAAAAAGTGATTTATGTCAGTGCACGGCATTAAACAACAACAACAACAACAAATATTAATATGTTTACTTATTTCAGGAAAATTTAATTTAAAAAAATTAAAGAAAAAACGGAAAAACGTAAAATCAAACCTTCGTTGCAGTGATTGATGACAACACATTGTTATAGTGACAAAAAGAAGCACCACTTCGGCAATTAGCATGTCAGTGCCAGGAACATGAGTTCAAAACAGCAAAAAGTGGCGGCTTCTTTTGCAGACAAACTTAATGAATAAGCTGTCAAACGTAAAGTTTACCAATAGCTAGACTTTGTTTCCGCAATCGACTCTGAAATCTTTCAAAAATTACTCTTTTCCAATTTTTATTCAATTATAATTTTTGTTTTTTGCAAATATTTTAAATATTGTTAAATTAACAAAGTTTTATCAGAATGTTTCCCTATCGATTAAAAAAATAATGGAATTTATTACGCATTAAAAAGGGGTTCTCAGTTTTCAGATGACAATTTCACCTGAAGATCAAATTTACAGCTGAAGAAAGAAACTGAAACATGAATGATACTAGCAGTGTTCTAACAGTAATTACAGTAAACAGTGAAAAAAATGCTTGCACAACAGAAAACTGATGTATTTTATTCGGTCGATGTTCATCAGATTAGAAACAAAAAGTCGATATAAGATTCTCAATGGAACTGAGCGACTGATTATAAGCTTCAATTTTAACAAAAATAAAATATTTATTTCAAATAAATACAAGTTCTTACCTATAAAAGTAAAATAGCTTTCTTTACAAGTGAAAATGTACAACAAGTACATTTATGTGACATCATCAATTTGAAAAAAACCATCGTAGCGGACGCACATTCAATTCCCACCGTACATTTTGAAATGCAAGTGCAAATTTCGGTTGCTCAAAGAAATTTATTAAAATAACAAAATAAATGTTAAAAAATGAATTTAAAATTCAAATTTTAGCACATAACATTATTTTAAAGTCTACAGCGACATTATTTTTTTGAAAATAACACGGAGGCTTATTTAAAATTCTAACAGCAGCGAATATTCGAAAACAAACGCACAACTTTGATAGCGTCTACGTCAACAGATTAGTTTTTAAAATTAAAATTGGTAGAATTTTTCAAAAATTCCAATTTTTATCAGTAAACTGTACTTGTTTAATAACCAAAAAGAAGAATAAAAAAATTCATTTCACTTTTATCCAAAAGCAGAATTACACACGAATGAACACGTATAACAAACAAATTCAATGAATAAATTAAATAAAAATGATATTAAAAGAGAAAAAACTTTTGTTTTTCTTAACAAAAAGAGAACATAATTCTGATACTAATATTCGTTACGCAAAATCAAATTTAAATAATTTTTTAAAATAGCAGCAAAATGAGCATAAATTAAAAATGTACTGTGTTGAATGTGACCGTTGAGTGAAATTTGAAAAAAAATTAAAAAAACTGCGCATCCATTACTCTTTATCCAGACCCGCAACTATGCGACATTTCTGCATTGTCGCCCGCTGCATAAACTGCTGCCTTGACAATTCTCTTACCAACTGTGAGAAAAGAAGAATAAATATGAAAATAAGAAATATACCACCAACACAGTATATAAAAGAAAAACGAATCAATTCACTGACCTTCAAATATGGTTCAAGTTCAACTTTGCCTTTTTTCAAAGCTTCACCCAAATAATAGATAGTATCATCCAAAGTTGCATCTTCAGTGCAGCATTTTACAATTCTAAATTCAACTTTTTCACATTCAACAACAACAACAACAAATTTGATTGAATAAATATTGCATAATTACTGTCGATAAAGTGGTGCAGTGGTGTCAATGGCATCGTCAATTTTTACATCATCTTCAGGTACATTTTGCAGAACGCTGTCAATCAACTCGCTGCGTTCTTTGTATATAGAAGCGACAGTTTTCAAGCGTGCTTCTTCATCAGCTATGTCTTGCAGAATAGTTTTAACTTTATTTTTACTCGATTCTAATTCTTCATTCGACCGACGAAGAGAATGCAATTCCGCCTACAGTAGAAATGGATTATTGTCATGTGCTGCGCGTCATTGGTCAAACAAACGTACAGATGTTCTTCCAATAATTTCGCGAAGCTTTTTTCTCAACAAATCTTCAGCTGCAGAAAGTATACTAGCTCGGATGTGCTCGGGTTGAATAGTGCCAGTTGGTTTTATCGAATTATTTGCACAAGAAGGGTTCAAAACTGACGGATAAGGAGCAAATCCGCATGTTGAAGATGTCGCGTGACCAACTGAGTTACTTCCTCTTGGACATGGCGGTAATACAGAATTCGTAGAGTGAGCAACTGGGTTAGGATACGGAGGATATCTGGCAGGCAATGGAACTGGATACGGTGTACTAACTAAACGTATACGACAATAAATAACACTGATATAACAATAGCAGAAAAAAAACTACATACGAGGATAAGGAGGACCTGGTAGACAAACAGTTGGATCTGGCTGGTTGGGAATAGGTGGGACTGGACGTCGATTTCGTCTAGCAAAATCGTCGTTCATAACGTTATCTAAATATAAATAGAAATAAATTCCAATTATGGCGAATAATTGAAAAAGATGGCGAAAAATACAAAAATATGAAAACAATTTTGAAACCTGAAGAATGATAAAAAGAAGCGCTCTGCTGTGAAGCAAATGGTCTACTGTTTGCCGGTTTGTTGAACACTGGACAACTTTCACCAAAAACAATTGCTAACACTTGCAAGAGTCCAAGTAAATCCGACTTTGACTTAAAAATGAAACAAAAAAATAATTCAACAAATTCTCACAGATTAATACTAACTCGATGCCATTCGGTCAAATATGGCACATTAATTTTGCCATTGCTGTCCACATTTGACGACGGTTTGACAATCATACTCGCAGTAGGACGCACGAAACAAATTGGAGGCACATGAGGATAATTTTTCAAAAGATAAATACAAATGGGTATGTTGTAAGTTTTTCCTATAAATATCGACGATGAACAAATAAACAACATGAAGCTCATGCATGCCAGCCATTTTCACCCATATAATTAACAGGGATTGTTCCACAAAAGCAAATTGCCAATTCTCTCACGCCATCATTACCAACTGAAATTAAAAAAAACAAAACAAATCATAAAACATCATTAAAAAATAACTAAATTTACAGTTTAATAAAGCAGCGCAATTTAAGAAGCAAAATTTTGACATTCTTAAAACAAGGATTAAAATCTACAACATCTGATTGTTTGGTATTAATTTGCACTTTTGAAAGAATAAACATTAAATCTAGCAAACCAAACTAAACATGAAAAGAAAGCTTTTTCAACGATGAACAAAAACTGCCCGATTTTAAAACAAATATCTATGTATACGAACTGACAATAACAGATTAATAGTAGATAAATCAGAAATTTCAAATGATCACAGCTGACAAAACATGAAATCAAACTACCATCAATGCAAGTATCAAACGTAATAATTATATTTAAAAAATACCATAAAAGTCTTTGCGAACAATGAGATCATGAAACTGTGAAAGCGCTTCCATAATTTCTTCCTTGGTATTTTCCAAATATTCAGCCTAGAATTAAAATGTAAATTAAATACAAAATCGATTTCTGTGCTGTACAAAAGGCGATTACTCCAATGGATTTCAACATTGCAGTTAACGACTCAGAATTCATGGCGTTCAAATAAATGAGAAAAGTTTTTATATCACAGAACGAAGTACGAAGACAATCATCAAAAGAATGTCACAAAAAACAAAGCATTCTACAGTTTATACGGTACATAAAGAAACTCAAGTTTAAATGTAGAATGATGCAATACATTACTGTGTTAAAAATTATTGAATAATTTTTTTAAATTGTTTATAATTAAAATAAGCATTTTATTATCATAACTTATTTATAACTTTTTATTTATATCAGGGACTATTTTTTTCACTGATGAAGAACATTTTTTGTTCAAATAATATTTACTTATAAAAAACGCTGCCAAAAAAGGCGCTTTTCATTTGCTTATTATTGTCTTCATTGATGTAGGAGCGTTTAGAACGAATAAAATTCTCATGTTATAATAAGGGTAGAAAATTCTTTGTTCGTGATCATATATATCGTGAATGTGAATAACAATTTACAGGTAGATGTTAAATTGAACTAGTAAAGGTGAAATTGAATATTAAAAACAAAATTCAACATCTTGAAAGTATTGTTTTGATTGAAAAAGCATACAAATTTACATTGTAGCACGAAAATTTCAAACTTATGGTTGACATCCTTTACACGCATTATTCTCGTCGAATTAGTATTGTTAATTATTGATTTGCATTCACAACTTTCAAAGTAAATCACTTTTAAGCGAGAATGAAATTCTGCAGGTCATTTATTAGCCTGAAGTTGAAGAAAATGCTTTAAACTGAGAAAGAAAACACGTTCAAACGGCAAAAGTTTAACCAACGGAAATGCTTTCTTGCAATGGAAAATTTCAGCCAATGTCAAAAAAGGACTTCAAGTCAGGCTGACTTTGACAAGCAACCAATTCTGTGTTCGACTGCATCCCTGCATCTGGGAAAGCGGCAGCGGCGGCGGTGTATTGGTGCTTTACAGTGGCGAATTTGTTTCGATCAAAATCCAACTCTGCCAGGTTGTTGGTGGTTCTAGTGGGATCAATTTCAAATCCAGTTTGGAAACGTTTTGGCATTTCAGATTTGGCATAAGCCGCAGAAATATAGCAGCTAGTGTCAGCAAAGTCAGCGGATCGTTCGTCTGACACGGCTGGTCTTTTCCCAACAATTGCCGCATTTTTATTGTTGTTGCTGTTAGTACTATTGCAGTTGTTGTGGTTGTTTTGCAAATAGGTGGACGATATGCGACGATCGAACAGTGGCAAATTTTGCGTCTGCTGCGAAAGCTGGTAACCATTTCTGTGTGGTGATGCGTACTGTTGTTGGCAGTTTGCAGAAAGAGTATCATTAGCAGAAACACAGTAGGCAGTTGTGGGTGTGGCCGGATTAATCATTTGTTGCTGTGGTGAGCATTCCAAAATATCCGTACCGTAAGCAGGTGATGTGAGCGATAATTTTTCTTCAGGCATAGAGTAGTAACGTTGACAGACGGCCGTTGTGTAACGATTTTGCAAAAACGAATCTTCTGCTAAATCATGGACAAGCGGCTCAGTTTTCGGCACTTCAGGAGTAACTGGATAATAAGAAGACGGCTGAAACGAGGTAGACGAACCGTAAACCCCATGCCCATGACGGTAAGATTCAGAAGGATATTGCTGATTTGTAACAACGTTAGTCATCAACGTCAACGGCATGTGCAATCCATCGGCTGCGAGCGGTTGAGGGGGCGGTCTATCCATAGCTTGTGTGGCGATGCTGGTCGGCAAGACGATGGACAACGGCGATCGTTGTTCAAGCAATTTCACCAACAAACTATTCCTCGTTGTATTGGCCTGTTTGCGCCCACCGTAATTGCCCCTGGTCGGCTGTTGATGCATTCTTGGCCAAGAATCTTGCTGTTGAGAACCGCCGTTTTTGTAAGCCCTCTTTTTCGCAGCCGATCCACCACCGCCGGCATGGTTTGTTGCGGCTAATGAAGCAGCTTTCCTGGATCCTCTTGGTCGACTATATTCGTCAGTTTGGAGTTGTTTTCGATCAGCAACCATTTTGAGCATATCACCGCCAACAAAAGTAGCTGCTGAAAGCACCCGACTATCTCCGGCTGTCGTGCTAAAGCCCTGTTGCAGAGACACTGGTTCATCTTGGTTCAGCAAATGACGCAATATAGTATGCTGACCAATGAAATCAGATTTCACCTCTGACGGCTTAGGTTGTTCTACGCTTTTAACTTCCGTTGCTCTCGACATCAGAGGCTCTGGTTGTTTGGTATCGAAAACCTCAGACAGCAAACGTTCAAAATCATCCTGCGGAACTTTTCGACCATCGTCAATCTTGTCGAGCGGTTGAACAAAATTATAGCCCATTTGTTGCATATCCGTATGGAAGTTGTACTCATCACCTACGGATGGTTTTTCCGAAAACTGCGCTCGTTCCAGTGAAATGTCCAAAAAACTATTCGTCTGGGACGGCCAAACGGACTTGGCAGCAGAACTGCTCGCAACCACGCTGGAAGGAGACGATAACGACGAAGCAATTGTCGACAAAACGCTTGTTTCCACATCCCTCGTCGACGTGCCACTTTCCAGCGAGCGGGCTGAGCGCATATCGACCGACTGCTTAACATCAGCTGTTCTATAACATAAATATACAAATTTAAATTGAACGTTACATTAAAAATCAAACAAGTGTCAAATGATTTAATTAAACGATTAAAAACAATTTTTTCAAATATTTACATTATACAGGTGTTTCATTAGCCTGAAGTTGAAGATATGAAATGATATATTTTTCTAATGACGCAGAGTTGTTTGTACACTTACTGCAAAATAGTACACTCGAGATGTACGACAGGCCATTGTCTGTTTACTGCTAAAGAAAATGCTTCGGCATTCTGAGACAATAGCTGACTTTTCAATGAAACAACAACAACTCCTTGATCGATGGCAACAGGATTTTTCAAGCGTAGTTTGTCGACTGTGGCAAAACCTTTCTCATATGCTATGATAATAATAACTTTTATTTCTTTTTTTTTAACCAAAACAAACAGCAATTATTAAAATTGTCGAAATTTTACGTAACTTACCAGTGTTCAAATTATTTTCAAGCAGATCACGATCCTCGTTACAACACAGTGCAATCAATTTGTACTTCACAGCTTCAGTTTCCAATGCGCACAAAGCTGGATTTGTACAATTTCTGAAAGTACAATTGAAATGCAAATTATTCATTTGTCATTTAAAGACCCAAATATATAATAAATAGACTCACTTGACTGTGCATTGCAATATTTGAGAATCCATTGAACAATAAAAATTCAACAGAGGCTGTTGTTCTTTGGCACAAATTTCCCTTTGAACGCAAACGTTGTTCGATCCACCGGTGCGAAGTGCTCCTTGCTCAGAGTCGCTGTCAGCAGGACGAACAACGCAAACCAAGCACGGTTGAGATACAGCTACAATACCATATATAATACATACATATATATATATATATGTATAAATTTCAATGATGGTATATTTTCTAAAATAAAGCTATACCCGTGGAAGGACTGAGTGATAAAAAATCATAATCGGCTCGCATTTCTTTTGGATACGGCAGTGACATTGCTGAAACGTGCATGGTTTCAAAAGTGCAATCTGCATCAGCGTTCGGCTTTTGATGGGAAAGAATGTTGTCGACATCGTTCAAAATGGAAATGGCATTTGAATCTTTTATCAAAAAGCGACAACAGAATGTTCTGCTTTGGCGTTTCTTTTCAAAACCAACAACATCAGTTGGAAAAGCAAAGTTGAACAAATTGAAAGCTAAAATTGGAAAAATTCATCCAACAACAAAATATACAAAAATAAAAAAGAAGACAAAGAAGTAAAATTTCAAATGAAATAAATTATTTGCTACCAGCTATGTACAAGAGAGAACAACTGAAAGCAAAAAATTACATCAATAATCTACCTGTTAAATTTTGCATATAAATAAATATAATAAATACGCTGTCAGTAGTAATAACAATAAATTTCTTTTACCAAGTGAATCTGGCAAAAGTTGCTCGAACAGGGGACGATCAGCATTGGAAACAAATTTGAAAATCGGTTGATTTAACATGTCCGATTGATGAAATTTCAAATACTTCACCACATTGTCAGAAATGTACTCTATCAAGCCTTCGGTGTTCATGACGAAAAAAAAGCTGTCCAACACGCCAAGAAGTATAGGACCAATATGCGACGCACTCAACGATAAAGCTGTCGACGATACGTCCCCATGTTGAATTATATTCTCTTCTAAAAAAGAGAAAAAAAACGGAGTAATACCCTGGTGAGAAGAATATTAATTAATATTAAATATGTTTTGTTTTGTTTTTCACTTTTTTCCTTTTCTCTGTTCCAATGCTGCACCACTTCTTGGACAAGCTGCCGATTGGAACAAAGCACGCCAGAGTCGACGGAATCGTTGGTGCTGCAAAGGTTCTCTTGCAACAGTTCAACCAACTCTGAGAAATACTGACTCTTCTGTTGTTCTGTGGCCGTATTGGGCGTTGGCAAATGGAAATCCGCCTGCTTCTGTGAGGGAAAATTCTCACAGTCTACCTCAGCAGACCTGGTGACCAAGCAGCTTGTGGAACCGATGCCGTTGCCGTTGTTGTTGTTGTTGAAAACAACCGGTGAAAACAATGACGACGTACCCGACGGCGATATGTTGTTCATCATCGATGTTGCATTGTCCAAGTTGTTCTGCCTCACGCTTTCAACGTTTTCCGACAACGGTGAAGAGAACACCAAACTGAAATTTAAAGACAAAATCAATTCATCATCTGCTAAATGTAAATAATTGTTTTGCTTTTTTTTCATATTAAAATAAACAATAAATAATGCTGACGATTGGAATAAAAAAGAAAATTAATTGCTCAAGCGGAGAGAAATGACCATCCCAGCCGCTCCCAAATTGCTAGCCGTGCACGTCATCTAGCGTGATGTATAGCCAACAACCAGTTTCATAATCTTCAACTGACAAAACGACAGTTAATCGAACGATATTGAAAATTTATCCCTCCGCTTCAACGACAGTATGCTTTGATTTTTCTTCGATAAATGACCATCCATTAATTACGTCATCTGATTGATAATAGCGGTTCACACACCCAAGCAATGGCAAGAACGTCTTCTTCTGACATCTCTTGATCGTTCTAATTCATTGCCACAAAAATTGCTCCCACACTGCATGCCGTCATTAAAATCAATTATAACCTCCAATGATCAAAGATAATTTATCAATAATGAATAAATTCATCATACAATAATGAAATTGATACATATCGTTCCACGCCTATTATTGCGAAGAAACAAAAGAAAAACAACTGTCATGACGACGAAATATTCCACATACTATTGCTACTGCTGATAATAATAATAATAATAATAATACTGATTTTCAACAAATTTGCAAAACTCTCACCAGTAAAATTTCTCTCTGCTACATGCCCTAACAATAAGCAATTGTACAAATTTAAATACAGTATGATACAGATAATTAACGAATTGTTTTGAATGAAAATCAGCTATTGATAATTTAATGATCACAATAATCAAAATTTTATTTCAATAAATTCTGGAAAAGAATGAGAAATCGTCGACACGCTATTGTGAATTCAATAATAAAAAAAGAACTATCACCCGTTTTTTGATAACAATACGTGACCGTAACCTGAACTACTGCTACCTGACCGGCAAGAAAAATTCATCAAGCGCATCTTTAATTTTTAATTACAAACCAATGCATTAAAATAAATCACACACACACACACATATATATATATATATATATTTATTTATTTATTTATGTATTCATTTCAATTTTCAAAATAGCATTCTGTAATAAGGAAAAAAACAACCCATTAAAAGTGGTTCACATCAGAAATTTCAATCTTGATCGCCATAAATAAATGAATAAAATTTTATAAAAAATTATCAGTTCCTTTATAAAAACATACAAAAAATTCTGAAGTTAATTTCTTTGCTTATTTATGATCATTTCAACTTACAGTTTGAAAAGAAACAAATTGAAACAAATCCTGACAAGAAAGTATTAATTGCAACAACAAATAAAAAAATAAAAATGTTCAAAATTGAGAATATTAAAAAACCTAAAAATATCACCAAAATTAATTTCACAAATTACAGCTGTATGTATATATATACGGTCAGATGAAAGCAAGAAACAGAAAATGCTCATCAAAATTAAAACGAATACCGACCGACCGTTTCAATCAATGAATTTGAGTGTAAGAAAAATGTTTTATATTTTGACCTGAAATTTGACAAAAAAACCCCACTACAAGGAACCACCTTGCCCGTACTGTCACCAATCGTTCAAACAAGCCTGCTAATGCATTTTTCACAATTTGACCCTTCCATTTTCAACTGGACAAGTTTCAATCAAGCAGACGACACCTAACAACACAACTAGTAAGCAAACGTTACACCTAAAAATAAAATTTAAATTAACAGGGAAAAAAAAGAAAAATTAAACAATAAACCTTGTTTATCAAAAGATTTTTTGAAACGCTTATTTTCGTGAAATAGAATAAAACAACAAACAATATAAAATATAAATAAATATATATACAAATATGTTTGAGATAACAGCTAACGATCTGCCTGAGACAGAAATAAAAATAGTACATTGCCGTTCGGCACTACGCGGAGCATAGAACGAAAAAAATGTCAATGGTCACCACCCCTCCTTATCACATATCATTGTACGTATACATATTTTTTTTTCTTCCATTACAATATACAGTCTATTTTCACCGTTCAAAAATTAATCTAATGTTAATAAATGATCTATTTCTTGCACAACAATCTGCGCGCCTGATAGTTTTAAAATTACATTCCAAATTTAATTATTGCAAATGCTAATTTTAACTGAGAACAAAATCCAGATTCCTGTCATTAAAAAATTTATAAAAAACTGCATTCCTTTCAGCAATGATAACTTTTTCCTAAATTTTTTGTTGTTGTATCTCTACAGGCATTATTCAACAACAAAAAATTACCGTAAGAATTGTCTGCAAATTCAAAAAATTCAACTGGTAAAATATCGATCATTTTCCAGTTAAATAACAACGATTGAAGCATCGACTTTTATTCATACTATTCCCACCTACTGATTCATATTTATTATTATTTTTTTTATTAAATTCTTTTCCGACCAACAAAAAACAAACTGACTGAAAATCATTTTCATTAAAATTACAGTAAGTATAGTTTCTTCGGGGAAACAGAAGAAAAAATACCTGAACCATCTAAATTATTATTTTTCCTATTTATAAATTTTTACTTCCCAATGCACCAGTAATGAAATAATATACAATTTGAACAATACTGTAAAGAAATGGAATGTGAGATCGAATTATGATACAAAAAAAAAACAACAAATTTCCCACCAGTAAAGAAAATTTCGCATAATTCGCTTACATTTTAAAAATACTTTAAAACCTGTTTGATCACTGAAATAAAAAGGAAATTATAAAATAAATTTTAATAATTATCCATACAATGGATGAAAAAGATTTCAGGCGTGCGAATTGCTGTATTTTCAAAAACAAAAATGAATTTGATGATTTTGAAAATCAAAATCGCTGAACAAAAAGTTGCGCAATTTTTTCCAACTGATCAACAAGTCGAGTATAAATCATAATTTAAAAAAAATGATTATTATGAATGGAAATTACTCACTCTGGTGATTGAACAATTCCAGTTGTAGTTGGTGAAAATGTTTCGAAAAAATCGTCCACCAATTCCACCGTCTGCATCAGTGCAAGCTGCTCTACCTACACGCCAGCTTTCAAATGTCAAAATGAAATATCATCACACAACACTTTGAAAAAAAAATATACATATTAAAATATTTAAATTTTAAAATGCAAAAGAAATATTAAACAAACAGATAAAATATACATATACATATATAATAATGTAAGAAATTACTTTTTTTTCTCCTTTCGATCTCCACGGTCGGCGGAGTCCGGCACAGTTTGAGTGTCAAGTGCGCTTTGAAAATTTGGTTTTAGCAAAATTCGAAAATGCGGCCAGTCAGACGACCCGTCGTAGCTCTACAAGACGTAACATCAGCAGAAAACATTCACGGCTGTTATTCAAAGCGTGACCCAGTAACCAACAAAGCCTTCAGCTGGCGTAATTGAAGCCCGCTGGCTGTCACTCCAATTAGGTCATTTTCAAACATCAGCGCCATCTTGCTGTAGACAACAACAGTCGCCGTGACGTAATAATTCATAATAATGGTCACTTTTGTCAAATTATTAATTCACACATTATTTGGCCTAATCACGAACAAATGTGAACATTTTCACATACGTATGCATTGCATGCATTGTATATGCGTGTACACATGTACATGCAACATGTACATGTATGTATGTATATGCATGCATCTGTATGTACACATTTTTTTAAAAAAATTATTATTATTATCATATTTTTTCATTATGTTGTTGCTTCTTTGTCACCAAGCAACATACCGCCAGACGACCAATGTAACCAGCTATCCTAGTTACCCAATTCTGCCGGTAATTCGGTCGCACGTGATGCAATCGAACAGCATGTTCTAGCTTAGAAATTGAAAAATAAACGCTCTTTCTCTTCTTACCAGCATGCAGCAGAGGTCAGCACTGCTATTTTTTTTCTGAGGTCCCATATTTTTCAAGTGCACGGTCAATTATCATGACTAAGAACATTCAAGAGCTTACTTGCCTTGCCCATGTTACACTGTATTGCCATTCTTGTCTAGACAACTGCCTTATCACAGACAATTCCGCTTTTTTTTCTTTTATAAATTGAATTATCATATAAAAATATGATTAAAGAAAAACACGGATTGCCATTGTTTCAAAATTCTCTATTCCACTTCACTACTAGTAGAATATGAAGTTTCCATTTCGAACTGTTTTCGAATTCGTAACTGTTTTTCACGATCCAAAGCCGCTGATCTATACTTGACCATCACTAAAAACAACACCGACAATCCGTAGCACAAGATCATGAATACGAAATAACGACGAATTTCATTTCGAACCAAATTTTCACAGCTAAAACAAAAATCACAAAGTAATAGACAAAAATTAATATATATTCAAACGCTCAATACTGCTTACTTTTCTCGCTTAACAACAATTATCAAAAAAAACTACAGTAACCAACGTAAAAAAATTTCAAATCAAAACATTTTCAAATTAGCTAATCATTTGCTAATATCATATAAATAACATCACAATACATTTTAAAAAGAAAGTTGAAATGATTTTTACTTTCATCTCAGCTAATGCATGCTTATATTAATAATTCGATGATATTTCACAACGTTGACTGTTACACGCAATCAGTTTACAATAAAGATTTTATTACTAGTGCGGATGAATGTTTAATTAAAAAATAATTTAAAATTTACATAATTAAAAGAATTTCAACTACATTTAAAACATCGTTAAACTTTGTACTAGATTATTTGACGCAGAAAAACTGCAAATTACATCAAAATTTGACATAATCTGTAATAAAAAATTTTTATAACTAATTTACTGATAACAAAACTAAGTTAAGCAGTTTAATGATAAAGAATAGAAAATAGTTCGTAAACAATGACATTCTAATTTTTACTAAATCCTATTCCTACAGTTATACCTTATAACTTATAACAAATAAGATTCATAAAATTCATCCAATTAAAATATGTTGAAATTAAACTTACGGACGAAAAGCTACTCCACTGTTGGTGCAGTTGACTTTGTCATAATATGAAGATGCTTCAGTACAGTTGTTTATATTTGAAGCCTAAATAAATCACGTATTACTTTATTAAAAAAAACTATTGAAACCAAATGCCTACTTCCTTCTCAAATTCGGAACACAATTTGCACGATTCCAGGATTTCAAAATCTTCCTTTTGCCAACAGTGTAAATCTACAAAACATAATTTTAATTAACAATAGGTATTACGACAAAGAGTCAAAGCATACCAATATTGGATTGTTCACGATGTATTTTTTCCGGAGAACGGTACAGATCGTGCTCATCAATTAAAATGCTATTTTCAAAAATAAACACTAGCACTATTAATCTAAATAAAAAAACATTTAAATAAAGAAAAACATTTTTTTAATATAAGTTACACTAATGCCGTGAAAACGAATATAATAAGCTTTCTGGTTTTGCAAAATTCTAACATTCCCATGTTCACCAATTTACACTCAAAATCAAATGCCTGAAACAAACAAATTTTGCTATGATGAAATAATTTATGCACCATTTATAATTTAAACAAAGACATTTAATGCGTATTAATCATTGAATGCAATGTATATGCGGAAATTGCGGTATATATATATTTCCATAAAATTGAAAAATAATATAAATAACCCACGATAAAATTGATTTATTTATTATAGATAAAAACGCAAACATGGAAATTTGTAAAATAATTATTACCAACTACAATTGATACAGTAATGTAATTGATTTTTAAGTGTTCATTAGAAAATGTTTCATTGCAATTATTATTCTCGCATTGCATTCATTTATATTTTTACATTATGTTATCTTTGTTTATATATTATAAAAATATGTAAAAAATACAGCATTTAAATGTTGGTCTGACAATTTCTAAGAATTGCATAACATCCTTGAAAGATTTACATTGTACGGTATTTCTTTTATACGACAGCCTTACAGGAAGTATTAAACTTAAATTGCTTGATTAAAAACACGTGACTTTTAAATTATATAATATTACTCATTTTTCAAAACAACTATTACTGATAATTTACAAGTAATCTGAAGCTTTAACATTGACGTCGTTAACAAAAGTATAAGATCTGAATCAGTTTTGAAAATAAAGATAACTTAGTAGTAAGTAATACTTAAAAAAAATAATTACTGAAAAGGTAAAAATCGAATTAAAGTCACAAGCCGTTCAGTTGTTAGAAATTTACATACAAATGCTCCACTGTTTTGCAAAACATGGGATAATTTAGAATGAAACTGCCAACATTTTCATCAAAATTGAAAATTGCATACATGGTCATTGATTAGATACTTTACCATTTTAAAATGCCATTTATCATAACCATTTGCGGAGCTGTTAATAAAAACACAGTGCAAATAAAATCTATTTACTCCATTACATATCAGTTATAAAAGTGCTGTACTTAAATGTATTCAAATCAAAGCGTGAAATTTCTGTTTTACTATAAACTCAGTTTTGTTACTGTAGTCACAGAGTCATGAACTACTTCAATTTCTTCTTTGGACGTAAATTATTAGAATGTCCACATTTCTTCTTTCGGCAGTTGGTAGCTCGTGGTGGTAAACGAGCATAACACCTCAAATAGAAAGAAATTAAACAAGGAAAAAATGTGATTCGCAAATAAATACATTACATTTTTCATGTATGAAAAATTACTTATTTCTGTCATTTTAATAATAAAAATAAAACTACTAATTATATGACTTTTATATGGCAAGCAACAGCAAAAGGTGCTGCAGGTAACTTGAAAAAAATTCTAATAAAAAAATAAAATAGGAAACTACTTAACAATAAACAAATTATCCATTTTATTTAAATGTTAACAGTAACATTTCCATATTTAATAAAACAAGAAAACATACTTTCGACAAATCATTTTCTCGCAATTATACTTTGAAGCGAGTTGACGTAGACTAGGTTCAATAATACCCCCACGCAAACGCAAAACCAAATGCAGGGTTGATTCTGAAAAAAAAATTTATATTTCTAAGAAATGTCTGAATTACAATATTTTTACCTTTCTGAATATTGTAATCGGACAAAGTACGTCCATCTTCAAGCTGTTTTCCAGCAAAAATCAGTCGCTGCTGATCAGGTGGAATCCCTAAATATAATAATGAACTACATTCGCTCCTAAAACTGCAAAACCGTACCTTCCTTGTCCTGAATTTTAGCCTTCACATTCTGAATTGTATCAGAAGGCTCTACTTCCAAAGTGATGGTCTTTCCTGTTAGAGTTTTCACAAATATTTGCATCTAAATAAATATTAATATAGGGATTATTTAAATAATAGTGATGATTTTTTGTATGGTGAAAAGAGACGTTAAATTCAATCTAACGCACTATGTACACCTGCAATAATATTTGGCTATATTGAGGAATGCGAAATTTTTCGCATTCGTGGCAATAGCCAAAAAATATTCAAAAGTCATTTCAAAAATTAGCGAATCTACTTTTCTTTTAATATGGTCAGTATTAACAAAAACAGGACAAGATTCACGTTTCATTCTTTCAAGCATTTTATCTGTTAAAAAATGTAATATTTTCATAATAAGCAGTAATTATGGAACTTCAACATTATTGAGCAAGTTATTGTTACTAAAACAAAGCATAAACAACACTAACCTTTAATCGCAAGAGCAGAAATAACAAGGCGTACTCTGTAAAGCGTGTTATGCCAAGTCGGACTACTACAGTATGTCGATAAGCAAGTCAGATAATTACGTAATTATTTACATATTATTAATTTCAATCCCTAAGCATATATTTTGAAAATGTCATGTAAATTTGCGCATTAATATGCATATTACTTTGAATTTTGTTTAAAGTAATTATTCAAATAACTTTTAAGTTTAAGGAAACGCCACAGAAAGTTAACTTATCAACTTTATTTAGTGATACATTTAATTAATTATCCGATGTTATAAAATGAAAAAAGAAAATGTAATTATGAAATTTCAAACTGTAAACCGTATTATCAAGAATCGATAATATTTATTATCAACAGCTAAATTATGATTATCTATCTAAAACTAGATGCATTTAAAATTTATGAATTTCTTTCTTGTATGCAATATGTAATATCTGTGATGATAACTAAATGAAGAAAAAGAATTATTTTAAAATTAAAAAATTAACCATGAATTACATTATTTATCGTACCCATGAAAATTGTCACTTGATTTTAAATTCGTTGTATTTTCTGTCAGAAATATATCAAACAACATATAAATTTAGTGAAACAGCGTATCTGATTTCGTATAGATTCGTCTGTGAATGCTTTGAAATGCTGCATGCTATTTATAATGCTATGCTTTGAAATCTAATATCAAATGAACTGTATCACCTAGTGGGAAGCAATGTCGCAGCGGTAATCTTTTCAAATTTACAAACATTTTTGCGTCAATTGAAGTATTCAGAAATTATAATGGTTTAGCTCAGCTCAGCTATCAAAAGGACCAGATGTAGAGAAGCATACGACAAACGATCCATTAGAACACGGCCGAGGGACGGGTGTGAAAGTCTTGCCAACTCATTTTTATCCACTGTCAGAAGAACAAGAGAATCGATTTCGAGATATTTATAATAAATTAGATCTTGACAGAGATGGAAAGGTTAACATTAAAGATTTAATTTACGCGTTAAACCAGCGTATGCCAACAGTTCAGCATCGGCATAGTTATGCTATGGTAAGAAGCTTCTTTTCTCTTTGTCGTACGAAAGGCTTGTTTGCCCAAAATGAAGAATATAATATATGAAAATCTTTATATTAATTCATATAAACACATTTGGTGATCAGAACATTATAAATGAAAAATAAAATGGCAATATTTCTGATTTGTACGTAAAATTGTACCTTTTTAAAACAAATTAATAAATTAAAATAAGTTAATTATTGATAAAGAACATAAGTATTTTGAACTTTTTTAGAATATAATGGAGGAAGCCAATAAAAAACACGGTGAATCTCTCAGCTTTGCAGATTTTGTTCATTACATGCTTGAACATGAGCAACGTCTGACGCTTGTTTTCAATGACTGTGACAGAAATCAGGATGGTAAATAATCAGTGTCTTCTTATGTATATACATTTATGACAAACAGTTTAATAAATTAATTAATGTTTGAATAATTATATAGGCATCCTAGATTCGGTGGAAATAAAGAATTATTTTGTTGAGCTGGGCATGCCTATTAGCGACACTCAAGCTCAAAAGATTGTTAAAAAGTATGGAAAATTATTTAATATATGATCGAATATTGCTATTTGAACGTTTTTTCAAGAATGGCCACGGTGAACAAAGAAGGAATTGGATTAGATGAATTTTTAGATTATTTCATGTTCTATCCATGTTCTTATCCAAGCGACATAGTGAATCACTGGCGGCATAATTTGGTAAACATTTATCGCTTAAAACATAAAATTCAATATATAATAATTTAAAAAATGAATAAATCACGTCTACATTATGCATAAACATAAAAACGCAAATCATGAAGTTTTCTAACAATATTACGCATGCGCCTTTAGCCCAGAATTGGAATGAATTCTTTCTTCAATTCACTTTAACAGTACTCCTCAGAAATAGGCTTTTTGTGCTGTTTGGAATATGAGATTTGTTTTATGAATAAAAATTTGAATTGGTTGAGTAAGAAGTTTATAATTATAAATTATTTGATTTTTTATTAGTTTATTTATAAATCTTATGAAAATGTAGGACGTATTTAAAATAGCTATCCTATTAATCAATTACTGTTGAAATTATTCAATTTCTTTGTTGATAAACTCTCAAGTCTATTTGGCAGCGTATTGAAAATGATTGTAGTACGTATTTAATTTTTTAAAAATGTATTTTTTTGTATGATATTTAACGTAATTAGTAATTTGAAAATTTTGTGTTCAGCTTTAACAATTTTGGTTTGTGCAAATGTAATTTAAATGTTAGAATACTAAAATACAGAAATTATAATTTTGGTAATTATGCAGAGATTTGATATTGGTGAAGATAGTTTAATTCCGGAAGATTTTTCTGAATATGAATTTCGTCTCGGTGCTTGGTGGCAACATTTAGTGGCTGGTGCAGCTGCTGGAACAGTGTCGCGTTCTTGTACAGCACCGTTAGATAGGCTTAAAGTTTTTCTTCAGGTATAATTATATACGGTTTATTTTGAAAATATGGAAAGTCTGATTTTTAGGTTCATGCTACTGCTGAAAATAATGTTCGGTTTACTACGGGCTTTAAAATGCTGTTAAAAGAAGGTGGTTTGAAAGGTATGTGGCGTGGAAATGGTGTAAATGTAATGAAAATTGCTCCAGAGTCAGCGATTAAATTCATGACATACGAACAGGCAAGTTTTTTTTTTAATTTTAAATTAAGTTAGCTTTTGTATGAATGTTGTGATGTTTAACAAAATTTAGGTGAAATCATTTCTGAAGTTCAATTCGGAATCTTCTCATGAATTATCGTTATTGGAACGTTTCTTGGCGGGTAGCTTGGCTGGTAGTGCCGCTCAAACGCTCATATATCCACTTGAAGTTTGTGTCTTTTGGGTCAATTTACTTTTGATAAAGTTCAATTTTGCAGAATATGGTTTCAGGTTCTGAAGACGCGATTAGCATTGCGAAAAACCGGTCAGATGAATCAAGGAATTTTGCATGCTTTCCAACAGATTTATCGTAAAGAAGGAATACATGCTTTGTACCGTGGCTATGTGCCAAATTTAATCGGCATCATACCTTATGCTGGCATTGATTTAGCAGTATATGAAGTGAGTGGATTTGCATGTTTTATAGCAACCTTTATGTTGTCATGTATATAAAATACAAAGGTAATTTTTCAAAATGTTAGACTGTTTTATTGCTTATTGAGTCGATAAGTATTCAGATATTCTCAGTTTACAGACATTAAAAGCGTGGTATATGAGAAAACATCCAGAATGTGATGATCCTAGTCCACTAGTGTTGATGGCTTGCGGCACATTGAGCAGCATATGCGGACAACTGACCAGTTATCCATTAGCTCTGGTTCGAACTCGCCTTCAAGCTCACGGTTAGTTTCAAAGGATCGCCTACTTTGTTATATTCAAATTATTATCGCTCAGAAATCATTCGACATGTACATATTTTAGCGAAATCCCCAACCTGTCAACCGGAAACAATGTCAGAGCATTTCCGATATATTTTGCAAACGGAAGGTTTTTTCGGCCTGTATCGTGGTCTTACTCCGAATTTCTTGAAAGTTCTACCCTCCGTTTGCATTAGTTATGTTGTCTACGAAACTGTGAGGAAACGACTCGGCGCAACAATGACGTAATTTCGTAATTGACGAACTTTCCCACGCAGCTACTGCCATGAAACAGAAGCAACTTAAGACAGTTTATCATATGCTGATTTTTTAAAGAATATCTTATCTTTGTGACGTATGTTTAAAATTGAACTCATACCATTTGAAGCTTCCATGTTCACGTGCAATAAAACATGTATGATAACGTTTTACTTGATCTTGCAAATCAAAAGTTACAGTACTGTATGATTGTCACGTTCATCAAATATCCAAATGAACTAGATAAATTTCTTTTTTTACAAATTAAGAAAAGGAGAAACTGATTTTTTTTAAAATAATAAGTATTATTGCTTAATAAACAAAGTTACAATGAGTATAAAATGAACAGTAAGCAATTTCATTCATAGCGATGTTTATGAGAATTTGAATTATTAGCCGTAAATAAATTGTCACAATTTAATTGTTCGGTGAAAAGAAAAACCAAATCCACGAATGTATAAGTATTTTTTGAACATAAATTATTTTCCAAGTATACTTGAAAATTTTTTCTTGCCTGCTTTTTTTTCATGAATCATTCATGTTCCAAGCAGCTGGCCAGATGTGAGTTGGCAAATGACGTTCATATATGCCTGCTAATAGCTGCAAATTGAGGTCGAGAAAATTTGCTTGGATTGACATTGGGAATTTTTTCATCTAATTCAGCAAAAATTGGCATGAATTATTGTTTGTTAGTGACAGTAAAACTATTCAACTTACCGGTTTGTCAAGTTTATTTTGACAATGCGTTGATTCTGTGCTACTGTTTCGCTTGCTGCACTGCGCAAAACAGAAAAACGCTTTCAGCGTTGCTGTTGTTGCTTTCGTTTCAGCAATGCTAATTGTTACTTTAAATCGCGTTGTTATTTCTGCATTAGATTGTATTTGATTTTTTAATTTTCGATGACATTCGTTTGGTATTTGAAGTATTATCATTTTTTTTGTTTTCAGATTGAAAAAATGGCCTATTACGATGGTAGAGGTTATGGCGATGATCACGATTATCGTTATGCGGATGAATATGATGATGAAGAAGAATCCGAAGAATGCCAACAAGTGATTGTGTCGCCGGATGAGTTCGGCGGTCTTATTGGCAACATTGCATCGAATATCATGAAGGGTGGCGATGCAGGAGGTGTGCTCGGGGGTCTAGCTGGCCAACTGATCGGTGGCAAAGGTCGATCCCATGGTGGAGGTTATTCAGGTAAGTTTGGCTTCTGAGTTGTTGTTATTGTTGAAAAAATAACTAACTTACACCCTAGTATTGTTCGCTTAAGTTGTGTAGATTAGCATTCTTGACCTTCTGCACTGCGTCAGCAAAAGTTTGCATTTGAACAGCAGCAGCAACAATAGGAAGAGATTAATTTGAAATGCAATCGATAAAGTCTGGCATAAACGGGCAGTTTTATTTTGCAAACTTTAGCTCATTATCATATTTTTATTATATGAATTGTTTTCCGATTATTTTATTATTCTCGATTTTAAATAGTCAGTGCAAATTAATAAAAATATACGTGTAATATTGATAGAATAGTTTCAATTTTGTGTGCAGCAGTTGTTGTTCATCAGTATCCATCAAATAATAATAATATCAATGAGGCATACTTGACAAAGCATTTTGTCAATATGTGAATTAAAAAATTGTTATTGTTACGGTTATTTTTGCTTTTTTATTGAATATTTGTCTTTCGATAAATAAAGTAAACATTGAAGTAGATTATAAAATTGAACCACTGATCGACAGTAGCAACTTTTAATGATCAGTCAATCAGGGCCGTGACGGAACGGATGTCATTTTATGTAAATTGACATTTTTTCCAACTTTGAACATTAATCATCATTTTCTATTTCATGGAAATTTCAATTACATCGCATCATCGATTAGATTGTTGAACTGCATAATTGAATGCAGATTCATGGTTTGCTACAAAATTATTTGAATAGAAATAAAATTGCTTTTTTTCAAGTACATCTTGCAGTGAAATAGCTGTAATTAACGTGGCTGAGATGAATAAAATGAAAATAATTACTTTTATTTTCATTACTTGATTTGTTCAGAGTTATTTCATTTTAATAAATTTCTATTGTTTTGTGTTTTTCTGTTTTTTTAATGTTGTTGTTTTTCTTATCTTTTAGGTGGTGACTCTTACGATAGAGGCGGTGGTGATGGAGGAGGTGGCCACGGCAGTGGATTTGACCATGTTATCAGTGGTTTAAAGAAGAAGGGTTTGCCAGTTTATGATATCATTGTCGTTGTATTCATTTGAATGTCGTTTTAGATATTGGTAATGCGATCGGTGGATTGTTCAGCGGTGGAAAGGGAAAGGGTAGATTCGTTTTAATGAATACAGTATGAAATGGGCATGTGAAATAATTGAATTTCAGACATTGGCAACATTCTTGGTGGTCTCTTGGGCAGGAAGAAGGACAAACATGGCAGTGGAAGCTCGGGTGGAGGAGGATCAAGTGAGTAATTTTGCGTTCGTCGAGCTTTTAATTAACAACTTTCATTTTATTAATTTAGGTTACGATGGTGGATCTGGCGATTATCACGGAGGAGATGGTGGACACGGTGGTGGTTATAGTGGTGGAGGCGGAGATCAAATTTCTGGCCTCATTGGAAACTTGATTAGTGGTAAAAAGGGAAAAGGTATACGTTATAGCAGCGACATTACAACTTGTTTCCAACTGTAGAATATTTCAGCTATTAGTGGCGTAATTGGAAGTATTCTTGGTGGACATGGTGGACCTGGTCATCGTGGTGAAGGTGACGAAACATTTATATCAATGGAATTGTATTATTAAATAGTACTATTTTATAACGTAGGAGCGAACATACCAGTCGATCAGCTGAAGGGCGGTTTAATCGAGACAGTAAGCCATTTTATCGGTCTCGGCGCACATCGATTTTTTGGCATCGATCCTGAAACTGGACGAATTTTGGGCGCAATTGCTGGAAATTTGATTTTCGGCTTAGGTGGCAAAGACAATGTTCTTGGTCAGATTGGAAAAATTATTTTGGATAACATCATCTCGGGCAAATTTAAACGCAAAGTCGAACCTTTCATACCGAGAGATCCGACTCCAGTGCCAAGGCCCGTTGTTCCTGGTCCAGGACCTCCGCCGGGTTTGGCGCAGGATTTCTATGCGTTGCGTGACGAATGTTTGCAAAATAAAACTCTCTTTGAAGATTCACAGTTTCCAGCTTCAATGTCATCGTTGTTTTTCAGCAGACGTTCGTTCGAAAATGTGGAATGGATGCGCCCAGGGGTGAGTAGAGTACTTTACCCAAATATTTATAATTTATGCATTCTGAGAAAAACTACCTATATATATATATATACTGTATGTATAAATTAAGAAAACTAGTTATTGTTAAAGTTGTTTTGTTTGTTCTATTTTGATATTTGTGTAAAAGTATGAAATTGCCCTGAAGAAAAAAAGCCAGTATTTTATGTGAAGAATTTTCTGCGTGTAAAGATGTTATTATTATTATTATTATTAATATTCTTTTCTAGGAGTTTTGTCAAGAGCCACAACTGTTCGTTGAAGGACACAGCCGTTTCGATGTGATCCAAGGCGAGCTGGGAGATTGTTGGCTTTTGGCGGCCGCGGCTGCGCTCACTATGCGTGATGAACTCTTCTACAGAGTCGTTCCACCTGATCAAAGTTTTACAGAAAATTATGCTGGAATATTCCATTTTCAATTCTGGCGTTACGACAAATGGATAGATGTGGTCATTGATGATCGTTTGCCTGTACGCAATGGTAAACTGTTGTACATGCATTCACAGTCGAATCAAGAATTTTGGAGCGCGTTGTTAGAAAAAGCTTACGCCAAGTAGAAGTTTTGGTTTTGTTTAATTTTTGTAAAAATTCAAACATTATTTGAATTTTTCAGGCTTCATGGTAGTTATGAAGCGTTGAAAGGCGGCACAACTTCGGAAGCGTTGGAAGATTTCACTGGCGGTTTGACAGAATTGATCGATCTGCACGACCCACCACGTAATATAATGGCCATGGTGTTCAAAGCCTTCGAATTGGGATCTTTGATGGGCTGTTCTATTGATGTAAGCAAGACACATGTATTTATGGAATTTCCAAACAGTTAATTATTTTGTTCTAATGTACAGGCTGATCCAAACATTTGGGAAGCTAGATTGCCCAATGGACTAGTGAAAGGTCACGCATACAGTATTACCGGAGTGAAAATGGTGAGCAAGTTTTATTTTTATCATTTGTTTTGCCTTGCTATATGTTTCAATTCTAAACTACACTGCATTTTAGAATAGAAATTTTGCAATCTGTGATTGATAGATAAAAATTTTCTTTTTTTGCAGTTAGATACTAATTATGGAGAAAAGGTGGCATTGGTACGTATGCGAAATCCGTGGGGTAGTGCACAGGAGTGGAATGGCGCTTGGAGTGACCAGTCCAGTGAATGGCGATCAGTTCCAGACTCTGTGAAGCAAGAGATTGAACTACGCGTTGCGCACGATGGTGAATTTTGGTTCGTCTTTTTATTTCTTACTGAATTTATTTCATCTGTAATAACATTATTTTTGGGTTTCAATTTGCTCTTTTGCAGGATGTGTTTTGACGACTTCTTGCGAAATTTCGAAAAATTGGAAATATGCAATCTTGGACCCGAAGTGATGGCTGAAATTGCAGAAATGACAGGTCATGTTTCTCATGGGGAAAAATGGAATACCAGTGTTCATCACGGCGCATGGCTACAAGGACAGTCGGCTGGTGGTTGCAAAAATTTCCCAAGTATGTGCTTTTCTTTTTAAAATAGAACAGATAAACCCAGATATGTATGAACAGTTTTAACCTGGTTCTTCTAATCGAATTTGCCGAAGGAATGGCATTTTTCCCCGAATTTAATTCGTTACTGTAGCTAGCGGTTAAGTAGATTTTACTTCGAGTAGTGTACTACTATTACAGTACAGTACTGTACTGTACTGTACAGGAATGGAATGGAGGAGGATAAATACAATAGATGTGTTTGAACCGAACCGCTTCAGTTACAATGAACAAGCAAACAAACAAAACTTAGTCAGTTAGTTGTATGTAGTGTGCGGTTGTTTGAGTTAAAAGTTTGACTGAAATGAACTTTGGTGTATATTAAAATTTGATGCATTATAAATATAGAAACTTTTGCCATGAATCCGCAGTATGGAATTTCTCTCACCGACGCGGATCCAAATGATCAGGACGATTTGTGCACTTGTGTGTTTGGCGTGTTGCAGAAATACAGAAGAGAATTGCGTTGCAAAGGGGTGGATGTGCTGCCAATTGGATTTGCTGTTTTTGAAGTATGCTGAGAGGTTTTTCCTCTGTTTGCTTTCTTGGAAATAATTTAAACTTTTCACATTTCAGGCTGACAGTAATGATTCCCCGTTGAACTGGAGTCAATTGGCAAATATGAAATCTTGCGCACGAAGTCCAGTGTTTATCAATGTGAGAGAAGTGTGCGGTCGATTTCGTCTTCCGCCTGGAAATTACGTGCTAATACCGAGCACATATCAGCCGAACGAAGAAGGCGAATTCATGGTGCGCATCTTCACCACCGGCTTACTTGAATCACAACCGTTGCAAGGATGACGATGATGATGAACGTATACTGGATTTCAGTCCAATAATAATAGTCCAGTCGATTCTGCTTCTAGATGAATGGAATGAATTTTATACTAAAAGAACTATAATAATAATAATAATACGCTTTGCCAAGTAATTAATTATGTGAACTTCATTTGTTTGATTGACAGACGACGCAGCTAGATAGCTTTTCTCGTGGGTGTGGTTGCAGTCATTTTTTTCAAAAATCTTTTCTGATTTTCATCTATAACGATGATCAATTTTTCAGATGAATTTTTTCACTGCTTTTTTAGTTTTTGCTGTACTACTGCTACTGCTACTGTTATATATTAAAGTAGCAGCGTGTGCGGATTCTTCTTCGACAGCGTAGAGCCACTAACCCCACCAATCAATCAATTGTGATAATTCGAGTAGAGCTGAACTTAAATTGAATGCACTTTGTGTTTTTTTGACGGCATAGTTCTTCTTCTTGTTCTCCAGTGATTAGTGGTAAATTCGAAATTTGACTATACATTTCTTTGCAATTTATTCAAGTAAAAATGTATTTTCAAATACTCTCTTTCTCTCACCAAAGAACAAACCTTATCCATTTTTTTCGTCTGCGATGCATACGAATAAAAAACTGTACAATAAATAAAGCAAGAATAGAAGAGCAAGAATAAATAAAGATTGAAGCTAAAAAAGAAAAAAATTTTCAAGATAAATATTAAATGTATACATACCATACATGCAATGGCATCAATCAATTAATCAATAATAATGATAATAATAGATCAATGAGAATCTTTTTTCTTGGTTACTACATCGCAGAATAAAACTGTCTGTGCCCAGCCAGCATATTTACCAAATCTCTTGCGGTAGAAATCACCTGAATAGCAATAAACTGTTCATGCACTGATTGATGATACACTAATGTGTACAAATGCATACCACTACTACTACTACTACTACTACTACTGCTACTACATATCATACCAATTTGCTTGTAAAGAGCTGGAGTCAGGTGTTGCCGATCATCCAAGTTGGTCAAATAATGATCACGGGTAAGTCGCCAAACGTGAGTGTCCACTGGCACAGCGTCAGTTTTGTCCAGCGCCATCAAGCAGACACAGTCTGCCACTTTCTGTCCAACACCGGGCAGACGTTGCAACTGACCACTGGCCACCTCGTAACTGCAATGACGCAACGACTGCAGCCAGTCACGCCCGCGGTCTTGAACAATACGACTCGCTTCCACGACAAAACGTGCCCTGTAGCCGAAACCCAACCTGCGCAGGGAGCCTTCGGCATGCATGGCCGACAGCGCTTCGGCAGTGGGAAAATCGTAATAGCTGTGTCGACCGACGACGATTCGTTCGCCGAAACGTTCGCACAGTCGATTAATCATGGAAGTAATCCGCGGGATGTTGTTGTTGGACGAACAAATGAACGCAATCAAACATTCAAACGGATCCTGACGCAACACACGCACGCCCGGATGACGTCGATGCGCTTCGGCGAATCTCGGGTCCAGTGCAGACCAGTGGCTGTGCATGTCCGCTATTGGCGTGCCCAGTTGGAAATAATCTCGCAAACAGTCCTTTTTCCCAATTTGGCAACGTGAAAACCGACCTACAGAAAAAAAATAACGAAGACCCACAAACAAATATGCCAAGCAGGCAGACATTGATGAAATCAAAGCACAAACCGATGCGTTGCAGCCAAATACAACCGTCGCCACGTCTCACACGCAAAACTTGGTGATGCACAACACCTGTCCATATACCGTCTTTATCGACTGTCCATCTGAATGGAAAATGTTAATTAATAAATATGCTTGTTTTGCTGCAAGAACTGAAATTCGATTATTACAAAAGTATCTTCCAAATTTATGCATATGCATATCACAGAATTTACCTGAAACTCTGACCAGAGTTTAAGCTGATCAAATTCACTTCTTGAATTGAACATTTAATTTTCACCCATGTACAGTCCATCAGTGGTAGAAAACTTAAAAAAAACAACAACGTATTATTCATTATGTACAAACTGAACACAAGCTTCGTTAACTAGTAAGAAATTGGTTCAACGCACAAACGAGAAACAGCGTCACACAACGCAACCGCAGCTGTGTGCCTCGGTGCCAGGAAACTGAGGCTTTATAAATAATATTAGACAAACATGTATATATATATAGATGTACAAAGAGACGAAAAAAGAAAATTTATCATATAATTTTATTGATTGGAGAAAGTGAAATTTTCAACTGCGACTAGGGAATCAAACAATCACGATGTTCACACTCGAAGCCTGAAAATAATGAACTGAGTAAAAAGCACTGCTGGAAAAGAGAATAAAGCACTTTCATATCAATGACTAACTCTACTACATTGGGCAAAATGTGAAAAAAAAACGAAACAGGAGTACGCTGAAAATCATTCCAATAACTGATGATATTCAAAATGATAATAATCATGAATATAGATAGAAGATAGCTGTAAATTGAACATTTAAAACTAGATGAACATCATTAAAACAAATTAGCACAGCAAAATCATCAAAAGAGACACAAAAAGAACACTTCTCTCTGGTTGATTCGTTCAGCTTAAGAATAAAGAATGAACAAATTGTTCGTAATCTAGAGCTCCAGGAACCGAACGTCCAGAAAGCGGTTCCACATAACCTTTCATTCGTTGGATGCAATACTCGGCCTGTTCAATGGATAAATTCTAAACAGAATTTCAAATAAAATGAAATAAATTGCAGAAAGAGAAAGTAAAAAAATTGACTCACAGCATATAACTCTTCAGAAGTAACGTATGGTCTATAATCTTTGGACAATGCCCTGAACGCAGATTCAATTTCTTCGCTAGTCTGAATGTTCTCCGTCTCACGGCTAATCATAAACGCCATATATTCTTGAAGTGTCACGTATCCGTCCCTGGAGACAATTTTATTAGATGCGAATCAAAATTCACCAACCACGTCATCACGCGCGGACGGACATTAGCAAACAAGATGATGATGGTGGTGGATGAATAATAGCAATAAGTTTTTTTTACCTATTCGGATCGACGACGTCCAAAATGCGTTGAAATTCTGGATCCGGCTGGCCTTCTTCGAGAACTGGCAAATCATATCCCAAAGCACGAAGGCAAGATTTGAATTGCTGGTGATCCAAACGACCAGTTTTTTCCTATTTTAAGCAAAATTATATAAATAATTGGTAAAGTTTCCCCGCTTTTACCTTGTCAAAATGCTTGAACATCATTGAAAATTCACGAAGAGCTTCTTCTGAAACACCAGATTGATTTCGAGCTTGTATCTGCTGTTCCAAATTGTGCTGCATACGCATCGCCAATTGGTCAAGTTGGTCCCAGGCTTGTGCCAAACCCACTGTAGAATGTTCAGTGTAGCTGAAGACAAATTATACAACAAATTAATTATAAAAGTGAATTGAATCAATCAATCAATCGATCGATCAATGTTCGCCCATTACCGATTATCCAAAATCAAATGTTCTTCCAACAAAGCGCCCAATTCTTCAATCTCTTTCAAATGACCACGCTGAGCTCTCACTTCGACCGCTTTTCTCTGAAATATTAATTATATACATATATTATACAAAGTGGAATTTTCGTCCAAATCAAAAAATTGTTCTCACTTTCAAAATGTCCAACTGCTCTTCCAAAGTGCCCGTCGTTTCCATCATCTGGGTACGAGTGTCGGTCAGCCAAGCGTGGAATGTGTTCGCTTGTTTGGCAAATTCGCGTCGAAGCCGGTCATTTTCCTCTTGACGACGATGCTCTTTGATCAATTCCGCTTCACGTTCCTGAACAGAATAGCCCAATTGCAAGCAGTTCAAAAACGAGCTTCCCCCCCCCTCCTTCCCCACACACACACACAGATAGAACGCACGTATACCTTGATGATTTTTTGCAAATTTTTCCAAGTCTCGTCCAACGCGTCCATTGTGAACCAAGTATATGGATTGGGACCGACGTTGAAAGATTTGATTCGAGCATCCAAATCTTGCAATTGGTGGTAGTCGTTTTCGGCCGAACCCAACGACGCGTGGAATGCCTTGTGGGCATCTCTCAACGCTTTGATCTCGTCCAACGAATTGCACCGCACCGGATCGGTCAGATCTTCTTCGGCATTTTCGAACCAACTGTTGAAAGCGGAAGCTTTTTTCGCAAAAGCCAAATACAATTCTTCAATTTGGCGAAATTGATCTTGGGTTTGGAGCAATTTTTGCCGACGGCCAGCCGAATTGTTCAACAATCTCTGCCAGCGACCGATGACGTCGGCGTGACGGTCCAATATCGCCCGACTCTGCCTGTGCTGGGCAGCGGTGAGCTGGTCTTTAAGTTCAGTGATGCGCTGGATCCCTTCGTGCTCGAAAGCGTTCAAGCCGGCGTCGAACGCCTCCTGCTTGGTCAAAAGCATCTGGACGGTGCTCAAATCGCGGCCGTAGTCGTCCGACCGGACCGCCGCCTCTTTTTCCCCAATCCAACTGTCGACCACGTCGCACTTCCAGACGAACAACAAATGGGCGGAATTGTCGAGCAAATTTTGCAACCGACGCGCCGCCAAATCCACCAACGACGCCAGTCGAACCTGCAACTGATGCAAGCGGGCCTGGATCGTCTGGGCGTGGTGGTTGCCGGAGTCGATCAACGCTTGACCGTGTTGCATAATTTCACCGATGCGCTGCCTGTGGACGCCCAAATCCACTTCAAAAGCGCCGTGCTTCTTGATCAAACTTTGAACGGCGGCCATGGTGTCGCCGAAATCTTCGACCGACAATACTTGCTGTTTTTCAGTAATCCAAGCTTCTTCTTCTTCGACTTTACCAATGAACACTTGGAATTCTTCGCTTTCATTCAACTTTTTGACACGCCCAAAAGCGATATCTCTCAAGCCGAGCCAATTTTCACGCAAATTGTCGACCCGGCCACGAATCTCGTCGCCGCCCATCTGACCACTGTTGATCAACTGTTCACCTTTTTCAATGACCGAATCGATATTCGGCTGGTGGCTGATGAATTCGTTTTCCAAACGTTTGTGCTTCTTTTTCAAATTTTGCACGCCGGTCAAATCGCGTCCAAAATCATCCGAACTGACCAGAAGTCTCTTTTCTCTTGAAAAAATTCAAAAAATCAAATCTGAAACACCATCAAAACAAAAACATACTTGATCCAAGATTCTTCGTCGTCAATGTCGCGGAAAAATTGATGCAACGTCAAAGCTTCGTTCAATTTTCGTTTACGCTCTTCGGCCAATTCACTCACGCTGAACAAACAAACAAAACAAGCACAATCAAACAAATAATAATTAATAATTAATAATAATCCATTTATTACCGCTTGTAACGATCGTTGATACTCTTTTGTCGTTCTTCAATTGTCACAGGATCGAATTGGTCATTTTCCAACAAGCTGCTAGCTTCGGTGTTCATGTCGCGCACACGTTCCGCGTGGGCAGCAATGTCCGCTTCGATCAGTTGATGCTTTTTCAGCAAATTCTGCACCGACGCCAAATCTTTGCCAAAATCGTCACTGGCTAGCAAAGTTTCAATTTCGCCGAGCCAAAATTCCAAATCCTTGACCGCCGCGATGAAGCTCTGCTGTTTGTTCGCCTCTTTCAGACGGTAACTCTTCTCGGTCGTCTTTTTCACCAACAATTCCCACTGGTCATTCAGCGCGGTCAAACGTTGACTGACCACCGACTCGCTGCCGGCGCATTTGTTCGAATCGATCAAATTCTGCCCAGCGTACATGATCGTCTGGATACGGTCCGAATTGGCTCCCAGTTCGGCTTCGAACGCCTGTTGTTTCTGATGTTTGCTTTGTATATTTGTCGGATCACGGTACGATTCTTCCAACGCCACTTGCAATTTTTCGGCAATCCAATTTTCAATTTCATCCGCATCTCGAGAAAATTGTTGCAAAGTTTGCGATTCGCCGAGCTTGCTGCGCTTTTCAATCAAAGCTTGTTTCAACTTGGCCCAACTGAAATTAATTAATTTATCTATTAAACGGTTGTTTCTCAGACAATATGTACAGTTTTTCTTTTCTTACCGATCCAAAACTTGATCCCGTTTACGAATAATGTCCTCTTCGGCGTAGTGACCACGATTGACCAGTTGATTGGCAAAACTTTGCAAAGCTGCAATTTTCTCCTGCTGAGAATTGATCGCCTTGTCGAAATCTTCGTGCTTTTTGATCAACGATTCCACATTGTCCGGCGACACTTGTTCCTGATTCAAAAACGCCTCCCTGCTCGACATCCAATTTTCCGCCTGCTCGCAGTCGCGGTAGAACAGTTGCAATTCCAAGCACTGGTCGAGCTTCATCCGGCGCGCCATCCAAGCTTTTTCCAAATTTTCCCGCGCTTCGGCAATCTTGTGCATCTGCTCGACAACGTCCGCCGACGCGTAGTGGTGCATGCTCAACAGGTCGTTGCCGAATTGGTCGAACTTTTGGAACATGCCAGCCCGCGCGTCCATTTCCGTCCTGTATTCACTGTGCCGTTCCAGCAACGCCTCGGCACCGGTCACATCGTTGGCCAACTCGTCGCTGTTCACCAACACCATCGTATTGTTGTTCCAACGTTGCAAATCTCTGAAACAGCAGACAAAAAAATTTACATAAATAAACAATAAGAACAAGAAAAAAAAATTTCACCTGCAATCGGACAAAAAGCGCTGATAATCGTAAGAATCGAGCAATTTCTCTTTGCGATTGTTCGCCTTGGATGTCAACGCCGACCAACGATCGTTCAGCTGCAATTGCAAATCGTAAATCTGTTCGGCCGCTTCGGGATGCGTCTGACGCAATCGATTCGCAGTTTCGTCCAGTTGGCGAATCTTGAAATTTTAAATTTAATTCTTCTTATTAAAATATTTTTTTTCAATTATGATTTTCTCAAAATTCACCTTGTCACCAAGAGCGGCCAAGTCACGTTCCAAGCCTTCGTGTTTCCTCTGCAAAGCTTGAACTGATCTCAAATCACGTCCGAAATCTTCCGAATCCAACGCGTCATCTTTCTCTTTCATCCAATCTTTCGCCTCATCGACATCCCTGCAACAAAATGGAAAAGTTTCAAAAAACAACGAAAACGCAATCACACATTAATGAATGATAGTAAAAAAAAAGTAAACAAACAAACCTGTGGAAACGTTGAACTTCGTGCGCAGAGCCAAGTTGTTGGGCACGTTGGGTAGTGACTTCTTGAAGCGCTTGCCAGCGTTCGTTCAAATTCTACAAAACAAAAAAAACTCAAATTTCCACTCACAAAGAAATACAGAATCGAATAGAAAAAAAAATGCGCACATCAATCTGATGACGTATTTTCACTGCCGCTTCAGTCTGACCAATAGCGGCCAACGCAGTGGATATTTTATTCATCTCCGCTAAGCGGACTTCGTGCGCTCGCAAATCCGCTTGAAATTCGTCGAATTTCTTTTGCAACACTTCAACTTCTTCCAAATCTTGACCAATTTCGTGACTAGTAGCCAACTGTTCCTGAAAAGAAACAAAATACATTAACATATGCAAATGAATCATACGTGTGCACAAGGGAAAAAACAGGAATATACATACTTTCGAACGGATCCATTCGGCGAGTTCGTTCGCTTCGCGCAACAATTGATACCCTTTGCAAGCTTCTTCGAGCTTTTTGCGACGCTGATTGCCCAAATCGAGCAAATGCTGGTACAAATTTTCAATTTGTGACTGTTTGGCCGCAATGCTGCTCGACTGGAGCAACTGTTGCTGACTTGACGACAAACCAGGCTCCATCTTTTTCAAATAAGCCACCGGTACAAAACCTTGGCGATCGTTCACTTCGACTTTCCACCAATCCTGCAAAAAGAAAAAAAATCCAAACCACAACGTCTCACACCCCTCCTCTATTAATTAATTAATAAAAACAATTTTATTCTCTTTTTTTCCTCTTCTTTTACTGCTTACCTTATTCGATGAATTCAACAAGGTCAAAACGTCGCCCTTTTTCATCGAAACTTCGCGAGGTGATTTTTCGCTGTAGTCGTACAAAGCGACAACGCATTCCCGTCCCAATGAGCCAATAATCGTCGTATCAGTCTGAAAAGTAAACAACAGCGGCAAAAATTAGCATAAAAATTCGTGTTTCATGTTCGTCTCATCTTCATACTTTGCAATGGTTGACTTGTTCGCGAAGATGTTCAATAGTCGAACGAAACGCTTCCAAATCCGACATCAGAGCAGAGTGTTTTTTCAAAAGAGCCTGAAGAAATTTAAGAAAAAAATACCAATTTATTACACATGCAATAATTAATTAATTAATTGATCAATTGATAAAATTTCTCACTTCGGCCGAGTCTTCGTCTTTACCATAGTCGGCACTGCCGACAATTGGCTCCTTTTCGGACATCCAAGATTCGGCTTCGTTGGCGTCGGCCAAATACTGATGCGCCATGTAGGAATCTTCCAAATCTTGGCCGCGTTTGTTCGCTTTTTCTTTCAATAACTGCCAGTTGTCTTGCAACGCGGACAACTTGGCCTTGATCTCCGAAGCCAAGAAATGATCTTACACAAAAAAATAATATTAAAAACAAACGTGGAAAATGTGGAAAAATCAATTACCTTCTTTCATAATTTCCTCACCAGCGTTGACCACTTTGTTAATTTGCACTTCGTGATTGGCAATTTCGGCCATCAAAGCATTGTGCTTTTTGATCAAATTTTGAACACCGATCAAATCTCGACCTGTTGTAAAAAAGCAAAAAAAAAAGAATTAATTTAATTAAATAATCAATTAATTGAACAAAATCAAACCTCGATTAGTCGAGTCGGCAATTTGTTCTTTTTCTCGAATCCACGAAAATTCGTCTTCAATGTCGCGGAAGAGCTGATGACCGCGCAGTGATTCGGCGAGCTTCTCTTTGCGACGGCTCATCGGCTCTTGAAGAGCGTTGTAACGGCCGATCAGCTTCTGCTCTTTGGCGCGTATGTTGCCGATGTCGAAGTGACCGGCCGCTTCGAACTGGGCCGCCTGCTGGCCAACGCCCTCGATCCGCTCCGCGTGGGCGTTGACGTCGCATTCGAGCAGCGCGTGCTTCTTTTGCAAATTTTGCACCGATATCAAATCTTTGCCGTAATCTTCGGACATTAGCTGCGCCTCGACCTCGGCAAGCCACATTTCAATATCTTCCACGTTGCGGTTGAACTGCTGCTGACCGCCGGCCTCTTTCAACTTGGCCCCTTTCTGCTCAGTGGCCACAACCAAATCGCTCCAACTGTTCTGCACTTCGTCCAAGCGCCTGCTCACGTCATCAGCGGCGTAATGGCCACTGCTGACCAGCTCACTTCCACGTTTGTGTATGTCATCCAGACGCGACTTGTTCGCGTGCAATTCTTGCTCAAAATTTGCGTGCTTTTGAATTTTCCCTTGTATATTTGTCGGATCCTTTTAAAAATTACACACATTCGTATATATATTTTTTTTAATGCAAATTTGAAAATATTTTACCAAGTAATTTTCATCTCGAGCAGTTTTCAATTTTTCATTTATCCACGACATCATTTCATCGCAGTCGCGTTCAAATTGTTGAAGTCGATACGCATCTTCGAGCATGGTTCGTCGTCGAGCGGCGCGTTCCAACAGTCCGGCGCGTCGTTGCAAAAGCTATGAACAAACAAAGAAAAATTAATAAACAAAAATTAATTACTTAATTGAATTAAATTTTACCGCTTGACGACGCAAAGCCACATCGTCGGCCGTGTAGTGTTGCCCTTCGATAAGTTTGGTGGCGAATTCGTCGAACGCTTTAATTTTCTCTTCTTGTGCGGCCAACGATTTCTCAAAGTCTTCGTGCTTTTTAATCAACGCCTCAACGCTGTCCAAACTTTCGCCCAAATCTTCATTTGCGAGGAAGGCCTGAATAGAAATCAGAAAATGAAAAAGATAAACCAAAATATGCAAATTTTTCAAATGCCAAATTGAACGCATTTCGTTCGATAAAAATCTACAATTGCAATTTCAATCATTTCTCCACTTCTTGGAATAAATATTCGATAAAAGTTCTTTTTTCTTTTAGAAAAAAAAACAACTACTTTCGGACATGCAAAAAATGTCAGAAACAATACTATCAAACATCCAGCATAAGAAAACTGGTGCTAGCGAAAAGGTTCTTTGAAATTTTTTCCTTCTATTGCGCATTCTGTCAACCTGATTGCATGCAGTGATCGAACAATCAAGCTAATTATATGCGCATCATTGGATGATTATAAATTTCATAATACAGAAACAACATACCTCCTGTTTGGTCATCCACGTTTCAGCTTGATCAGTATCTCGATAGAACAGTTGCAAATCCATGCATTGCTCGTAAAGAATTCTACGCTCTTCCAATAAAGCCAATAACGCTTCTTTATCAGCAGCTAAAGATTTAATCTAAAACATATACAACAAGTAAAGTAAACATTATTTCCATCCAGAATTCTATTCAACTTTCATACTGTAAAAGTAATTCTTGTATACTGGTTCTGCAAAATTATAAATCATATAAAATTCAATTAACATTAACTGAAAATTATCATCACTACATTCATCAGTTCTGTTGCTATTATTTCTTTTTTGAAAAAGTCTTAAACAAATATGTAAAAAATAAAAACAAACGAACTTTTTCTGCTACTTCATTTTTCTGGGGAATATCTTCAGCAAGAAGACGACGCCCTGCTTCTTCAGTAGCTCTGAAACTATCCTCACGAGCATCAATCTCTCCCTAAAGTGCAAAAATGAAAAATAAATAAATAAATAAATAAAATAATGCATCACATACTCGTTGTTCTTGATGCCGTTCAAGCAGTGCTTCAGCACCAGCTACATCTTTCGCCAATTCGTCAGCCATAATCAAAGCTTTCATATCAGCGATCCAAGAGGTGAGATCACGGTAATCTGCAAAAAATCGATGCAACAAAAATGAACGCTCCAAGCCTGCTTTGCGTTCCGCAGCTTTGCGCTTCAACTGTTCCCAATTTTTCAACGCATCCAACTTTTTCGATTCAATTGATTCCACACGGTCCGGATGCAAAGATTTCAATCTTTCGGCTTCAATTGCCAAACTTTGAACCTACATAATACGAAATAAAGCATTAATCACTGCAATGCAATTACCGTATTCCTGTGGATTTTTTCATACCTTCCCATCTAATGCGGCTAAATCTCGTTCTGTGCCTTCGTGTTTCCTTTGCAATGCTTGTACAGTAGTCAAATCGCGTCCAAAGTCATCAACAGACAAGCCTGAATCTTTTTCCAAAATCCAAGCAATTGTTTCATCTATATCGCGATTGAAACGTTGAACTTCATGTGCACCAAACAGACGTTCTTTTCGAGTAACGGATAAATCGTTCAAATGCTTCCATGCTGCTAATAATTCCTGTAAAATAAATAAACAAATAAATAAAGCGATAATTAAATTACTTAATTAATCCTTACGTCTCGTTTGTTTTTAATGATTTCCACATCCGGATGACCCTCGTTAATTAGCTGCTCAGCGCTCAAATTTACCTCAGCAATGCGATACTGCTGATTAGCCAGTTCCTGAAATATTAAAATTTCACATAGCATTTCAAATAAACGTATTTTAACATAAATAATACCTTCAAAAAGTCATCAAATTTCTTCTGTAAAACTTCTACATGTTCCAAATCTTGACCAAATTCTTCTGTTGTTACAAATGCTTCTTTATCCAAAATCCAGTACATTACTTCGTCGCACTGACGAGTGAATAGCAACAATTTCAACGCTTGCTGCAGGCGTATCCCCTTTTCTGCCAATTTCTGCAAAAGCTGTTCCCAAAGTGCATGCAATTCATCCAACCGTTCCTACAATTTCAAAAATTATAATTAAAAGAAAAAACAACCAAATCCGTTTCTGCTGTGGAGCATTGTTAATTTTATAAATTTACCTTTATAGTTGCATGTGCAAAATGGCCATGCATAATCATATCATTTCCAGTTTTATCCAACTGTAAAATGGCATTGCTGTGTGCTTGAACTTCTGCTTCAAAAGCTTGATGCTTTTGAATTTTTGCCTTAAAAAACAACAACAATTAGAAAACACTTCAAACTAATTAATATCGGTAAGAAACATTTCTTTTATTCAGTAGATTACAAATCAATGCAATATTATTCAAAAAATAAAAATTTCGAAAACATAATGCCACTTAAGGAAAATCTCATATTTCATACTACTAATTTAGTTGAATTAATTAAATTTTTCAGCTACAGCAAAAAATCTTCTATAGCTCATCATTACGTATTTTAAAGACGATTCACAAAAGTGAGTCAGCGTTCGCCTAACAAAATGTAACAAAAAAATGAAAAAAATACAAATCGATGAAATGAATCATACCTCTGCTGCATTTTCAAGGGTATTAGTCAGAGTAAAAATTGCCAATAAAAAAAAATCTATACCTGAAGATTCGTCGGATCTCTGTAGCTTTCTTCCTGAGCTGTCTGCAACTTTTCCAATATCCACAACTGCAGTTCATCAGCATCGCGCTTAAAATATTGAAATTGACGAGCCTCTTCAAGGCGATCGCGTTTGTTTTGCGCCATTTCTTTGAAAGCTCTGTAATGGCCCAATACTTCGGAACGCCTTTGCTGAAAATGTGATTCAATGTTGAATGAATAAATTGAAAAAAACAACTAAAGTAATATGCCAAACTTGGATATCAGATGCCGTTTCGAGAATTTTAATCTCTTGTGGAGGTGGAACTTCCAAAACTGGTTCTGGAGGAGTGTGATCGTCCATTTTGAACACAGATGAATGTATCTAAATGAACAATTTATATACAATTAACTTTCAAAATTTGTCATCATTATTTGTGATGAAAATTATTATTTTCAAGCGATTTCAATATCCACCGAATATCTAGAATTCCTATGGGTCAGTGGAGTTAACGGGTCATTTTCCTTTCACCAAGGACAAATAAAATGACAGCTCGCAAACTAGCTAGCAAAACAACAGCAGCAACAACTGTTTGTTGAAAACGGACGCTGTCCAAATCAGAGACAAACTAGTTTCAGCTGAACAAAACGAAAGTAAAAGAAGAAGAAGAAGAAGAACTATTTCTCACGTTGAAACCAATCATGTCAACTAGTCAACAACCAAATATTTATCATTTGTGTACTTCGAAATGTAAAAGCACATGGCAAACGTTGGTCAGCTCGTTTGATACGATAAAGCCAAACGAAGGATGGCGCTCAGTGTTAGCAACACACGTTCAAAGCTTAATCGATTCGCGCTGACTAGAAGGAAACGAGCAAACGCGAGAGATCGATCATGAAAAATATGTGATGGCCACAGCTGGCTAAACAGCCGACGCCGAATATTCTCTCACACATGCTAATGATCTCAAAAAGATATGAAACGTAGATAAAACTTAACCAACTCTACATCACAAATAAAAAGTAATAAGCAAATCGATTTCAATGACAAATTACTACAAATAAAAAATCAAAGATAAATTGCTTCATTCAAAAAATTTAAATAAATGAAAATTTAACAGTAACAAAGAAATAACTTTTAGTAAAAAAAATGACAGATATTTATACCACTGATTCGATAAAAGAGAGAAGTGTGATGAAAACTAAGGCAAGGTCATTCAGCGGACCAATATAACCGCGACGCAAACAACTTCACTGTCAACAGTGATTAATGTAGGCAATGAAAAAAGAACACGGACACGCAGATACTTCTGAGTTTACGTGAAAGTGAACTTGCTTCAGCAAAAAATAATGTGAGCACCGTAATTCACAATCGCACCGCAAAAACGAAATACCGACTATGATACTAACCAATGAAACAGTAACCTACAAAATCAAAATTGATGCGCAGGCTTAAAATTCATATCACAATAAATTAATAAATAGAAACAGAAAAGAATGAAAACATAATAATTAAATAAAAATTATATTAAAAAAAATTAAATTACAAATATTGAACAACTTAGAAAACTCGAAATCTACCGTAATCAGAAGCAATATTTTTGAATTTCTGACTAATACACTGCCAGATGTAATTTATCATAAAAAAAGATTTTTGCATAATAATTAAAATTTTTTTTCTATTTTTCATAAATATAAAAAATGTGCAAAATGCAAGACCAGCATCTTTAGCCAGCCTAACGCATTTTCCCAATAGAAGCTGTTTTCTAAAAATAAGTTGAAAAATTGTTTCCTACCATATATATGCTACATTCGTAAGTCAAAATGTAAGATTTTCAAAGCAGTTTTATCAATAACAGTCAGAAATATTTTGAAATTATCTACAGTAATCTCACAAATTACCGTGACGCGACATACAGGAGCCTGAAAATGCAGAATTCCGAGTTGCTGATTCAAATTTCTTTATTGGTCAATGTTAAATGTAGTTTTTGCTACAGTCATCAGTTTTTTCTACAGTATATATTGAGAAAAACTAAAATGGGCTTAAGCTTACACTTAAAATCTTTAAATATTTTCAAAGTTGTTGCTGATTTGAAAGTAACTAACTTTGAAAGATTAAATTAGGCTTAACTTTAGAGATTTGGACAATTTTTTCATTATTATCAAAGCTAAAAATTAACAGCTTTTTTAGTGTTCTCCAAAATGACTTCACAAAATTGTACAACGATCAATTTTCATGGAAGAAGTTTACTTTTTAATTTTTATAACTTTGATACCATAACGTTACCCGCAAATTTTAATGACAAAATTATCATACATGAAAATGACACAGCACTTCTTTTAAAAGTTGCATACTTCAACAGATAAACAAAGAGATCAATTTTAAAGGTTGAATCGTACATTTCTCGAAGTATCTGGGCAGTTATTTCATTAAAGCTCATGTAATTTGCAACGCTTTGAAAAGCAATGGTTTTAATTAAGTGATGCTTCTTCCCATGCGCCATGCAGAGTTCTAAAAAGTAAAATTAAAACGGAACATTAATGTTACACTAACAACAGAAAATAACATTAATAAAACCTTTTCATGGATTGCATTACTACAAACAATGCTGAACAAATTAAAGTGATGAAAATATGCAAAACCACATATAGCAGTGTCATCACACGAGATAACGGGTACATCGACGCTGTGACACATATGGCAAGACACATGGCCAATGGGACATTAGTTGTAGGATAAATTTCCTGATAAAAATAGAATATTTAGTAAAATATAATAAACAAAAAGCATGTTCAAAAATGGCATGAAAAAAACTTACCAATAATTTTCCCCGAAGTAATGGCCAAACAACAAAAATTACCACTGAACAAGTTAATAAAGTGAAAACTTCATTTCTGCTTGACAAACGAGAAACTAAACAAACAGTGCCAAAGATGCCTGCATTCATTGACAACGCTGAACTAACCCTGAAAAACGAGATCTAGAAAAAGAGATATTCAAATGTTTTTTGAAAAATTATTTCAACTTACATGACAACATCACAACCATAATTGCAAAAAATAATATTCACCAGAAACATAAAAACGCTGGTAGCAACTGTGGAATCTGTGCTAACGGTCGCCGTCAAAGTTTGACACACGGGGCTGAAGCCGTAAGCGTAACCGGCGTAAAGTATAATTGTTTTCAAACTTATAAAGTCTAAAAAATACACCTTCATAAAATATTCTTTAAATTAACAATCAAAAATAAAGCCGAACAAGATTTTAAAAAATCATTTATATTTAAGAATTTTCTTTTTTAATATTATAAATAGCATACTTACTATAGCCAGATGATTTCAAATCATCAGTTTCGTTGAGTAACTTTAAATATAATAAATAGCCAATAAAAAAAGTCAGTAGAGTTATTGCAAATACAGATTCCCAGGCGATCATGCCCATATAACTGTACGTAAATATAATCACAAACAAAATGACCGAACTGATGTGGTGCATAACATAACAAGAACCAAGAACAGCTTCAGTAAATGTCACTTTTTTTAGATTAACTAAAATAAAAAAAAATCATTCTACTTGATGTTTTAATCAATTTTAATTTGAATAAAAACCATTCATAAAACAGAGATCATATTACTGGATGTAAAGTCGACACAAGAATTTTACACTTCTTGTATAGTAAAATAATAAATTGCTCAGTGTAGTTGTCGTCTCATAATACATTAAACAATCTGAATAGCATGTAAAATAAAAACAGTCTCATTTCTAACTAATAAGAAAAAATTAGCATAAACTTTAAGAAAAGAAAAACAAATTATTTCCTGCTCAATTACAAGTTATCTGTTAAACATGGCTAACGAAGGAATACCATTCTTTCGAAGGCTGTTGATGAATTGAGGCCCGGAATAATTATCCGGAAATGGCTGCTTGAGGTAAAGAACTCTTTTCCATTTATTTTCTTTAGTAACATTTTTAAAAATTCCATTGCATGCATTTCTGCGCCTTTTAACAACCATAGACACCCTAAATTAACAAAACTCGTTCTCGAAACAACATTTCTGATGAAATTTTATATTAAAACAATTATGCACTTTAGATATAAATTGTAGGAATAAATATACCTATCTCACCGACCTTTCTAGCCAGTTACAAATCTTCCTAATCACTATTGAACTTCATATATTTAATATAATTCATGTAAAACAAAAATTTTTTATAAAATGATAAGAAAACTTCATCAAGAAACAAATTTCAAATAAACATTTAATGAATCAATTTTATTAACACAAACTACAGTATTTCAAATGATGGTACTGTACATGTTTTTCCAAAGTTATACTATGATAATCATTTCTTTTTACTGTATTTGAGCTTTCATTTTTGAATGGTTATCGTAGCGCAATTCACAAAATTCTTGAGAGCAGTTGAAGTAAGTTCATTAAATTTGAACGTATTGTTCGTAAAATAAGCTCTGCACAGCGTTAATTTAATTGGAATACACATGAATCAGCTCACCATGCAAAAGATATTTAATTTTTGCTAATATATAACTTTATAAGTAAATTTATTGATTGAAATTGTTTTGTAATTCCTAAATTTTATTTATTTATTTAAGTATGTTATTTATGGTATAATTTTATAAATATAAGTATTATTATAAGTTGTTTATAAGTAGTGTTATGGTTTGCATATTTTAGAGATTGCATATTATGTAGAACTATTCTTATGAAGTGTAATCTCTACATTACTGTTACGTTTGTAAATGATTTCCAAATTCTTAAAATTTTTGCACTAGCAGTGATTATAGGTATCTCTGCACTGTAAATGTTAAATTAGAATATCATAAAAATGTAGGGATCATAATTATATATAATTTAGGTGCAATTATAGTAATGGCAAATAGCGTAGATGTTTTAAGATGTGAATTTGCAGTATTTTTATTGAAATATTTATCATTATTGCTTGAAGATTTTCGATTTAATGAATCTTTAAATCATTAGTTATTGCTTTTTGAATTCTAGATTTTTACTTTTATGTTTCTTTCGTCTTTTTCTTTTCTTGAAATGTGACAGTGTTATGCCGAAAAATACTGGTTTCTTTAAACTTAGTGTTTTAATGAAAAATGTTACACGAATGTCATTTATTTATTTGTGTTAGTATATGTTTAGAAATTTTGGAATGTGGACTTATTGATTCTTTGTAAATCTTTCTACGAATTCATAATGATATTGATCTGTTTCATTCGTTGCAGCAGAGTATTTCTATGATATTAAATAAGTTTTAGAGAATATACATGTATGTCTGTGTTTGCGTGTGCATTGTATATACACATATAATAGTCTAGTAAATTTCAAAGAATTTGTAGAAGCAATAAATTTTAAAATAAATATTACTATTTATTTTTTAATGATTTTATTGTTATGCATAAATTTTTATTTTACTGTTAATAAAATATATATAAATAAAGTACGATGATAACTTATTAACATTTTGTGTATGAGTGTATGATTTCAGGTAGGATAATGTTCAGTCGACTTTTTTCATCCGTCCGTGATTTTTATAATGGTATTAACTCAGCTACGTTAACCGGTGCTATAGATGTTGTTGTTGTTGAACAACCGAACGGTGAATACATTGGTTCGTCATTTTATGTTCGCTTTGGCAAAATTGGCGTGCTGCAAAGCCGTGCCAAACTGGTAAGCTAATTGATAAGCAAGATGAATGTATATTTGTGGTGTGTTCAAGTGAACTGTTGTTCTTTTAGGTTGATATTATGATCAATGATCAACCAGTGGATATTTGCATGAGACTGAGTAGTACCGGTGAAGCATTTTTTGTAGAATCTATTACAGAAGCTGATGTTGAGGTACGTAGGTACATTTTCAAAAATATAAATATAAAAAAAATTAATTTTTTAAAGATTCCCTTGGATTTGGCTACCACACCATTGAATCAGCTGAATGCTGCAGAATCGAATTCAGACATTGCTGCGCATAGAAAACAACGTGCCGCTTCTTGTTCGTCAACGTTCGACAGATTTCAGCAATTATCTGAGCAGAATCAACGAAAGATCAAGATTGTCACAGACGATTCTAATAAAACCAACAAAAATCATGATATTTCAGTTGCTGACACTTCTGCTTTGCGACGTTGTAAGGTTTGGCAAGATGGTTAATATTGAATATTCCTTTTGTTTACCACATGATATAAAAATATTTGTTTATTGTTTTTCATTTAGAGTGAAGAAGTGATATTGAGGAGGAGAATTAAAATCAGACAAAAATTGATTAAAGAGCAACGCAAATGGCTAGATTTTGAAGCTGTTTCTCATACTTTAAGTTTTCCGTCGAGTTCTGCTGTTTCAGTCAGCAAACGTTTGAAAAGAAGCAAGTTATCCAACAGCTATCCAGGAGCTAAAAGAAAAGCTACTGTCAATATGTTTGCAGAGAAGAACATCAGATCTATTGACAAGTATGATTTTTTCTTATTATTTATTAATATATACATACATATGTATGTATAACTCTGATTTTCCTCCATTCTGTTGGATGGGGTTCATCCTTTTTTGCTTTCTGTATTTAATTTTTCAAATTGAATTCACTTTCTTTAGAAGCTTGCATTGCAAGAAGAAAAAAAGTAAAAATAAGAGTAAAAGGAAAAAGAATACAGAAAGTGACAGTGAAGAAAAAGACCAGGTTGAGCGCTTGGTCACCGCTGAGGAAGCAACTTCAGAAATGTATGCTAGTGTCGATGAATCATCGGAATGTAGAGATATATGGTGAAGATTTTATTGATTGATTGATTTATTATTTGTTCATTTATTGAAATTATTTTATAGGTCATCCTACTCATTGCACAAACTCGATGAGAATTTGATTGTTGAAGATGAGATGGCAAATATTGAACGGGTTAAAGAAGAAGGTGTTGCACTTGGTAAAGTGTTGAACGATGCCAGTGATTGGAAATATGCCCGCCATTTTGTGAGACAAAATTCTCACAATAAAGAAGATGCCCGTAAAATTGACTTGCAACGTCGGTTGATAAATATTGCTAGATTTTGATATTATTTTAGCAGAATCTAGATTATGGAAGCATTGGTTTTTTGCAAGTTTTACTCGCAGATCTCATTTAACAACTAAAAAGAAGAATGTACAAGATGAAATTTATTTGCAAGAATTGGAAGGAATGAATCTGACAGTATCTGAGCGTAACGTGTGCGAAAGGTGAACTTTATTTAAACAAAACTATAATATGGATTGCTTAAACTTAAGTATACGTGTATATATTTAAAAAATGAAATATACACATGAAGTTTAAAAGGCTTTATTTTTTTCAAAATTGCAGTGAAAAACGCGTGCTTGTTGGTGATCAAGCTGAAAAATTGGAGGAAACTAATGAAAAAATGAATAATAATAATGAAAGAATTATTATGGAAACCGAAGAAATTGTAGAAAAGTCAACTTTGATTTTGCATGACGGTAAAGAAGAGGCTGGATGTAATGGCATAATGGACGCCTGCACAGTAGTCACCGAAGTCGAACAACTTGCAGGCATTGAAAAAGGCAGCGATTCGATTAAGTAATATCAATTATTTATACATTTTTATGTGGAATTTATTTATTTATTTTAATATTTTTTATCTGTATTAGAAGTATACCTGAATTGAAATGTGCACTTTCTTTATGTGGAAATCTTGTTTTGGAAAACAATTATGAAAATATAACTGAAGAACAGTTTAAATCTCACCTTCTTACACTTGAGCAAGTAAATGAAAATCCTTCACTTATGTTTAGCCATAATTTAGTTGTTCAAGTTAATGACAAGTAAGTCATTGTTTGTATAATTATTTTTGCTTTGGAAATGATATGAAATGGAATAGTAGTTTATTTGAGTTAGACATTAATGTTTCAGATATTATCCGAGTAAAGCTGGTCTGGCAAATATTGCTGCTATATCTGTATTTGGGCGTTCACTGTCAGATGCAGCCAGTGCATCATTGATGCAATTAGATTCAGCTGACAAGCTTCCAGAAGCTGAACGCAAAGAACGCTCTTCAAGTGGTCGCATGACTTCATGGTTTTCTTGGCGCAGATCTTCAAATGCTCCTCATGTGATAAAAATTTTCTTTTATAATAAGTTTTCAATTTAAGTTTTTATTCAGGAAGCAAGAGCACAATGTCAGAACCAAACTTTTAATGACGTTAAGGACGTGGCTCCTGATAATGAGGAATCATTATTAAGGCTTTTACAAAGTTCACCATGGTATGTAATTTATTGATGAATTCATTTTTAAAATGGATCGTTTTTTTTGGAAATTCCTCTTTTTTCGACAAAAAATACACTTTTAGTGCTTCTGAAGATTTGAATTTTAATCATCGTGAAGCTTTGAGTGATAGCGAAATTGTAGAATCTGCCGAGGAACGAGAAGCTCGCTTGACACCTACTGGCACTCGGTATCAACGATCTTTGAGATTAACTTCAGAACAGTTGGTATAATTTAGCACAATTGAATTAATATTTCATTTCGAAAAGTTTTTTTTTCTAGAAATCTCTGCCACTGAAACCGGGGACAAACAAAGCCAGGTTTTCCGTTACGACAAAGTATCAAGGAACATGCATTTGTGAATGCTACATTTTTGTATGGAAATGGGATGACAAAGTGGTTGTTTCAGATATTGATGGAACCATCACAAAGTATATATGTTATTGCGTACTGAAAATTTTTAAATTATTTATTAAATAAGCATATAATTTTTGTTTTAGATCAGATGTACTTGGGCAGATTTTGCCGATTATGGGTGGTCAATGGGCGCAGTCTGGCGTGGCGCAGTTGTTTACCCGTATTGTTGATAACAATTATCGTATACTGTATTTATCAGCCAGAGCAATTGGTCAAAGTACATGGACGAAAAATTATTTAAATTCCGTCGTGCAGGATCGATTATATTTACCGGACGGTCCGTTACTTTTATCACCAACATCTTTGATTTCAGCACTGCATCGGTATGCAATGAAACAAGTTGCTGTTTGTTTCATAAAATTTAAAGCAGAAGTTATAATGCAGAGAAATTATTGAAAAAAAGCCAGAAGTATTTAAAACGAGCTGTTTGATGGAAATTCGGGCATTATTTCCAGCATTTGCGGATCCATTTTATGCTGGTTTTGGAAATAAGCTAAATGTAAAATACTCTTTTTATCTATTTGCATTTATTTATCGAACATACCATTTAGGATATTATTGCATACAAAGCTGCTGGTATACCTGTTCATCGCATGTATTGCATCGATCACAGAGGAGTAATTAAATCAGCGGTGAAATCGTTAAATTTATCGTAAGCCGTAAATTTTATTTTGTTCTGTATTTTTCTGAATTTTTTTTGATTTTTGAAATTCAGATATCCACACATGACCGATTTGGTTGATTACATTTTTCCTCCCTTGAATCGTACGGTGAACGAGCCAGTTTTACAATCCGACTTTCCTTCGCCTCTTTTATATGCAGATTACAACTATTGGAAGCTGAAACCATACGAACTGGATGCTGAGGAAAAAGAACGATATCAGTTGGCTCGAACCAATCTTAGCAAGAAAACATGAATCTTCTTGAGAATCCTTGTTTTATACAGAAAATTTTGTCGTTGTTTCAATTCCTGTGAAACTAGCTTTACCACTACTGTTTTTTGTCATTTTCATGCCCACTGTTTTCTGCCATTGTTGTATCCGGCGTTTCTTATTCCTAGTTTTGAAGATTTTACTTTCTATCCTGACTACATGATGGTGATGAATTATTACGTTTTCAGAAAATAAATAAGTAAAGTTTAATGTTATTTATATTGTTTATTTATAATATGTTTTTTAATGTTGTTATTGCTAATTTTACAATTTATATCCAACAGTTTTCGGTAGGATAAATAGGTATGAACTTCAAAGAGGAAATAATGTCAAGGAAATGCAGGAAATATGCTGAAAAATACCTTGTTGAAAATATTTCGACTTTTTCATAGCTATAAGTATTTTTAGGCGACACAAATATCACATGTGCTACACACATATGCTCTTTACAGATTTATTATATTATTTATACGTGGATTAATTGTTTATACTTGATTATCATATTGTATAGTATGCAATAGTTTAGAACAAATATGGTACGTTTTCAGATTAATTTCTTTTTAATTTTTGTATTTATAAAAGAATTTCATTTTTTAATGTTAAATAATTATGATTTTAGAGCTCTGTTGCAATTTTAGCTGGCCTCGGTATCGCTACGGCGGGTATATTAGGCCGTTTGGCTGTGAGATATGGAAAGCAAATGTCATCCAGATTAAAAAATCAATTGGATGCAATCCCTGGGGGAACGGTGGGTGTTTTTTTCAGAAAAATGATCATAATGTGAATCTTAACTTAATTTTTTCGTTTAGTTTTCAAAGTATTATCAAGGTGGGTTTGAAAAGAAAATGACTCGACGAGAAGCTTTCCTCATCTTAGGACTAAAGTAAGTGATAAATGTTTTACAATGAATGTTTTATTCTTTGTTTTACACAGCGCTAACGCCAGTAAGGAACGGATTCGGTTAGCCCATAAACGTGTAATGTTATTGAATCACCCTGATAGAGGAGGTTCGCCGTATTTAGCTGCAAAAATCAACGAAGCTAAAGATATGTTAGATAAGGGAACCGCTCGATAAAAAGAATAAATTTTTTTGGAATCTACTGTAATGCACTGTAATGGGATTAAAGTAATTTAAAAGCATTAAGGAACTGTTTTAGAACTGGACACTGTGAAGAATTTTCGTTGGTTATAAGCAGTATGCCATCTTCTACTTTGTGCTTTTCACTTATTAATCTTCAATGAAATATGAAATGGTATCTTTGTTTATATCGACGAATTCTTCATGTTTACGACTGAAATAGTACATCTTCCCTTCAGTGACGTCAAACCAGACTGCGTGCAACTTGGCTAAACCTTCCAGAAGTCGTTTTTGCAGAAAATGATGTGACGCAATGTTTTCTAGTTGCTGCAAACAATGGATCTGAAATTGAATGAATGGATGAAAATAAAATCTCTGAAGTAAAGTGAAGTATATTCATTGCAAGGCGTTTATCATTTGTAAACTACCTGGGAGAGTTTGTCAGCGTTGGTCAGTTTCCCTGATGGGTCAATTTTAGCTGAAAATTGTAAGAATGGGTATTCTGGAATAAACTGAAGTACTTGTTGTCCTTTTATTAAGCAGTTGTATTTTTGTACACTTGGAGAGCCGTGAATTTGCAACCATGACTTTAATGGTTCATCTGGCTTCCATTCTGCATCACGCTGTTCCATTGAATGAAGTAGATTCATAGCCTGAAATGAAATTCATTACTGAATTTGCATTTTTCTATTTGCAAGCGTTTCTCTACAAACACTGCAATCCGAGTGACCGCATACAACAATATCTTTAACATTTTTCATTAAGCACGCCAGTTCTATGGATGCTAGTGCGCTCAAACCGGCAGCATTTTGTTGTAACTTTGCTGAAAATTGTTTTTAGAAAGAAAATTGTAATATAACTATGAGCAAGATGAATTATTTGACAAGCAAAGCAAGTGCAAGATTCGAATGCCACAACAATCTAACAGCTTATTGAATTTTCAAAAGACAGCTTGATCTGCAACCAAAGCGAGCTTCTTTCCAAACTAATAAACAGCATTTAAAAAATACTACCACATGTATATGTGCAAGGAATCATATTTCCAGGATTTTTAACCATGTATGCGTCTCCTATGTCTAGCTGCATGACACGCGATGTGATTAAACGAGCGTCAACGCAGGAAAACAAAATAGTGACGGGCTAAAAGTGAAATAGCTTAATTTTATTGTTAAACAAGCACTAGACATGTTTTTCATAAAATTTTGTAGAAGTAATTAGCAAAAATAAGCCATTTTATCATGAAAGAACTTACGTGAAAGTCTTCTTTTACTTGTCTTAGTCTTTTCAAAACTTGTGAACGGGCAGTCTCTCTATATTTTACCACTCCGTTTAATAATTTACGCATTTTAGTAAAAAAATAATTACTCAGTTCAATATAAATGAAAAATATTTTTGGTAAATTTACATATAAATATAATGCACCATGATTATCACAAATTTACAGTAAGTTTTTCTAAATGCCTCATGTGAAGAAGTAAATGATTAAGATTATTGAACTGCAATATTTATCATGCAGTTTTACTGTTTTTCTTGTAAAACCCCATTTCTTACTGTATATACATGAACTATATTTAGAAAGTTTTCAAAAGTGGGTTGGTTCATGATTACTATGTTATTATACGTCTTTTGTTATCATATTGAATAGCTTTTGTTCATTTGTATTATTATTTGATGTATTTATACAGTTTTAATCTCGAAGTTAATGAAGTAACTTTTTAGTTTCATCAAAAGCTTTTCAGAAAATTATAGTATAATTAAAACCGAATGATAATTATCAGAAAACTGTAATTATTGAACCGAAATGGTGCTAAAATAAAAAAAAACAGAAACTGTTAATGTATAGTGTAATATTTTTATGTTAGAAACATTATTTTTCTATAAAAACGTTAAAAATTTTGTCACATTGGCAGCACTGATGGAAATGAATGAGCTGAAAGAATGGTTATGCATATAACCGAATATGTAATGAATTATTTAATTGACTGCGTTGCTATTGGTAATTTTGTTGAGTATTCAATTTGTTTTGTTATTCTAAATTCTATCAAATTGTTGATATTTAAATTTCATTGTTAGTAATCAGTAATTATGACGTGTTGTTTACTATCTGCTGCGTATAGCATTGTATATGTTCAGCAGCTGGGATTCTTCCATGCTTATGTATTTTATGAACATTTGAATAATCTAAATAATAAAAATTTTGCAGAATAATTGTGAAAGATTGAAAACTATAAAAACTTCTACTGAAATGTAACATTCATTTCTTTGTTTTTTCAAAAAAATCATTGAATTTAAAGAATTACACAATAATTTAAAGTGTTATTTTTGTTTATAATATTGGTAAATAATTCTAAATTGTTTTCAAGTTGATTCTTTTTAGCAGATTTGAAAAATAATTTGAAACTTTGATTGACTGAACACTGAATAGTAGAAAATTGAACATGACAATCATTTTAGTGTCAACCGTACCCGCATGCTTCATCGATTTTGCACTATGAAAAAAAACGTTCTATTCACTACGGTTGTGCAATGCGAATATAATCTGTAATTTATACAGTTCGATGTTCACAGTTTTAACGTGATGAGCTGGGGAAAGGAACTTTGGGTAAGTGGTTATGCTGTTGCCGCGTTGTTTGTTTTTTTTAAATAATTAAAATTGATGTCGATGAGCAACTGAAATAGCTAGTTGGGATGTTGAGTTGAGATTGGCGACACCTTTTTGAAATCCAGTCTGTAAGATGTTGAGTGGAAAAGAACGCGCGTGTGAAGTGGCTTTCTGCTTGTCAGTGCTGAGAGCGTTAAACGATGGAAGCTGTTTAGTGGAACGAGAAGCTTCAACATTACTGACCTAGCTCGGACTGCACTTGGCGCATCTCGATTGACACTACTTGTCCGTAAAATGACCCTAGCTGCCGTCGTTTTTACCTTCCACTGCTTTACAACACTGAACACTCGCAAGAGAATTATTATTTACAAGCTGCGAAATTAGAACATTTGCTCAGCCTTCAGCAGAGAACACGCATCAGAGCTCAGTATGGAAGAAGCTTGGCTCGGAGCAGCGTGGGAGGGCTTTCATTGTTTGACCGGCAGCGATAGCCACTGACCAATTGCTCATTTTTCCTTCTGTCCGTTTGCTTGAATAGTGCGCGGCTGCTGATTTTTCTTTCAATGGCAACGCTAAGCTTGATTTGCATGCAGCCGTTTAAAGCGGCCAAAGGTGCTTTAAATCAATTGCCTCTTGTGCAAAATCATTTGGATTTTTACGTTATGGTAAAAAAAATTTCCACACTATAAGTGTTGATAAATTTGATTTGTTGAAGCTTATAAACAAAACAGAAAAAGCGAAGTATATAATTCAAATTCACACGCATTGCATGTTTAGGATCAAACGAACAGTATTTCGGCTCATACATTAAAAGGCATTGAATTTCTCGAACGTTATGCCGCTTTCATCAAGGACCGATGTTCAGTGGAATTGCAATACGCATCAAGTTTACGGTATGTAGTTTATTTCAAAAAAAATTTTGTTTGTTTGTTTTTTTAAATTTTATCATAATGTGACAACAGAATTTTGTTTGTCAGTTTTGTTATCGTTGTGGTGAGCAAAGTGGAAAATTAGCTTTTGTTATCTGTCTGCCTTGGCCAAAAATGTGAGGTCGACTTTTAGCGACCGGTTTGTTCATCATTTAGCCTAGGTGTCAGTGTTTTCCTCGACGAAAGTGTTTTAAAAATCCAGTTTGCTGTTGTATTACAAGCCAGTTGGCGAGTGTCGATCTTATTCGCAGCTTGCAACTGGAATTTCGCAAACGCTGACGTTTGCAAGCTTGGGACAAAAACTTTTTTTTGAATGTAAACAAAAATACGATTTTCAGGTTAGATGTTGGATTGAGAACAGTATGAAGTTTTAATTTTTCTTTTCTTTTTCAATGGACATGTATGTATACTTGTACGCGTGGGTGGTATTTTATTTTTTTTTCTCTGATGAATCATCATTGATGTTTATTGCAACATGGACACTGATGAATAATGATGATGATGATGCTGGTTGATTCTGACACGCGTAGGCTTTTTTGTTCAGAATAAGACGTGCTAGCCAGTTGAGACTGACCTGTGCGTTGGCTTGTTGAGCAAATATTTAGTCTTGTGTGCCAGTGTACTGCATGCAGCAGCAGCAGCAGGATGAGCTGATTGAATTATTTCCACTATAGCAGTAGTTAGTCATTGGGCATTTTTTTTCTCTCCTTTTGCTTATTCTCGTGCCGTCGTGCCAAGAACGACTCGGCTGGCTGGTCCGAGCTGCAAGCAAGTCATTGCCCTTGGTGTATGTGAGCAAGCGGTTAATCATCATTTTTGACGTTATTGTCATTGTTGCATTGAACCAAGTCGATTCGATATTTCTTCTCAAAAGGGGGGATAGTCTCCAACGGGCTAGCAACTCAACAAGCCCTTCAGCTTATTGCCTGCTTAGCTGGCTGGCTGATTGAAAATGAAGCATTTAAATCAGGCTCGAGGTTAAAGAGAGGAGGTTAGTGATGAAGCATTTTTGGCTTCATTTGACAACATTTTCAGGTCGTTTTCTGCAGGCGCAATGTAACTGTCAAGATGGATATTGAATTTTTCCCGCCGTGCGTATTGGCTTAATTATAATGGAAAAAGCGGTCAGCATCGATCTGTATGTCTGTGTCAGCGTTGATTTTCAACAACGTTGACGACCCAAGCAGGAAAATTGACAACCAAGCCATTTTGCGCGTTCAAGGCGATCAGTTTTCCAATTCAAGCCGGGCTAATTTTGAAAATTAAAATTAAATCCCACCATTTGCAGGAGAAAATTGAGTAAAAATTTTTCAACAATTTTCCACATTCTTTTCCACTTTTTGAATAATAAATAACATTTGTCAGCTTTGAATTGCGTCAGCTGTGTGAAGTTGTTGTGCACAGATTGAGGAGAGGGTGAAGCGTCGTCGTTTGTGTTTGTCTCTCTGCAAGATTTACAACTTGAAATCCAACAAGGGATGCAGGATAAAATGCAGTCTTTTTGCATATTGGAGGCAGCTGTTCATTTTGTCAGTTGTTGACCAGCTTCGCTTTTTAATTATCTTTATTATTGACATTTTGACAAACATTTGTCCCATATTTTATGAAACAGTTAAAACACTGCGATTGTTGTTGTCATCGATTCGCTATTTATTTATTCATTTAATTTATTAATAACTTTTTCTGCTACACAGCGGTTTTTATTACATACGGCTGAACAGATGGACACGTGCGCTATTATAATTTTTTCTTTATATTTTATTTTACTTTTTTTTGAACATCTTTCAAAAAATAGTAGCATTTTATTAATTGAAAAATAAATTAATTGGACTCATAATTGAAAAATGAAATATAATAGCGGTAGTTTAGGATAATGATTGTGGAAATATGATGCCAGTAATGGTGATTAGAAAAAATAATATGAAAACAAATATTCTATTACAATCTAAATCATGATTAAGCTGAGTGGGATATTTAAATCATTTTTCAAGGAACATTTGTTATTCAAAAACAGTTTTTTTAATAGAAAAGTTTTGTTAATTTATTATGTGTATATGTATATGTATATATAGTTTTGGTGTACATTATTTTTTTTCTGTTCAGTGGTTTGGCAAAGAAGCATCAAATTAAAAAGAAAGAAAACGATGAAATGTAAGATTGAAGTAGAATAAAAATTTTCAGTTGAAAATATTTTCATTATATTTTCAAGGTATTCATATATGAATGCGTTCAGTGAAATTTTGAACGAGCTCAGCGATATGGCGGGTCAGCATGAAGTGGTGGCTGACGCTTTGCAAGAAAGAATTATAGGTGAAATTGGGAAATTAGTCAAAGAGTACAAAGAGCAAAGAAAAAAAGTATGAGCCAGTTTTTATTGTTCAATATTATGCATTTATTTTATATGTACCAACTTGTACAATTGGTACTTTGTCAAGTGGTAGACTTTGTTATTGTTGTAACCGCTCTACTACAAGTGTGATAAAATTGTAATTCTCTCTCTGAAAGAAATTTTCTAGTTCCTGAAAAAAGGAACTAATATTAAATTATTTTTGAAATATAATTTTTAACATGTTGCTTAAGATAATTTTACGTGTAAATGATATACATTCATTGATAACATTTTATAACATTTATTGCAACTTCTTTTAATTAGTTTTTCTACGTATTGCTTTGTAAGAACCATCTTAATATTAATAACAGTGTTTAATATCAGTATAAATAGTATAGATTATTTTAATTTTTTTTCAATATTTTCAGCATCTTGCGGAAATTGACAAATTAGAGCAAAATCGGGTAGCTTCAGTGGAAGCGATGAAAAAAGTATATTTGTTTCAGTGAGAGAATTTATTCAAATTGTAAATTATGAAATTATTGCTCAGACTTATAAAGAATATGCCAAAGCTCATGATGAAGCAGTGTCCGCTAGAAAGAAGTATGAAAAGGCTGAAGTTGACTTGCAACTGAGCCGAGCTGAAGTGGCCAAGGCGAAATTGAATTCAATATCCAAAAGTCAACAGGCAAATGATGCGAAAAGCACTTACGCTTTGGAGTTGAGTAAAACTAACGAAAGTCAACATCAATTCTACACGGAGCTGTTGCCATCTGTACTTGAGGTAATTGTTTTATTTTTCTAAAAATATATGCAGTTGATCTTATATTAAATATTGTGTGATTTTTGTATTTTTTTAAGAAGTTGCGAGAAATGGACGAGGATAGAATTTTAAAAATTCAGCATCTCTTCCAAAGTTGTGTAGAGGTGGAAAAATCGACTCTGCCAATTATTTTGCGCTGTCTGGATGGCATGCTTAAAGAGGTGGACAAGATCAGCTCTGCGGCTGATTCGCAGTTGGTGATTGAACGATATCGGTCAGGTTATGGTCTCCCGGAAGATTTCGGCTTTTTGGATCTCGGCCCGGAAACGGCCACCTCAAATGGTGCCGCAGCAGATGATTTGGCCAATGGACATGAACCAGACGAAGGTGCAGACGGAATGCCTAAACCCGACTTTAAACAGCTCAATCGTGCTTATTCTGGAAGAAAGAAAGGTGGCACTTTGCGGAAACTTTTCGGGCACAAGGTAAATTTTTATCAGTTGAAAATTAAAATTCATTATTTTTTTATTTTACAATGAAAGTCTATTTTCACATTATAATTAAGGTGTAATTTTTTTTACTTTTGTACTGTAGACTTTTACTCAAATATGTAATAATAGGAATAGTGAAGTTCTGTTTGAAAATAATTACATTTGTTGGCATGGGACGTTCGACATGCAATTATGCAATTATGTCCAGGGTGAATTTTTGTGCTTATTTGTGTTTTACAACTATTTTTTTGAATATTATGTATGCATTTATTATTTGAGGTAATTTTGAGTAATGCAATTTGCTGGGTTTTATTGTCGTGAGTTTTGGTGTATATTTGTAGTTAAAATATAATTTTGCACTGTTTATTTTATTGAAATTGCAAAATGTCATTTGAGATCAATTCAAAAATGCTTTTTCTTTTTTATAATCTAATTTTTGAAAACAAAAATTGTTGTAGTGGTCTGAAGATAAGAAAGATTTCAACGAGTTGCCACCATCACAGCAGTGCAAACGTATTCAGGCGAAATTGCGCGAATGTGAAAGAGTGATAGAGAAAAAGCATTCTGAAAAGTATCAGCTTGAATGAAGATTCTGTTTATGGTTCATTATCTGAACTGTAATTGAGCAAAAATGAATCATTTTAGGCAGGGTTTGTTGAAAATGATTACACTATACACGGAGAAACCTCAGTATGGTAATTTGGCATCTGTTGAAGTTGAATTATCGAGATGTGACAGTGAGATTAATTTGGCCATGGAAGAGCTTCACAGGTTGAAAAGTCTTCTCAGTGAAGCCAGTTCTCGACTCAACGTGCCAATTAATGCTGCTGTTGGTATACCGGTGGTGCCATCGGTAAGGCCGCTCAAGAGGAGCAGTGTCAGCGATGATTCATTGTCGCACAATTCTGACATAAGTCAGCGGAATAGTTCTAGTCAAGATATAAATTCGTGAGTGAATTTAATTTTGTTATTGTTGTTGTTGGACGACTTGTAGATGCACGCTTTTTCTTTGGCTTTTTTTAGGTTCACCAATGTGACTTCAGAAGGTAGCTTACCACACGTCGATTCAGACAGTTGCGAATCGGCCAACAATAATATGTATTACAATCAGGATATGGATAGCGTGATCATTCTCGGAAAAGCAGTGGCTCTGTACGATTTTGATGGTAAGAGTTGTGTGTATGTGTGCAATTTGTGACATGAAATTGTCTGATTTTGAATTGCCTCATTGAAACCGTCATTGATAATTGCAATTTTGTTTACAATGCTGCATCATATAGGTACTACTGAAGGCACAACATCGGTGCATGAAAATGAGCAGTTGCTTGTTTTGGAAATTGATACCGGCGACGGGTGGACCAAAATTAGAAAAGTGAACAGCACAACATCAGAATCGGATGGATTTGTGCCGACCTCTTATTTAAGTCTTGATTTATATCCAGAAGTGTAGCTTTTTGTAATTAAAATGAACAAAAAGAAGAAGAAAAGTAACTTGCGCCCGGTTATAAAAAGCTGACTTCCTCTGTCCACTGTGCAAGCAGAATGAAATCAGCAGAAATGAGGCATTTTGTTCATCTATGACAACTGCCTTGTGCTCACCAGTTATCTTATTTTATTTTTATTCAGTGTGTACTATTTATTCATTTATTTTTTGGTGTGAATGTTTCGTATGTACAGTTTTATTTTTTGTTCGTTTTCTGTGCCAGTCGTTCTTGTAATTTCAGAAAGCAATGCAGCTGCCGTTTTATCTCATTACTTAATAGTTTCTCAGAGTTGTTGCTTTTTGTAAAGGTTGTAAAGTTTTATTATAATCAAGCGAGGAAACGCTTGGATTATTCATTTATTACTTTTATAGTGCGGTGCTTCAACATCATTATACACCAATCGAGTTTTAAGTCTTCCTTTTTTACACAGTTATTGGCAAAAAAACATGATCTCTTCATTGGCCATGTATTCAAAGAAAAAAAAAGAAAAGCTAACCGCGTTTATATGGAGAGCACATGCGAATAGGAAAAAAACACAGGAAGACAACTCCAATAAGCTGTTTTTTACATTCACCTGGGAGGAACAGATGTTCGTTATAACGGGCATGTGTTCGACATCAGCTCATCGAAAAGAGTCACGAGTGAATTGCAAATCTTGAGCTAAAAGCAGCTGAAAAATGGTGTTTTTATTTTAAAAAACATTTGTTTTAAGCCAAGATTTGATAAACATTGAGCAAATAGCACAAGCGATAAGAACAGGCCTTTTTTATAACTAGTAGTGCTGAATTTCATACTGACAGCAAATTTTTTGCTTACGGCAAAATATATACCATGGATTATGCTAATTATAAAGGTACTTGCAAATCTTACAGTAAGCTATGGGATACTGTAGAGATGAAATTAGGGCAATGTAATTATTGAAAGTAATAATGAAAATTTTTATTTATTATGTCGCAAAAGCAAAGAAACAATTCGGAAAAAATCAAATCACGCTTTCATGAATGCTTAAATTCATGAACGGAACAGCTGCAGTTATAACGACAGATTAAAGTTGAATTTATCAATTGGTGAACATCTTTAAAATTAATCAGGTGTACGATAATAGTAATTTTGTAAAATTGTACAGTGTATAAAGAATAAAAGCAAAATGAGACAATCATGTAAAGAAGTAGTTTATGACAATTTACACCTGTAATATAATCAGAAAATAGCTATTTTAATTTAAAAAAAGCAACATTTTATTATAATAGTGAATAAAATAACTATTTTTGAAATTTACATTTTTTAGGCGACATATTTTAACTGAAGAATATCTCTGTACTTATGTATTTAGTTGATAGGTATTTGTCTTACTGTAGAAAAAATTTTGCGACTTGCGGCTTGATATTTGGTCTCTGACAATATATCTGTTATCAACTGTTGCATAATTTTTACGTGTAAAAAGTATAATTGAGTTGAACGGACAAACACCAATCAACACACCGTCGTGTATCAGTGGGCAGTTTGGCATTAAAGTTTATTCGTGACTTCGTGCTAACGTGGCGAAGCGAACTATGCCGCTGCTAGCGAAGAATGTCCCTTGATCAGCGTATCAAAGAAAGCCTTCTTGGCAAGAGTGCGGTGCAAAGCGGTATTGACAAGAAACTTTGTAACGACATTCAAATAATTTTAAACACAACACTCCAGGTACGTTGAAATGCCATATTATCTTGTTCCGATTTGTGATGGTCTCAGTTTTTCCAAAAACTATTTTGCATTTCATGATTCTGTAGATAAACATGTTTTCAACTTTCAGCTTACAGTAGTCCGTGGTGTTTTTCTAGCAGTTATTGCATAAGAAATTTTTTCGAAATTATTTTTTTTAATATCTTAGAGTTTCATGCAACTGTATAATTTTTCTTTTCAACTAATTTTTATGTATCGATGATACTGTATTTTTTATTAAAAAACATCTGTGTCGTTTTATACTATGTTCTGAATTTTACTTTTTTTAACTTCAAGTGAAAATTTTATATTTTTTTATTTATTCATATTTATTGCAAAAGTTTTTAAGTTGGCAAATTGCCAGTTCCATTTATTGGCCGTAATATGCTTGTCTGCGTTTCTGTTTTTATTCAGTTGTTTTGTTTCTTAATTGCATCAGTTCATTCATATACATTATCGATCCGTTTCTAGTGACGCTGTACAGTTCCATTTCTCTGAATCTTTCTCTTTGCTATTGATTTTAGTTTATCTAAATTAACTTTATTTGTTAACATGCCTTTTCTTCAAGTCACTCTGATGAGCTTATTCTTGTAAGCAAAAATTTGCGGATGATTTTTTGATTAACAACAAGTGTATATAACAACCGCGAACAATTTGTCCTTTTGTCCTTGTTTTTTTGTCCTTGGACTAATTTGTCACTTTTTGAAAAATTAGTTTTAACGTATAAAATTTAAGAAATCGCATTCCTTTTTGGAACAATGGGCACAGCTTCATTTCGTTTCTTTTTTATAAAACGAATGCTGTTTTTATCCTTTCCCGCCTTACGAAGACTGTATTGTTTTTTTTAATTTTACTTAAATTAGGGTACCTGTTTTTTTGTATACTGTAGATGTAGTATTTGGTTTATTTGTCCAAAATTTGTAGCACTTAGTTGCACATATTTATTCATTTATTTGAACGTTTTAAATTTTAACTTGAATTTGAAATGGCATATTTTTGTATTTCTACCAACATGCATGGTTATTTTAAATATTCTGTTGTAGAAACTATCTGAGTTAGTTGTTCACTCATGCTTGAGCAGTAGATCGATTTGATTCGATCGATTGATTTTATATTACTGCGATGTTGATGTTCAAGTATATTTAGTGCTTTTAAATACTTATAAAAATATTAAACAGTTGAATTAAGTGTACATTTTTACACATGTACAGATACGTCTTCTGCTGTTAGTTTTACATTTTACTTTTGCGAATAACATCGAAATTTCAGTTTTCAATTTTCCAGTGGGAATAATTTTTTAAAAGAGTTGCTGATAGTGTTGTAAATATGTTGTTTTGTTATGGTTTTTATATAGAAATTTCTTTTACATAAGCGAGTATTCGTTTTCCGATTTAATTTTTTACACATTTTCACTAGTAATTTTTTTCTGTTTTTTTATTTTTTTAGTTAGCTAGTTGTATGTGGAAGAATTTTAAGCTTTTTACTGATTTTCAACTTTGTGAAAATAGTCACATTGATTTTAATTTAATTTTTTAATTAGCGTTCCTTATTTTTTATGAATTGGTTTTATTTTTATGCTTCAGAATAATTTTATTTTATGTTATTTATATTTGAAATATTTTTTGCCGAGTATTTTTTGTTTTATACCTGTGCTTCACTTTTAACTACCGTCTGATTGCGTTGATGAACAACGAAACAAACGAAAAATGTATTCCATTTAAAACATCTAAAATTGCTTAATTAATTTATGATTAAAATGTTTTTTTGCAAATCAAGGTAACTAATTGTTGATATTGTTTATTGAAAAAGTAATTATGTAATATTCAACTTGTTTTTCATTGTTGAACAGAAATTTAAGTTAGACATGTAGCGGTAGTTATTATCCTATTGCTGCCTGTTATTTGGTTATTATTTTTTGTGAAATTTTTTTTATCAAGCTTTTATTTCAGTGCAGAGCATGTTGGAAAATTTTTTCTTTTTGATTTTGGTATTTCAGTTTTTAGCACAGATTGAAGAAAATGTTGTGCTTTCTGTTTGTTAAACTGAACGTTAATTTATGTTTTGCTTTTATGCACAGTTGAAATGTATTTTTGAGAATTTTTCTGGATAAAATTAGTAAGGTATAATATAAGCTGTAAATTACAGTTTTTTTGGATAAAATTAATATTTTTTATTCTAAAATTAGGTATTGAAATAGATCTGCAATGCTTGCAAATATTTTTTGGCAGCTGAATTTGAATTGCGTTTCTTTTAACTTTAGTTTGTGCCTGCGAAAAAACCTTTTAACCATCAAACGGAATTGTACTCCTCAAAATACATTTGTTTGAATAAAAGTACGATGTTGGCAAAATCAGAAGACTGTAACGGAACCGATTCGGAAAACAGTCCTACGAGTAATTAATTAATTATTGTTATTCCATTTATTATTTATCGCCTTGCTTTGGGCTTTGAGAATTTGAATTTTTTTAATGAATTTGCTTGATTATTTAGCTTCAGTTTCTTTGTCGTCGCATACCTGCGATGGGTTGCCAGTTCCACAGTTTGATTTGTATCCGTTGCACAAATTGAAGCTCACTTGGAATGCAGAAAATCAGTCTTCTACAGGTGAATGTTAGCTTTTCTTTTCTTTTTTTTGTTTTACATTAGTTTGTTTAATCATCGTCGGGATGATTTTTCAGGTGTCGGTTTGCAGAATCTTGGAAACACGTGCTTCATGAACAGTGTTCTTCAAGTGTTGACAAATACACCGCCCATGGCTAATTATTTGACTTCTGGCGAGCATGGCCGACAGTTGTGTGAGTAGTAGTATTGCGATCAAGTACATAGGAATGCAGTTGTAGAGGAGAAGAAATGAATTGAAATTAATCGTTTAATTCTTTGACAAATTGTCCACTGATTTCAGGTCCGGGTACTAATGGATTTTGTGCTATCTGTGCTTTGCGCAGTCATGTGAAGCGTGTTTTTGCGGCAGCCAAATCCAACAGTGGTTCATTTTCTCCAACTCATATTGCACAGCATATTCGATGTAAATTGAATTCTGTCGACGTTCAACTGAATTTTTAATCGTTTTGTTTTTTTATTAAGGTGTTATGAAATCGCATTCACATGGTCGTCAAGAAGATGCGCACGAATTTCTTCGCTACTTTGTCGATGCCATGCAAAATGCGGCGTTATTTCCATATCGTGGCAGAAAGTATATATATATTTGTTTGTTTGTTTGTTTGCTTCATAGTTTAAAATTTTATTATTATTTTTTTCTTGCAGCCTGGATATTTTTACCCAGGAAACATCGATAATTAGTCGCATATTTGGTGGTTTTCATCGTAGTCAGAGTATGTGAAATTTATTTATTTATTTATTTATTTATTTATTTGCTTTAAAATGATTATTACATATTTACCAGTATATGTGTTTTAGTTGTTTGCAACAATTGTCAATACGTGTCGGTAATTTATGATCCGTTTTTGGATTTGAGTTTGGAAATCAAGCAGTGGAATACTGTCGAGCATGCCATGGCACATTATACAAAAATGGAAACGTTGTCAAATGATGATGCGTACAATTGTCCACGGTATGTATGAATGGACTTTTTTTTAATGGACAAATGCAAAAAATTTGTCGATTTCAACAAGTTTCATTTAGGTGTAAGAGACGGGTATCGGCGAGGAAAATTTTGACTATTCATTCTGCCCCAAATGTGCTCACGATCCATTTGAAGCGTTTTGACCATTTTGGCAAGATTGACCGTCATATTGGCTACTCGGATCGTATGAATTTACGACCATTTATGACGGAAAAGCAGGTAACTAACACGTACTGTAGTGGTAGTGGTGATATTATTAATCATGAATGGTATTGTTTTAGGGACCTCCTGTTAATTACAGACTTTATGGAGTAGTGATTCACAACGGCCGCTCAACGAACTCGGGTCACTATTATGCGTTTGTTTGTAACCCTCTGGGACAATGGCATTTGATGGATGATTCGCGTGTTTGTCCCGTATCGAGCGAGAGTGCGTTGAAAGCATCCGCTTATGTATTATTCTACGTGCGCGTCACTACGCCGACAGCCACTGTCAAACCGCAAGCGAAGCTTGACATTCATCCTGTGAGTGGAATAGAAAGAAATATTTCAAATAGAAATGTGAACAGTAATAATTGTGATTTTTGTTTTTCTTTTTTTCAAAGGTCCAGCCACCAGTATCTGCGACGACGAATATAGTCAAGAATAAAATATGTCGTAAGCAAATGAGAGGAAGAGGAGGAGGGGGCATGTAGTTTTTTTTTCTTTTTTTTTATATTCAATTTATATTGTTTAGTATTCAAACCGAGATCAGTAACAGTGGAGAACAATATTAAACCGTTGCAAATCAACTTGAAGCACAAAGTTGTTGTTACAAATGGTTCCGCATTGAGCAATAGCAAGATGAAGCGGCAAGATGCTGGTGACAGCAGTAAGGTGGAGAAAGTGTCACTTTTGAAAAAGAGCCAAACCCATGTTGTGAAAAGTTTGGTCCCATACGAAGATGACAACACTTCAGATGAAACTGCCGATCCACCGAAGTAAATTGCTGTTTTTTTTGCTAATTATTTTTCCCAAAATATTTGTGTGTATGCAAATTTTTTTATTTTGTTCTAATTTTAGATGTGTCCAAGGAAATGCTATTTCCAGTTTGGAATTTGACGAAGCGGAAATTTCATCTTCGCCAAGTATGGATGAGAAGATGTATTCAATTTCGTCTACAGGGGTACTTTTTTCAAATTGAAATATTTGCAATTGTGAATAATTTTTTAAATTCTTTTTTATGGTATTGTTTATATTTTAGCATTCCGCAACAAATACTCCATCTAAAGATTCAAATAACGAATTTGAGGAAAGAGAAGGAGAAGATGATGATGTTGAAGACGACGACGAAATAGTAGTTATAGGAGAAGAAGAAGAATTCGAAGGCGAAGAAGAAGATGTTGACGATGATGAAGAAGAAGAAGAAGAAGAAAGTTTTGGGACTGTGCCAGGAGGCAGCCACACAGACTCATCACCAGATGTTGCACCTGTTAATAAACCTGCTTCGTTCAGTTCATCATCTAAATCTGTGAATCGCTTCTTTGATCACAGTGTTCGGAAAGTCCCATTCTTATCTGATAACGTCCAATGCAAGGAGGATGTTAATGCAGAGTACATTGTTTGTTATTATTATCAGTGTTATTATTCCATTTTAATTATTTTTCTTTCTTAACTGTTTTTTGTTAAAGAAAGAAAATTAGCAGTGTGAATGGTGCTGAATCGTCGGATTTATGCGCTGGTAATCTTCCCAGTGACAATGATGATGATGATGATGATCGCGACAACGATCGCAGAGATATCTTCTCTGTGAAAATGGAGGAAGAGCATTCAAAGCAACATGCCGAAAAACCAAAACGGTTTTTCACTAGTCGGTATGTTGTTGATTTGGTTGTATTTCGAGTAGTTTTATTTTCTTGATTTGTCAATTTTTTCTAGGGATGTATCAGCATCATCATCGTCGAGCCGAAGCAACTCCCTCATTAAGCAACAGCGGTCGAACAGTAGCAGTAGCCTTAGCGATAGTACGTTTTTATTTAATTTTCTTATTTTTCTTTTTGTCTTTCATTTGATATTTTTATGAGAGAATTATTATTCATACGTTAAATTTATTTTAACATTGCTTTTTACACTGTTTTGTAGATCATGCTGATTTGCTGAAACATTTGAAAAGTTACACTGGCTGCGCTTTGGGACCTTCAGGTTGTAGAAATTATTGATCTTTCCAGTGCATTTATTTATTATAAAAGTAATTTTCAGTGAAAAGTTGGACTGGTGAAATGAATTCAGTGGATCGTAGTCTTGCCGATGAAGCCAGGAAACGGCGTTTGTTGAAAGAGTTTAATGAAGATGAAGAAGAGGACGAAATGTTATTGAAAAAGAAAAAAGTAAAATACTTCATATATATATATATATATATATATATATCTTGAGGATTATTATATTAATGATTTGGGGTTTTTTGCAAATGCCTCCTATATGTAGAATAAGAAGAAATTGAACGGTATGCGTCAACATGGCGATGGCAATCCATTCCAACAACTGCAGGATAGACGTAATGGCATAATAAAAGGAGAATGAGCAGAAAAGGCGTGGACGAATATGAATACACTGTTTTTGTTTTTGTTTTTTATATACATATTTTTGTACCTCCCCTCCCCCCCCCCCTATGCCCCTTGTCCCCCTCTCTCTTTCTGTCTCTGTTTTCCTGGTTTTCCTTATTATTTTCCTATTATTATTTATACAGATTATCTGTTTATCTATTTTTGTCTGTTTTTCGGCTATTTGGTCTGCGTTATTTTCTTCCTTTCTCATCCATTTGCAATTTTTCCAGCTTTGTACATCTGACTTTTCTTAAAATATGAAAGTAATATCATCACTAACTTTTCGAAATTTGTTTGTTCGTCTGTGCCAAGGTCATGGTCAGTTGACGTTCTCGTTTATGCTGAATAATAAAGATTTGATAATGCTTACGAATGTAGTTTAATTGTACAGATATTACATGTTCAATTATTCTATACATTTCATACAACAATAGCATTGTTTTACTCAAATTGTAGATGATTGTTTTGATAAAACATTCATTTATTTGTATGTGGTCAATTTTTTTCAGAACATTTTAATCGTACGATCAGTTCAGAAGAAGCAGCTTGATGCCGTTGATTTCAGCACCTGCAGTCTTCTTTGAACAAACTTTCATTTAACAGGCAAGCAGATTTTTTAATTTTTAATTTGAAATTATCGTACAGTATGCAATTGAAATGTACAGTATGTTTGAACTGTCATAAATGTTTAATTTTAATGTATTTAATTTTTTGTTAAAGAAGCAGATTTATTTAGCCATGGATGCAAAATTTGAGATTTTTGGTTTTCCTGTTTCATATTTTTATCATGTTTTGAAATTTTGCGTCTTACTAGAGCGTATTGAAAAGAGCGTGATTATCAGTTCATTTATTTTTATAATTTTGTTTTAAAAATTCACAGCAACGCTGCAATGGAAAAGTCGAATCAGTCAGTCAGTGTAACAGAATTTTGGAACAAACAAAGTAATTAATTTTTTTTGCAAAATGATGCTCATCTGCATCAGAGAGCAGTGTTTGAAAAGCCCACATCCTGAGGCTGCGCATCCTTGAGATGAGTTTCACGCAGTTGTCCGCTGTTGATTGAGCAATGAAGATAGATATATACATTTACATACATGTATGTATATGTATAGGTATATGCATGTGTGTGTATGTGTGTAATTTATAATTTATGAGTGAACGAACGATGGCTGCATTATTTGTTTTCTTCCATTTTTGAAGCAGTGTCCACGGGTTGGTTTTGATCATTGCATTGATGAGCTCTGGAGGATCTGATGATGATAACTATTTTGATCGGGTTTGATTCTCTTTCCTGACATCTTGGAAATTTCACAATTATTGTATTTGTTGCTCAATTACGACAATAAGTATCCATATAGCTGTGCTGCTGTATTTTTTTGTACATTTCGAAATGATGTTTCCATTCGGCAATGTACTCTTCTTCCCATTTCATCATTTGTATTTTCCACTTCATCTCGACATCACTCAAGCTAGCTGAAAAATAGTTTCACATTTATCATTTGATTCACTGAAGTGGGGAGGGGCAAGGGGAAATTGGACTTCTTCTTACCCGTAGCGGCGAACAGCTTCGGGATGTACTGACTCCAGAAAGTGCACTGTCTTCTACGTGGTCCATGTCCGGTACCGTTTGTCGAAGCGGATAGAATTAAATAAAGTTCATCTTGAGAATATTTTGGCCATAGTTCTGGTGTCCAAGTTCCATCCGGGTTTACATTTGGATTGCTAAGAAAAACAAAATAGGAAAAAAAACAAATTTGACAAAATTTCCATTGTAATGCGGCATTAGAAATTATTGTTTATGTTCAGTTGTTATATTAATGTACAATGTTAGCACAAATTGAAATAATATTGAACAGCAAAACAGACGGAAGAAGTTGTCAAAAGAACTTGTTACAGTGCTATAATGGTATAAAAGTGTGGGGTTATTAGTTTGTTGATTTTCATTTGATTGTACGTATATACGATAGTTGCATTGCTTGTTTTTTGAAAAATTTGAAAAATGGAATAAGAACAGAAATTAATTATAATTATGAAGTGAAGTAAAAAGCAAAGCGAGAAGAGTGTAATGGAGAGGGCGAGGGAACGAGAGAGTAATAGGAAACTATGCAGAAGAGGAGGAGCAGGAGCAGAATTGGAAATAAGAATAGATTTAGAATTTAAAGAAAAATTGTGTGGTGAAATGAATGCTTGATTTGACAGCTTTGATCGATAGATATAGCCTGTTGTTGTCGACGTTCAAGAATCCAGGTGAAGAACGTTCGTATCAATGGTTTCAATTTCAGCCGACGTCTGACAGAAACTTTGACTAGACTTTGTGACATAGTTGTGAATGTGTTTGCTTCCGTTTGCTCATCTAACTGAAGCTAACAGCTACTAACTTACTACTACTGCTTGCCAACACCACTAGATTGGGAATCTCACGCAGCTGTTTCACAATAGCAGCAAGCCGTGCATGCCTGAGGGTCGGTCGGCTGTGGCGGAAAATCAATTTTTTATTCCACTTTAAAATCTCATCTTGTACAACGATTGTATTGATTTTTTAAGCCTGTGTTTGCGAGGTTATTTCCTTTTTTTACACCGTGCTTCAAACAACAATCATTTCAGAAATTTGTTGTTTCTCTTCATCACATTTCACATTCACCACCAACCACATACATTGATTATCAACGGCCAAATAATTTGAAATTTTTTGACAATTTCGAAATTCATCAAATGGGGAAATTTTCTTGTTGTTGTTGTTTTTAATAATTAGCTTCAACAACAATAATCGACAAATGAAAAATATTCCCAATTATGAGATTGGTCAATTGCATATGTGAAAAACATATTTTCATCAGTTAGTGGGGATGTATTTTTCTTAAATTCTTTTTTTTTGGTCAGAGGATTTAGTGGTTAGTGAAAGTTTCGCTACATTTTTCAATAAAGCGTAATTGCCTGAGCGTCGGAATCAGCAACGGAAAAATGAATTTGCCGTTCGTTGATTTGGTGGAATGGGAAACAGCATGCCTGGCCTGCTGCACCGTGCGGAAATTTGGCGTCAATTATTTTAAATTAATTTTCAGTTGATTGCACAATCTGCGAGTCTGGGCAACGATTTATTATTGTTGCATGCATGCATCAGGGGCGATAGTTGAAAAGTGGAAGAATACTTGAACACTAGCCTAGACTTATTTCATGATAAATATTAATTTTTTAATTGTCCAACTGTACAGTTTTCTCTTTCTGTAATAAATTATAATGAATAAATGATGAAATAATGAATAAAAAAGAAAATAATAATTGATGGGGCAGTGCAAAACGAACTCTACAGAGCAAAGCAGCAGCAATGGAAGACAGGAAAGTTGCTTTAATTGGTTTTAAAAAAATTAAACTCCTTTATCGATTGTAAGTGGGTGCAGTGGAGTGCACTTCGATGCACTGAATCACTGAATGCATGAATCTTTGAAGTGCAAAAGCAGATGAAACGAAATAATTGAGGTTTCGATTTACGTTCCAAGCTACGGATGAAAATGCGTCAAGCGAAATTAATTAACACGCTTCATTGCAATTAATGTTTGTTTCCCTGCAATTGTGAGCTAGCTAGCAAGCTGGCTTTATACAACTTTATCACAATCATGATGATTATTATTAGAATGATGGGTGTTTTTCTATTTGAAATTATCATAACAGTTAACATTTTGAAAAATTTGAATTATATATATATAACAAAGTGAATATGAGGTGGTGTTGAACAGAATTTACAGAAAAACGAATGCGTATGCAATATAATTACCCTGTACGGGCAAAGTTTGCCCAGTAGCGCATGAAGCGTCGAGCCAAGTCTTTTTCAGCTTCGGTATAAGCAAACTGTTTCACATTTAGAGGTTCACCGAAAACGTAATTAATCTCGTATCCATGCAACACGCCCATCCACTCTGGCCACTGTTGTTCACTGGAACGTTGAGTGAAATAGTAGCTGTAAACTGGTGAACCGTGGTCTCGAAATCGACGTGCAAATTCATTGACACCGCACGTGAAATGATAATCGCCGAACATTTTGTCCAAAGCTTGCTGGCGTCGTTGAGCAGTTGCTGGACGGTCGAAGTCGGTATATTCGAACAGAATAGCACGATGCACTATTGGATTTTTCCGATACTTTTGCGGAAGCAGTGCATAAACTGCTTGTTCGAACAGACGATCGTCGACCAAGAATTCTTGTTTAGTGAACACTTCGTCACGTTTGAAAATCTTGTCCACGTAGTAGACGATGAAATAGATGCTTTCGTCGTGGTTGCTGCCCAACAGCAATTCACACTTCTTGAACTGACCCGACTCAAGCAACGCTTTCGGCTGTTCGGTCAGGAAATAATGGTCAACAACCGGTGTCCAGGGAAAATCTAAAAATTCGTACGTTACCCATTCGTGTTGCAACAGTTGCGACACTGGTGCTTGTTGCAAGCATCGGACCAAAGCCAGCAGGTCCGGGTTGCGATCACGGATGGTCACGTTGCATTGGCAAGCTTCGGACAACAGTAAAGCACGTTCGATGAGCACGTCGGCATTTTCCAGAGCCCAGGGTGCGGTGGCAGCTCCGCTCTGCAGTATTGCTCGTTTGTAATATGGACTGCTGAGCGGCGACAACAGATGCAAGCTGACACTTGCGGCGCCAGCACTTTCGCCGAAAAGTGTCACATCTGCAGGGTCGCCTCCGAAGGCGGCGATATTCCGGTGGACCCATTTCAAAGCTTCCAACTGATCCAGCAAGCCAGCATTGCCCGGCGCGTCGGCCAAGCCCAAGTAGAGAAAGCCGAACAACGAGACCCGGTAGTTCATCGACACGACGACCACATCCTCTTCGCTGCTGAGGATTTTTCCATCGTAAACGTCCAACGACGCCGTGCCCGACCAAAAACCGCCTCCAAATACCCAAACCATCACCGGAAGCAGTCGTGGTCTTTGGTTGATCTGATGTCCGGCCACCCAGACGTTCAAGTGCAGGCAGTCTTCGTCGAGCGGTGTGTTCGCATTCCACATTTCAGCGCCGGCAAAATTTTGAAAATAATTATCCCTGCTCTGCGGACACGAACGCGGTTGACGTGTCGCCTCGAACACCTCAGTCCAGGGCTTTTTGCTGATCGGTGGTCGAAACCGTCGCCTGCCTGTCGGCGGTTCAGCGAACGGTATGCCCAGAAATTCCGTCACCATCTTACCAGCTGCACTGTATGTCAGTCGACCACGAACTGGACTGCCGTCGTGTAGACGAACAATCGGTGAGAGGGTCTGCTGGTCGCCGTTGTATTTTTCACCCACATGTTCATCTTCTTCAATTCTAGAGCTGGCACTTTGACGTGGCTGATCCAACGGGCTGAACGGCGGTTGACTGGATTCACTTGGATTTGGTCCGTTGAACACAAGCAACAATAATATCCACGACGACGACCACCACCACCACCACCACCAACACAGTGACAACATTGTCCAATTCTGATGCGGCATGTTGTTATGGTGTTGTTGTTTTTATAATTTTCACAAGCTTTCAACACTTTTGTTTGATTTTGTTCTTATTGGTGGGTTTGATTCTTTTAGCTTTTACTTGACGCTAGATGTTCGGTTTGTCGTTGCAAGTTTGTCGCTTGTTGTAATTTTCTTGTTCTTCTTGAAAATTTGGGTCATTTGAAAAGTAAAAAAAAGCATTTCTTATTCTTCTTCTTCTTCTTCTCATCAATTCATTCATTCAACTGATCAACTGATCGATCATCAGCATATCATCAGAACAAGCAGTCCAGTTTCCTCTGTTTGCCAATTTTTGCCCAACGACGATTTTGTTCGTGTTTTATGTCACACAAGCTTGTTTGATCGGCCCGAGTTGAAATTAAGCGTTGCCGTTCGTTCTCTTTCCAACGACGACGCTGCTTCGGCTGTTTTTCCTACTGCGCTCTTCTGCTCAAATTGCTGCTCAAAGTTAGCACTGCTAATGTTAATTCTATTGCTGCCAGCACCAACTGAATCTTCCTGTGCTGATGGTTGAACACGATTGGTCGACCACGTTGCGCTTCACTTTCAGCCCAGCTGTCACTAATCTTGCGGATTCATGTACCTGAAAATCGTTAATTTTTTATTATACGGTAAATTTTCCTTTGCTTCAACAACGGATAAGTCGAGCAAAACGTGCTCATCATTATTGTCATCTTTAATATTATTATTATCTTTTTTTATTTCATTTTTATTTTTTTACTCAATAATGTCCTCCAAACTATTGCATACCTATGGCATAAATTGAAAATTGTCACTTAATTAATTCACACTTAATTTGCTTGAAAAAATTTTTAAAAAAGTGGAAAATAGAATAATAATAATAATAATAATAGGCGTGTGTTTATTTTCTTTTTTTACTGCAGTTTAAATTATGGTCCATAATTAAATTATGGAATGATGAACGTTTAGATTTTAGGTTGTATAGTTAATTGTACAATTCAATTAAGCTTATGTTGCGTGCCTGATTGGCACTGACGAAATGACGAAATCAGAAAATCCCTCCGGTGTAACTGGAGCCGACCGGCGATTGCTGTTATCAAGTTAGTAGCTTCAAATACGGAAAAGCGACCATGGCAAGAATTAATAAAATAAAAGCAAGCTAGACGATTGATTTTTTTTGTTCGAGGTGTGCAAATTTCCAATTAAAGAGATTTTGTCACCATACACCGTCTGCTCATGGTAAGTGTTTATTTGATTTATTCAATGCAAATTTTCAACAGCTTAATTCGAATCAGGCCTAAAAGCAAGCTAACTTTTATCATCGATTGATTGATCGATCGATCTCAATTTTTCCATTTCTTATTTTATTTCTTTGTATGTGAAATTTTTGTTCCACCGGTTGCTGACATAATTTAAACAACAAATACGCAAATAGACTGATGATGATTTAGTCACCTTTTGATTGACATTGTTCATAGCTCGACATGACGCACTGTAATTTGCTTACTGTCACTTTGAATTGAAACGTATTTTCATTCATAAAATGATTTCTTTGTCAACTGAATTAAACAAACGAATAGTAATGAAACTGAAATGTTTTCTTCTTATACAATAATATAGTCTTTTTTAAGCTGGGACTAATAAAGAAGTAATCCTTTGAAATTTTCTTACCTCTTTATTCAAATGTATTTTGTATTTCACATGACAACGAATTTCTGCTTTATTCATTTTTATTTCATTTTTAATAACAATAGTAAGAAATTCTTGCAATTGCAATATAATTAGTAATAACGGAATGAATGATAAGTTGTTATTTCATTGTTAGTAGATATTGTTGAATGCAGCACGCTTTGTTGGAAAATTAGCAATATTGCGTGACGTCATATTGGCACGGAAGCGTTCAAAGTGCAGCAGCGGTTGCTATCGTCGTTTCCGCTTGACGGATGCATGATTTCGAATGGACGACGACTGAAAATTTGAATGGAAAATTCAAGAATAATGAAGCAGAATCAAAAGTAAAAAAACAAGCAAAAATATACATTTCACAACAGCTTCTTCTTCACAACTGAACATTAAACAAGTCGAACAGTGAAAATTACGTCATCATAAAAACTATTGCTATTGTTACACACGACTTGCGCAATTCAACTTCACAGCTTTTGACAGAAAGGTAAGCAAATTTTGTCATTTTGTTCAGTAGATTGCTTTATCATGCTGTTTTCCAATTTTACGACTCAATTCATTTGTTACTTTATTACTTTTATGTGGAGGGAGGGTGGATGGATGATATTCGTTTAAATTTATCTATGTTAATTTTATTTGTCTATGCATGTGGTTGGGAATTTATTTGCCATTAGAAATGTGGCCATTATTCGAAGTTCGAAATTCGCTTCTCCCTTTCTCTCCACTAGCACTGCCTTCAGTGATACGAAGTTTTGCGTCACATTGTCGTTGTTCAGTGGAATTCTTTTTTTTTCTTTCTCAATTGTTATAAAATTCTGAAAAGAGGAAGCACAAATTATGCTAAATCATTTGAACGACTGTTGTTGGCTTTAATTTGTGATGCTATTTTCCATTGAACGGTACTTCAGATGAATAATTTGCTCAATGAAAAATTCAACTGAACTGAAGTGCCAAATGGAATTTTTGCAATTTATCACATTTTCCACGAGATAAATTTTCATTAACAAAAATTGCTCAGAAAAAATCCAATTGGTTTTTGTTGATTTTTTGTTTTATTTCGCTACTATAAATGAAGATACACGTACGTTGTAATGTTTATATAGTTGTGAGATTGTAAAAAAGATTTCAACGGTTAACATTTTTTTTAACAAACATATTCAAAAATGATTCAGGAATGGATAACGATGAGTAAGTAGAAAAGGAAAACAGTTAGCAGGATGTTTCTTGTTTTTGAAATTTCGTTTTACACTGATGGTTGGGTTTGCATTTGCGAAATCTTCGTCTTGTTGTTGACGACTTGTTGCACAAACCCCAAGAAGTCCACTGACTCCAATAATTAGCTGGTGTCGGTTCCGCTTGTGCTTTCACTGGTTTTTCTACAGATAATGGGAAAATGTTTCAGATAAAAGTAGTAAACAGTGATGGGATTGATTATTAGAGTTGCTATTATTATTATTATTATTATTACTGAGTCGAGATGTCGTATTGATGATAATATCCTTTTCTGGACAGCTGGCTTCGTCTTCAACAAGGGTCGCTTTGTCTTTGCACAAAAAGTGCTTCAAAGGTGGAACAAAAAGATTTAAAAAACAAATTAATGTTACGGTTTTTGTACTTAAATATGTTAATTTTTCACCATGCATTTTCCTCGTACGCAGTGGCCGCCGTTTGTGCACGGTGTACCGTCTGGAAAATTACCAACAGAATGAGCATAGTCACTGCTTTGAACATGACACCAGATCTTGCATGATTGTTCATTGTCTGAAATGGAAAAAAACAATTTTTAAAACAAAAAATAAAACATCTATTCTACATTTCAAAATGCTGACGTTGCAAGCCGACACCGGATAGAATTGTTGGGAAATTCTCTTTCCATTCTGAGCACTTTTTTGTGGCGAATTCGTTCACTTTAAGTCCTGAGCATTTCTGCAAGTACTGCACGTTTACGGGGAAATGGCAATTTGAAAATTACCGTTTCTGTACAAATTACAGCTCGATACTCTGCTCCCGGGCAATTTCGTCCTCCATTATTTGGTCTGCAGTTGTCGGCAAAATTATCATCTCATTAATTAAACTATTTATCAACAACACCACTGCATTGCATACTGTGGTCGATTGCACAGACGTTGAGCGAGTCGTAAACGCACCTGATCACCGATAACGCATTCCGTGCATTCGTCTTCTACATTCGTTCTCCACATACTCCACTGACCGTTGACGGGATGTGGCGGATGGTCACTGCCAAGCCAAGATTGGCATTTTCCATGAAAACACCACTGAAATACGATTCAAATAGCTGAAATTATGTTGTGAAATATTTTTATTTTACTTTCTTCGGTCCACAGTAAGTTCCTTCCAAAGCTGGATGTGTGTTGCGAATGATTCCTTCGCCTGCACTACACCAAATCATGCGACAAATGTCTGACAGTGACTGCTTTGGCTGAAGTTGATGTATCCAACTATTGCCGTGTGCTTTTTTGCATTGCTGGTCAACGTTGTACATTTGACCAGCGTATGGTTTTTTGTTAATCGAAAGCACTTCCGGTGTGATATCGCTGTCCAGCAGGCAATTCTTCACTGTATCTTTTGAACTGAAATTTAATTTAAAAAAAAAACTTTTTTTGACTTTTATTATTGTGGCAGTTGTGGAATTAATTACGTGCCTGAGCTTTTTGAGAAAACGATGCAACTCATTCACGCTACACTTTGACCAGGATGTCTTTCCTTCTCCGACGAACGGGGACATCAGGCAGCAGTTAGCGTTGCATTCATTGTCACCGTCGTGAATCATACCCAGACTGTATTGAGCAAAATGAAAACGATGTACGCTTTGCGCAAAAGTATGTTCAAATAATTAATAATGATCATAATTATAATAATAAGCATTAATTACTTGTGACCAATTTCGTGGGCAATAACAAAAGAGCAGCCAAAGTCAGCGCCTTCATTGATTGTGCAACTTTTCAATGGATTGCACATGCCACCTACTGGTGCAAAGCCTGAAAATCTTCTTTTTTTTGTTTTATTCTTTTAATATTCAGTCTACTTATTATTTATTATATGTAAATTAATTTACCTGCAACAGCTTTCACACTGCCACTGTACAGATCGTATCTGCAAAATAAGTTAGTTATATTGCATTGGTGCAGTATTTTTTCGAATAGTTCAATCACGTTTACCCTGAGAAAAGCAGTGCATGATCCCAGTGTCTTGGATCAGTGTCAGAGGCGGGATTGATTGAATTTTGATATTTGCAAAATGCATTCAACAGTAGAGTTGCTTCTCCATTTCCATGCACTGTGTCAGCTAATTCAGGCTACAGAAATGGCTTTGTAATCGAATCATAAAGTACAATAGAACGAGAAGAATTTATTTAAAACTGTACAGCTACATACCACCAAGCTGTTTCTATTCAAAGCGACATATATAAATATGTTTATATTTACCGGAGTGTTTTTGAACACGTGAAATTTTTTTATTTTAAAGTAAATTGACGGGTGCAGAGATGGATGTTGAAACAACGCGTTGATCTACAACATTATATATTTTGAAATTTGAATCAAAAGTGCATTTTTATCTTAGTTGAAAGGTGATTGCTTTCACTCACGTTGTTGATTGTTGCTAGGACAAAATTTAGCAGTTCCGTATTGGCCATATCATTTCCGTAGATATTTCGAAATTGCTTGTAAATTTTTGCGTCAACGAAAAGTGCCAACTCTACAGTCAGGGGACCTTTGAGCGCAGCCGCAGTTTCATAGTGTTGTTCATTCGATGCTGGTTCATCTTTCAATTTCAACTCTGAAAATTTTTCATACGACCCAGGAAGCGCAATTAAAAAATTATTGCTTTTATACAGTATGGCATTTTTTTATTTTAAATCAAAATAACAAATAAGTTCATACTTTGTTACGTGATTTTTGCAAGAAGAAATCAGGGCACCTCAATTGAAGAAATAAACCATTTTTTACGCTTAACAACACTAATAATTACAATGCTGTGGCATTGTTATTACAATATTTGAACAAAAAAGATTCATATTGAAAATTTGAAAAATTAACTAATTTTGATGTTGTTTGTTGATAAATTTTTGTGAACGTCGAAGATTACTTTAACTTCTTATGCATTCACAAATTCAACACGCCTTCCTTACCAGTGAAATCATGCATGCATGTTGCTTTTGTTCTGTGCCCATAGTCATAGTCAGTGGATCGTTTGTGCAAAACATGCAAAGTTTCATCAGCCTTCCATTTGGAAGTGACGTTTTGCATTTTTGTTCGAGCATTCGGTGGCACAGGTTGAATGAGCAAATAAGTTCCATCCTCAAAGCTGGCAATGCCACGCTGTAAATAATTAATAATCTTTCATTATGAAGATAAAAAATGCTTTTACTTATTTTGCTTTGTTGTTTCTTTGAAGTAATATCCTACAAAAAATCAAATACATCTTACGTAATATAAAAATCAAAAATTCAATGAATAATTTTCTAAAACAATGTGACACTTCCGTGAGCGTTAATATAAGTGTTGTTAGTTGTTTTGGTTTTGTTTTTTAATTGAATTTATTATATTAAATGTGATTCGCTTTTCAATGCAAAAAGAATATGCTATCAGCAAAGATTTGTCAGTTAAGTGATTAGTAGAAGGATATTTCTTGTTTGTACGCATTGTAAGTATAAGTTATAGCTATATGACTAATTTTTGTAATGAGGAGTGGTAAAAGATATAAGCTGAATGATATTTTTCTTCAAAATGTTTACACTTGCATTAAGTTAGTATTTTTGCGGGTTAGCTTTCGAATTTAGCAATAAATTTGATCAACGATTCTCGCGATTATTTTCATTTACTCACTTGTACAATAGGTAGCACGATTTTCGGCTTTTTCTAGAATATGTTTTATAAACAGGAAATTTAGTTTTTCAAGCAAAGTCAATCAAAGTGAGTGAACGGTGAATCGAAATCTACGAATAAAGTGGCTGTGTGTGGAATTCCAACAGCAACAACAACAAAGTTTATCTTAACTTATTAAGCGAACTTAAGTTTAAAGCTTTGCATTAATATGAAAACTTTTTGAAGTGTATTTTAATAGATATATATTGTGTGGACTGAGATACGCGCAAATATAGTAAATATAGGCTCGCTTCAATGGTTGTTTTTGCCGATTCCATTATGCAACAATACTGCTTCAGAGTTGGTTGTAAAATGTACGACAAAATGAAAAGATCAAAAAATAATTATGCTTTGGTATTTTAAAATATTCTACTAACCTTACGTTTTCCGCATCCAGCCAAAGCTATTCGATTGTGTTCAGAGGTAACATCTTTGCCAGTATATAAGCAAGAGGCAATGCGATGCCATTCGTTTTCTGGCGGTAGATGATGTCTGTTGTAGTAATAGAAAGCTTGGTCAAACAGCGCCTCTTTTACGGGAATGATTTCAAATTGGTGCACTTGTCCGTGAAAAGAAAAGCTCAGTAGATTGGACGAGTTGCGGTCGACAGTATTTAATGCGGTGAAATCATAAGAAGGTACTTAAAGTAGAATATGTATGTTTATTTTTTATTCACAGCTGAGCATATTTTTGGTTTTTACACGGAAAAAAATATTTCATTTACCCTGAGTGAAATTGACCTTTCCGAATAGATGTTGAAATTCTAGCTTGTCGAACGGTAGGACCCAGTTGCCATCGAATGGTAAAGCAGTGGAATAGAAAGTGGTGAGCAAAAAGATGGGCAGTGAGAAATAGGAGTCGAGATGCATTGGCAAACCTTCTTAGTGGAAAACTTGAACTGTATGTGGTTGGTATCTTTGCAGTTGCCGTCAAAGAACGCCAAATGTTTTTCCTGCCGTTGGATCGCAAACCAATTGCCATTAAACGTGCCCAGTGGGCTTAGACGGTCTGTTGTCCCAGTTGCAGACGCGCAGAACCGCCCAAGCACTCATCACACTTTCGCGCAATTTAATATTTTTCGACTAGTTTTCTCCGGCTGAGGTTTATTTCATACCAAGCCTGAGGGGGTGTGACAAAATGGAAAGTCATCAAACAAGCATCAGTAGCAAAAAGCAACAACTGTACGTACGATACAAGCTGTCTGAATGATAGCAATTGACGAGGATTCTCCTCATACGTACAGTTCTAAACGCAATGGCCCAGTTGTTTAAATGGCTGATTGTAAGTAACTGTTTGGTCTAATTTTTCCAACCCCCTCAGGCTAGCAGACCACCCACACGTGCGGTTTGCTAGAAAGGGAAACGCATCGTGCTCAAAGGACCATTTCCATTGACCTGTTTATGACATGCCTTACTCAGTACTGCTGTCCCATATTCAATTTGAACGTTTCGACCTCGACATCTTCAACTGTAGTAGGATTGTTAAGAAAAAATTAAAAACGAAACATCACAGAATGTGAATTCCAACTGCATATGGCATTGATACGCAGATGAGCGACAGAAGCGGTAACAGTTCCATGACAATACGGTCAATTTTTGAAACGCTCTAATAATCATCAGTTGATTGGTGAAATAAAAGCGAAACAAACGTGTGCAACGAGCAAGCGGCTTGACCACTGGTTGAGTCATTTTTTGTTTCTACGTAACTTAACGATCATCTTGTAATCTTTATCCAGGATTTGCTCAACCGGCCGGAACTGCTCGAATTTTCTCGTCTGCGCATTTATTTGCTCCTCGCAATTGCGCAAACGGATTCACAACTTCAGCATTCATTCGCTCTGTCTGATATCGGAATTGAATGCGTGTATTTTGCAAAACCAATCAATAAATGAATGCATTTGTAGAACGGTATAGCAAACGGTTATATGTAAAGGAGGAGAGGGGGGGGGCAGAAGAAAGTTTTGTTTTTCATCAATGCAGATAGCTTTGGAGATTTTTGTATTTGTTTTCAGTGCAGCAGTCGAAATACAGAACCATGAATACAGCAGCGTAAACAATAGCAGAAGTAGATGTTTGCAAAATTTTCTGTGCTGCTTTCAAGAAGTATCAATATGATGAATTATGCGTATGGGAAAAAATGAATTTAAAAGGCAAAAATTTCAATTTCAATTCATTAATGTTTCAAAATGACTGAAATTGTAAAAAAATACTATTCAAATGCATGCGCATATTAAGAGTTTGCAGTTTTTTAAATTTGAATATCTTTCGAAATAAGATAGGCAATTTTACATTGGACTGCAGTTACTAAATTTTTTTGTCTCATGAAAACTGGCTTCAGTTATCTTTGTTTTTGGTTGATGATCTGGAAGAACAAATTATCCTGTCAAATTGGAGAACTGATCAACAATAAAGCTTATCAGTATGCTCCGATTTGCATGGCCCAACTGCTAGAGAAATTTATTGATATAATTAAAGCAATTATTGCTATTGCAAATGTAAGGCATTCAAAGCGTTTGGCAAAATAATGCGATTTAAGTACGCGAAATTTGCTACTTTACATTACAAATGAAGATAATTGACAATGGAATGTATGCAAAATTTATTTTTACAGTTTCAGTTCAGTCCATTATCAAATATGTCATCATGTGTAAAAATATTTATTTCATAATGTTGATAGACGATCATTTCTTGCTAAATTATTTATATAATTGTTCTGATCAGCAGATAATCACCGTACATGTGAACAACAAAGTAAAATAATAGATGACAGCAGTAGTAGTTCATCTGGGAAAGAATTTTGTTGTGGACGTTAATTTTCCAATGATAGAAAATAATAAATTGAACTGTAACTAAAAGTGAAACTGAAACTAACGTCTAACTAATTCTACACGAGACAGAAAGAGTATTTATTCATTCTATTGCAATGTGAAATATTCTGTTTTCTTTTTTGGAAATCTTCAACCGCTTGCTTGTTGAATCACGTTGAAACAATCGATATAGATGTACCACTCAGCACCTATTTTTTTCCAGATGTAAACGTATCTTGAAAAATAATTTTCTGTCATAAAAATGGACGTTGGATTAGACTCTTACGCTCCGGTTTCAGGACCGCGATTTCCGTCCAATTTATACGTGCCACGCTGAAATGCAAAATCACCCATGGCATGCACTTCATCGCTCTGCACTGTTGCCATTTTAACACCTTCATTGAAATCTTGTTTCATATAAGCTTCGACGGCTAAACGAGAAAGATGAGTTTAATTCAAATGAAGTTGATAAATTATGTCGTTATTAATATCATATATATATATATGTAAGATACCTTTGCGTCCTACAGTTGGTTGCATAGAGTGGGGCATGAAATGACAATCTTCCGCGTAAATATTAGCTACGGCTGTTGCATTGCCTTCTCGTACCGCTTTTGCCATCTGCGCATTTCTAGCTCGCAATTCTGTTTCAATATCTGAATATTTTCGTTCATATATTTTTTCCGATGCTTTCTATTCATTATGCAATATAGTTTTACTTACTGGACATGTTGGTTGTTATGATTGATATTCAGTATTACACACCGTAGAATAACAGTTCACCAACTGGCCAGCAAATGAGCAGAATGTTGACTACTAATGCTGTTTGCAAATCTGTTCGCTTTTTAAAAGCAAATCCAACAGTTAGTTATTAAGATCTTTCAGTCAATATTAAATCACTTTAAACGTTCTCCTTTACAACTGCAGATAATTGCTGCGTATCCATTTCTTGCACGCAATTTGTGGGCAGATAATTGTCAATACCTGAACAATATTACTTCAAGTAAATTAACACCGAAAATGTGTTTGTTCAAGATGCATCACGCTCGGATTGTTTTGCATAGATATATATATATATAGATAGATAGATAGATATTGCTTGTATCTACATTACCCTGTTCACCTTGGAATTGCATGGCAAAAAATTGATCGTCCATGCATCAGGTCTACGGGCATTGATTGTACATTGTAGTATTTATTTCTACTTGTCTAATCAGCTTTATCATGTTCCATTTAGGCGTATCTAATTTCACGTTCATAATTTCACTGTACTGTGATGTTATTTTAAATTTCGAAATAACTGACATTTTTTAGATTTATCAAACTTTTCAAAATTATAATCATCTCATTGCTGTTAGCGTTTTGTTCACGCCTGAACGTTTCATGCGCAGTGCATTTATTTACTTTATGGGTTTTCATTTTTTGAGTGTAAATTATTTTGAAATATTTTATTCAAATAAGATTCTTAAAGAAGACAAAACCACACACTGATGATCATGCATGAAAGTGCTGTTTCATATTTTTTATCCTTGATCCAATTATGCAGCTGATAATATGTAACTTGCCAATGAGCATTGCCCTGAATTATCAGTAGAAATGAACTTTAAACACATTTGTGAGCGACTGCTATTTGTTTGTTGTTGAATTCCATTAGAAATAATTGTTTGCTAACTGTGTGCGGCAACGGATCAACGTGGCGTTTTCACTGCAAAGCCGAATGTGCAACCATAAACGATATGAAATTTATTTTTTATTATAATTATTAAAAGGTCTTGGTTGCTGTGGGGACCTGCTCAGCCTGGCCATCTTACATTCTTGTCCTCTACCCTGCCTCACTATGGGAACTCCCGATTTCTCAGGCTCAAAGCCACTCGCCTGTTGTCCGGATTTCCTTTTCAGATTGTGATCTGAAGGGGGGGGGGAATCGTACAATCTGATCCGCCAAAGACGTAGCCCGTAACACCGTGGTGTGAACCAGGGATTGAAAATTATCATCTTTGGTGACTTGGTTCTCAATGCCTGATGAATAACGAAACTGCTCTCGAGCATTACACTCAATATTAATGTACTTTCTGACGCACCACCATATACTCGCATATTTTCCTATAACTACAACTCATATTTACATTAAATGGATTAAAATTCATTTTTGTATTAAAAAAAGTTGCTGTGATGAAGCTGAGTTGATCAAAAATAAAATACTGACACATTTGGTTTGTGATGCTCTGAAAAAATTGTTAATTCAGATAATAATCGTTGATTCCTTTTATGTAGATGTTTTCTCTTCTACGAGCTGATCCAGATATTTTGTCAATGCGAACAGTGTTGCGTTTATTTTATTTAAATGATGAAATTCAACGGCGCAAAGTAGTGCACACAAAGCTTTCTTACGGAAACAGTGAAAACCTCTTTAGAAACTCGTCGCCAAGACAACAAGTCTTGCAAATTTTATAATAATATCAATAATTAAAACATTATGTTATTATAATAATTGTGTCGGGATAGATGTTGATCGTATATTTGAACAGTTGTTGTTAAAAATTCATTTATTCAAGAGCATTATTCCATTTAAATATTATTCAAATTTTAGTCCATATCGTATCTTCTTTACTATTGCAATAATTGCAGCACTGAAAATAGAAACATGTTGCTCTTCTATTCTCAGTTACTTTCATTGCAACCAAATTTTGTTCGTCTATTTCGTGGGGCGTGGTTATTCTTGTTTCCAATCCAAATTTTCTAATAATGTGAAAAATCAAAGCTTTAAGAAGCTCATTTAGCCGTAGTCAGAGTGATCTTCCACCGCTGGTTGATTAGTGTTTAAATCATACATGATAATCTTTGCTCTTCTGTCAAGTTTCAGTGAGGATGCTTGTTATACTTTTTTATTCTTATAACTTTAGAAGACTCAGAAATTGATGAATTTATTTTTTCAGATGATTCCGAGCATACTCAGTATCTAGCTGCATAATATAATTTCAAATCTTCAAGTGGTATGCTACCTCAGTGACCTATTTCACTTCAGGTAAACGTATGTGCATTTACACGTTAGCAAACAAAGTTTTTGGTAATTTGATGGTGCGCTGTGCCGACGGCATTCTGATGAAAGTATTTTCAAATTCAATTCAAATCAGGAAGTGATTTTCTACATATGTAAAGCTTTGTTTATTTTAAGCAGGCAACTATCTTCTGAGTATTCACTAATAATGAAGAACGCTTTCGCTACGGCGCTGGGTAATTGCTCATTTTTGGTGCTTCGCTTCAACAAATACGTTGCAAATGTTAGGCGGAAAATGCGTCAAACCACGAACATCGGTTGGAAAATTTTACAGTCCCACGTCTGCTTCATATCAGCGTGCTTCCTTTCAGGTATGAAGTTTTACATATTTGCAATTTAATTGTTTTTTCTTAGTACATTCTATAGTGTTCGTTTTTCCACTAACACGTTTTCCATCTCTCGTGGATTTATTTTTAACTGCTGTGAATTGAAACTAAAAGGTTTTTATCGTCTGTAATGAAATCAGTGACGTTCGACAAACCAATGACATTTTATAAGATCAATTTTAAATTCATATAAATGGAAAGTTAGAAATTTAACACTCTGGGAAGTAAAAGTAAAAGCTGTAGCGCATTTTTGTTCACATGCAAAGTCTTCTTATTTGCGAACATTTTTTAAATAAAAGTGAAAGCTTCAAAGGCGGTTTTATTGTTGATGAAGCATCTCATTTCAAATTATTTTTTTAACAGACAATAAATGGAAAGTATTTAAATCTTTCTCTATTTCGTGAAATTTGATGCTGGATTTGAAATTTTTCTTCAACGAGATTTCTATTAAAACAATGCCTATTTGATTTCTTTTTATTTTTTCATCAGGAAACTTTTTCTGTTATGTATTTTACTTATATTTTTTGGTTAATTGTATTGCCCAATTTGAAATTTTACATTTGAAATAATAAAATGTAATGAAAGTTAAATGTTCAATTTTTTTTATGATTTCACATTCATGTGATTTTAGTCAAGTCATGTGCATACTAATACAGTAGGTGTACAATTTACATTCGGTGTGTGTACAATTCTGAACGTAAATATATAATCATAGCACTATTCGTCATTTAATAACACTGCTCACTACATTTCTGTAACTATGCTTGCTTACTTATGTTATACTAGAGGACCAGAGGCAACGCAGTAAATTAGCAAATAACGAGCAATCTGCAAATGTATTACTCAACAGATAATAATTAAATATGTAATTCCACGCAAATTTGCATTGTCAATCAAACAAGCTTGTTTAACTACATTTTCTACGATGTATTAAGTCTATTTCTTGAATGCAACAGATTATATAAGATGGTGCAGAATTTATTTATAGTTTAGATTACAGCGTATTTTTGAAATGAAATGTGCATGTATCAAATAAAGCATGTATTAAGTAGCGTGTGCAGAAAAGCAATTCCAACTGATCTTCAGGTTTAACGGAATGTATTGTGAATCGCGCTGCAAGGACTGAGTTTAGTCAGTATTCAGATAATGACTGATGTAACAATCAGAAGCTTATTTTTCTGAACACTCCGACCGCTTTCTCGCAAGTGGACTGCACACGTTTAAGGCTGTCAAACTCGATTATGCCTACCTGATCGCGATCGTTCCGCGTTCACAAACAATCGCGTATTGGCAAAACTCAGTCGAATAATCGCACTGTTTACTCAATGCAACACACAGAAGTGCAAACGCCGTACGCAAGGCTGTGAAAATACTCATTAAATGCAGTACTGACCTGAAGCACAAGTAAGTCCATCTTCTCAGTCTCTTCCTCTCCAAAGGAAACAACCCGCATCGTGATCCTCTGTCGTTACTCTCCTAGATCTTTTCAATATTGGCCCATAGTGAACCGTAATAGATTTAATAGTAGCTCATTTGGAACCGGTGGAATTGTAAGTTAAATTCTAGTAATAATCTCCAGTAGTTTTGCCCATCCAACTCAGAGGAAAATGCGAACCACCGCTGTGTATTCTTTCATTATTACAGGGCAATGATGAGCCTGCGCTACACAGTCTCAAAAAGCATTCTCTTGCTGGGAGGATGTTCAAAGAATACCACCGCCACTATCGGCTTCCTAATTTATTTAGCTTTCCAATGATACCAAATATGTCAGTAGTTGAATTCATTTTTGTTTTCTATCTACTATTGTATAATAATCAGCAACATGTGCATGAGATGTGCATTAAATGCTAATACATTGAAATTGTATAACAAAGTAATGGGCCACGGATTGGTATTTATTGGAGTGTGTCGACGTATCCAATTGTAAGGTAACGAAAAAGAATACCGTGGTTCTCGAAAGGCATGAAAAATTATAAAAGGCATTCTTGATAATTGAAAAAAGGACTGTACAAGATTTAAGTATGTAAATTTTCAATACTCCGCAATCGATGATTTTTTGAGAAATTCGACGAAATTATCAGTTTGACAATTTGACACTAATAGAAGATTAAAACCTCACAAATCTTAAATCCCTGAAGCTTAATAAATCAAAAAATTGTGTGAAAAAATTTCAAACTTTAAAGATGGTATAATGCGTAAAGGAAAATCAAGAGCAATTGCCATTCAAATAAGCGACGGTTTTTAGCGGTTATGGTTCAGATCTTCTATTTAAATTTTCATAGAATGATACAATGTGCACAACTATATAAATCGTATGTTTTACGCCTTTCAAATTCATTTCTTTTGTAATCACATTACATGTTCAATTTTTTGTCAATATCTCGAGTAATACGCAATGAAGAAGAATCCGGATAAATTTGTAACAGTTTTGAACATTTTCCTGAGCGACCGAAGCTGATATTTGTAATTTTTGTAAAAGACTTCTAGAAAATTTAAAAATTTCGTGGGCTACAGACTTGGTGGTTTTGTGAAAAATGGTGAAAAATGTTTTTTCAAAATTCCAACTATTTTTAATTTTTAGGCATTCAGGGAGATGAGTTCTAGTTTTTTATTCAGTGTTTCATCCAAATCAGTTTACAAGTTGAGAAATAAATGGCCTCTAAAATTGGTACATTGCCTACAGCAATACATAAAAAAGTTGATCATATGTAAATCTTTATCAACGGAGCCAGGGACTTCTCACCTTTGCGCATATTACATTTTTCTTTTCGAATTCTCTAGTTTTCTTTTTAATTATCTTCATATAGCAATCAATGCAATTGATTATCCTCAGATATTGCTCTAAAAATTTATTAATACCTGCTTTTCTTATCGTATACTTCAGTTCTCTCTTCTTCTCAAAAAACGAGCAATTTATGGAATTTCATCGCCATTATCGGTTTCATAATTCATTTTGCTTTTGATTGATACCAAATATGTGAATATTTGATATCATCTTCACTTTGTATTCACGGTTGTGTACCATTCAGCATAATGATCATAAGAAGAAATAAGTGGCGTTGAAAATTAAATGGTAATTGTATGAAATTAAATAAATTCACAAATCAGTACAAATTAATAGGTATTTGCGTGGAATTTATTGGAATTTGTCGACGTATCCCATCATAAGTTCTTGTAAACTCATTCCGTCGTTCTCGAAAAGCGCGCCGAATTATAAAATGCTTTATTGATAATTTTAAACAATGAGCTCCCAGATTTTAGTATTTAAATTTTCAATATTCCGCCATCGAGGATACTTAGAGAAAATCGACGAAATTAAAGGTTTTGGAATTTGACATTTGTAGAAGAAAAAAAAAACTGATGCAATACGCGGGAATAGAATTTCAATTCGCAAATTTGGACTAATTTTTGTCTCTGAAGAGTAATTGATCAAAAATTGCAAAAATGATATTTTCAATTTTTAAAAATACTGTAATCTATAAGCGCAAATGAAGAATAATTGCTATTTAATTAAGCCAGCGTTTTTCGTGGTCGTTTTTCGTGTTTCCTCCATAAATATTTACAGATGAATATATTGTTCATTGCTATGAAGCTTATGATTTTTATGCCTTCTTATTTCATCCTCCTTATAATAACATTTCAAATTTCACTTTTTTGTCAATATCTCGAGTGATACGCAATGATGAGGACTGCGGATAAATTTGTATCAGCTCTGAATATTTTCCTGATCAACTGAAGCTGATATTAGTAATTTTCATAAATGTCTTCTCGAAAATTTCAAAATTTCGTGGGCTACAGACTTGGTTGTTTTGTGAAAAATATTCTTTCAAAATTCCAACTATTTTTGATTTTTGGGGATTCAGATTGATGAGTTCTAGTCGTGGTCTCTCAGCTAAATCAGTTTATCAGTTGAGAAATAAATGGCCTCCTAAATTGGTACATTGCCTACAGCAATACATAAAAAAGTTGATCATATGTAAATCTTTATCAACGGAGCCAGGGTCTTCTCACCTTTGCGCATATTACATTTTTCTTTTCGAATTCTTTAGTTTTCTTTTTAATTATCTTCATATAGCAATCAATGCAATTGATTATCCTCAGATATTGCTCTTAAAAATTTATTAATACCTGCTTTTCTTATCGTATACTTCAGTTCTCTCTTCTTCTCAAAAAACGAGCAATTTATGGAATTTCATCGCCATTATCGGTTTCATAATTCATTTTGCTTTTGATTGATACCAAATATGTGAATATTTGATATCATCTTCACTTTGTATTCACGGTTGTGTACCATTCAGCATAATGATCATAAGAAGAAATAAGTGGCGTTGAAAATTAAATGGTAATTGTATGAAATTAAATAAATTCACAAATCAGTACAAATTAATAGGTATTTGCGTGGAATTTATAGGAATTTGTCGACGTATGCCATCATAAGTTCTTGTAAACTCATTCCGTCGTTCTCGAAAAGCGCGCCGAATTATAAAATGCTTTATTGATAATTTTAAACAATGAGCTCCCAGATTTTAGTATTTAAATTTTCAATATTCCGCCATCGAGGATACTAAGAGAAAATCGACGAAATTAAAGGTTTTGGAATTTGACATTTGTAGAAGAAAAAAAAACAGATGCAATACGCGGGAATAGAATTTCAATTCGCCAATTTGGACTAATTTTTGTCTCTGAAGAGTAATTAATCAAAAAATGCAAAAATGATATTTTCTATTTTTAAAAATACTGTAATCTATAAACGCAAATGAAGAATAATTGCTATTTAATTAAGCCAGCGTTTTTCGTGGTCGTTTTTCATGTTTCCTCCATAAATATTTACAGATGAATATATTGTTCATTGCTGTGAAGCTTATGATTTTTATGCCTTCTTATTTCATCCTCCTTATAATAACATTTCAAATTTCACTTTTTTGTCAATATCTCGAGTGATACGCAATGAAGAGGACTGCGGATAAATTTGTATCAGCTCTGAATATTTTCCTGATCAACTGAAGCTGATATTAGTAATTTTCATAAATGACTTCTCGAAAATTTCAAAATTTCGTGGGCTACAGACTTGGTTGTTTTGTGACAAATGGTATAAAATTTCTTTTCAAGATCCCAACTATTTTTGATTTTTAGGCTTTCAGGGAGATGAGTTCTAGTTTATTGTGCAGTGTTTTATCGAAATGAGTTTTGAATTCGATAAATAAATGGCTTGTAATGTTGGTACATTTTTACAATAATACGTGAGAAAGTTGATCATGTGTAAAGCTTTTTTCCGGAAGAAAAGGAGAAAAACGGTTTCATAAACCATTATGCCGTCTTATGTAATGCTTTTCACTTTTGAGGATCTAATTTATCATTATTTTCAGTCCATTTCTATTATTGTGTTGAATGTGGTTACACAACAAAGTAAAGTATATAATAATTGTTTAATGCACGAAGTTTCTCTAAATGTATCGTTTATAACCTCAGTTCAAACCAATTTTTATGTTGTTCTTCTTTAACATTTATTAATGCATAATTGTCATAAATGGTGTGTTATTTAACTTTGCTTAATTAGAAAAATAAGTGTTACGGAATAGCTTGCGATGCATCATCTTTAGTATTGAATTAGCTTCTCAATTATACCAAGCCTCTACTTATTTAAGTTGATTTCATTTCGTTGTCTAACACTGATTTCACGTTGCATATCAAAGATTTTAATTGTTTTAATTCCTGAAAACAGTTTATTGTAAATGGAATAAAAATGAACAAATGAACAGTGCAAGAAAAATCGCATGTGCTTGTGCGTTTTATTTATAGACATGTTTTCAGATGAAGAATTATAAGTTTCATGCTTCCATAAGATGCAACGGATTATTAAATAAGTTATTCATAACTGAAAAGTGTTTTATGCAAAGTAAAGGTACATAAATTCCTAATCATATTCCCGGGATGTTTTCAGGAGAATTTTTCAAAACCTCCTTCTTAGCATATATGACATTTTGTGAAGAAACAAAATCATAATTGCAATATGTTTTACATGAAAACTCATCTTTTTCAATGAATGGTGCTTTTCCTCCATCGCTAAACAATAAATGCGATTACACGAATAAAATATTTTATAATATAGGTGTGCTGTAGAGTGCAAGTAATAATCAAGAACAATTCTTCATTCAATCTGCTATTTTATCTACTGATGAAATCTTATTTCTCTTTATAAAACTTATGGGAATGACGATTTTATCTATTGCTATGTTTGAAATTATTCATAAATTTTTCTACCTGCAGTATTCTTCATCAGCTGATGTCCGCTTCACCAATTCTTTTGAATGAAATCTCATTTTTTCCTGACTTTGCCATCTATTTGCAATTTTTTCGATGCTTTTTATTGTTTTACTGTTTCCGATGTCCTGAGTTTCCCCTGTTCTTCAGTGTCAGATCAGTTTTCAAAATTCCTTATTATGTGATTACTCAATTTATATATAGCAATCTTTGTTGTCTAGACGTTGTCAGCTATGAAGTATTGGATATTGAAGATTTACTGCAAAGTTCAGATAGTTGGCCAATGGGTGTTTGTTCAACTGTTGGCATAGAATCTAGTGCTACTTATATATGGCATAGCTAATTTAACGATGAAAGGCACTGAAGTTAACGCATTTCTAGGTGAACAGAGTATGTTTATGTTAATTTGATGATGAACCCTGCCTACGGCATTATGCTTGACGCATTTGGTGCCATTCAAATCCGGAAGCAATAGTCTATATAAAGCTGTGTTTATTTTTCAGTGGTTATTATATAATTATTGGCGGACCAGTGACGTTTTCATTATTGAGCTGCGTAAGTAGCTGACTTGCTGTGCTTCCCCTCAGCCAATGTGTTCTAAATGTTGGCGGAAAAAGTCATCAGACCGCATGCATCGTTTGGAAAACTTTCATATCTCTGAATTTGATTCATACTTCATCAGCAACATGACAGCTTTCAGGTAGGATGTTTTTAATATTTGCTGGTTTTTTGTTGCTTTTATTTTTTTTCATACACTACTCCGCCTTTGCTCAGCGCTAAACATGGTAAGTTTTGGCAAATATAATAGTAGTTTAATTGCATCCGTTCTCAGTTCACTAAATCATCTTTTTAAATAATGTTCAGAAAATGGACCTCCTTTTATTAATTACTTAGCTGATGAAATATTTCGTTTATTCTCCATTGAATTTGTTAAAATCTCTAATGAGAAATCTGAACAGGATAGCAGATGTGATCAAGAGAGCAATCTTACCTTTTTCTAGTCTAATGGTCAGAACGGCCTTTTCTATAGTTCTGACATCGTTGAAATTGAGACCCAGAAATTCTGTGATGCTACTGCATCATTAATAATGTCACTGCATATTCTTTTTTCCTATCTGGAAAAAATTAGCTTCATCTCCCCGGTAGCCCGTTAGTACTGATGTGTTCAGGACAACTCATTGTTACTATGCGTGAAAGTTGAATGATGGAAAGTGGTTCACTTTCTTACAACCTTCACATACTCCATATCACAAATTCTTCTTCCTGTCTTTTCCCTTCCTGCCCCCGCCTGTCCCACCAGATGTTGTGTGTCCATTACTGCCCATTGAATAGATCCAAGAATAATTAGCATCACGCTCATTCGTGGAAGCTTCTCTATATCATCAGTTGTACTGAGAGCGGTTTTCTATGTTGACTAGGCTGAAGTTTGCAATCTTTCTGTTGTCAACTGAGTGTATGTTTGCTTTCGTACATTATTTACACCTCGTACACGTACACAACCTTCACATACTGCATATCACAAATTCTCATTCCTGACTTTTCCCTTTCCCCACCCACCCCCCCTCACCCACCAAATGTGCTGTGTCCATCACTGCCCTCTGAATAATTCCAAGAATAATTGACATCCCGCTCATGTGTGGAAGCTTTTCCATATCATCAGTTGTATTTTGAGGAGTCTGCTATGTTGGCTAGGCTAAATTTTGCAAATCTTTCTGTTGTCAACTGAGTGTATGTTTGCTTTCATACATTATTGTAATTTATTAATGTATTTAAAAGAATTTTTGTAATTATTTTCTAGTGAGGTATTCTTGAGAATTCATTAAATAGAACTTCTTTTTCCTTGTTTAAATAGTAAAATACATAAAGGCATTGCTATATGTGTTGATCTGAAAAAATTTACATAAAGGTGTTGTAAAGTAAACTTTATTGGTGATGAAATGCAAAGCTTATGATTAGAAAAGTGTTTACACAGCAACGGAATGAAATTTCGTTTGGCAGTGATATATTATGTTGTACAATTGTTTCTGAAAACTGATTCTATTTTAGTAAATCAATATGCATACTAATGAAATTTTGCATAATATGAGATGTGTAAATAAAAACGTAATAACCTTTGTCATTTAATGTACTTGTTTACTTTTCTTATGACCCTACGCTATTACCGATGAAAATTATGGTGTTCCACATAAGGCGTAGTGGATTGCTTTATTTGCATTGTTTGCTTATTACCTCAAACTATTTCAGAGCAGTACATTTTCCATTTTATTGCCATGTCAGCAGGCGGCTCGTTATGAACTATAATTCTGCTTTTCAGTACAATGTGTGAATTGCAAATGAGCGGTAAGTTATACTTTACATTGTGCTGCGGGAATTGTTTGTAATTTGCATGACATTACAAATGTGGTGAATGAAAACTAACGTGTATCTGTATGTTTACATTCGAATTGCTATTGCAAACGTTTAGATACTGCTGTCAGTTGCTGAAGAGAAATAATTACGAATTTCTTTTTTTTAATAGGTAATTATTCGAATATAATTCACTTTCAGACTTTTGAATGGATTCACAAGAATTAACTCATAGCAAGATCCTTTGTCTACTAGCAAAATTATGAGAAATGTAGAAGACCGCTATTTCAAGAATCTGGAAATTTGAAAGTGAACAGAAAATGCAAGTACATAGTAAACTGATTTCAATATGATTTTGTGATTATATTAATATTATGATTGTAGGGTTGCATTGGCATTTGCAGCACGTCAACTTAATCTCAACACAGGCATTAACATTTCGTTCGTTTTTGTTAAATTTCAATAACTTTGAAAATGGAATACTATTTTGGAAAGGTGGTTTTCAGATGTACAGCGATATGTAATACATTGGTTGGAAAGAGTAAGCTAAAAGTTATTTCAGTTTCTATATCACTCATTTTTAGATATCTTCAAATTTTATGTTGATTAACGTAACGTGTCTATTCTCTTCATTTGTACATGATAAGTAAGTAATGCTATCATTTATATTGTCTGCGTACTATGCATAGGAATTCACAACATTTTAATGGTTTTCATTGTATCAGGTTAACGGATTTTCATAATTTGAGTAAAATCAATTTGCATACTAATGAAATTTCAAATAATATAAGCTGTGTAAATAACGTAATAACTTTTGTCGTTCTATACACTTTCAGTGTTCATTATACTTAAAGCACTACGCTACTTATGATGGAAAATTAGGTTATTTTACCTGACCTTGCTTATTTGCATAATTTACTTCGTTCCATCCTATTTCAGAGTGCTGCGTTCACCTTTAGTTGCTCGATTTATTGCCATGTCAGCGGTGATGCACATGGTCAACTCTAATGTTTCTTTCCAACGTTATATATGTTTAAACAACTGCTGTGTTTATTATAAATAAGCGGTACGTTACATTTGACATAGTGTGGCTGTTGTATGCATGTCATTAGCATGACTTTACATTTATGGTGTATGGAATGTATTGGTTATTTTAATTGGAATTGCTGTTCTTAACTTTCAGATACAAATATCGGTTACTGAAGCTATAGAAGTATAAATTTCTGCTTTTTACTTTGATATAACTATATTAATATAATTTGTTTTCAGGATTCTATTTGAAGATGTACGGTACAAGGGCGTCATGAACCAAATCAGAAATGAACATCAATTCTAGCGCTGATTGTCATATTCCAGTCTCATGGTCAGTCGCTCAGATTTTATGCTTGTCGCCTTACAGCAGATTAAAAAGATGCCACTGTAGCGGAAGCGAAAATGTCGACAATGAAAAATGAAAATGAAAAAATTGAAGACGGTCGATCACGTCGTTGGTTCCCCCCAGTCCATCTGACTCCAGCGTTTTCCAGTCGTAGCAATCTGACAGTTTCCTCAATTGCATCCTGAACGTCCACGGGCGTTCTGCCAGCTCAACCGCCATTTACAATGCAGCGGTACAGAGTTCAAGATCGAACAAGTCCATTGAAAGCTGGCGTGAATGGGCCACGCTGGCAAATCTTCCACATCAACTTAGGCCACTTCGATGGCCAGGGACGGATTCTTTGCACACGGATGAACACTTCTGCGTGTAGATGAAATGGGAAAGCGAAGTAGACAACCAACGGTCAGAATTCGACTTTTAGTTGAATGCCTTTGCCGGCAACAGAAGATCACGGCGGCTGAGTGCAGGTAGAAAAGCTTTTGGAATTACCGCTGCAACGTTGCCTCGACTTGCCAGCATTATCCCACCACAACCAGCTGAGGGAAGTCTGACAGGAAGCGAGTCAGTCGAAACGGCGCAGGGGAACGACAGTGGTAAAGGTAAGTAATTTTACACTGTAGCTTTAGGGACGACGAAGAAAGACCAGAAGTCAAATTCGTCGTTCGTGGATTGCAGCCGCAACGTTGCATTGATTGGCCAGTTTGAGAGTTGGTCAGGCTGTCAGGCAAGTATCAGACGCCTGACAGCTACCGGCGACAGTGGAAAAGTTAAACTTTCAGGGACGAAGAAGATCAGGAGCCGAATTCATCGCCGTCTATCGTGGATTGCGTCCGTAACATCGCACCCATAAGGCAGCCGTAACCAGTCCCCCAAGAGTGTGGTAAGGGATCCTTGTAGTTGTCAGACGTTGAAGCAGATGAAAAGGTAAGCACTTCTAGAGATGTGGAATTTACATCATGGCAGTCTATCGCCGTTGGGATGTGGCCGTGCTATAGGGAGGAGAATGGACACCTATCTTAAAGGTAAGTAGATTGCGCCCATTCCTTTAACAGGGTACCTGATAGGCGTTACAGGTGGTGGTTCCTGGATTAGTATAAATGTGTAAAGTATGAAGGTAAGCTTCAGACCGTACGCTGTAACGCCTAATGTAATAACTTCGTGTTTAGGGAGATTACTTTGAACCAGAGTAAAGGAGTTGCATTATAGCACTTCAGAAATGCTGCAGATGGCTGTTGCTTGTCCGTGGATTGCTGACACAACGGTAAACCATTTTCAGGGACGAAGATCGAAGGGATTTCTCGTCAGGGCGTAGAAATAGGCGGAGGGAAGGTACGTTTCTTGGATGCGTTTAACTTATTTCCATGGTTATTATTTTGATCCTGAATAAAGCTATTGCATAATTGCCCTCAGGAAAGATTTATGCAAATTTTTAATCCCCTGGGGGTAATATGCAAATTTTTATATGCCCTAAGGCTACGCCTCAGGCTATGCCTCAGGCAATTTTTCGAAAATTTCGAAAATTTTAAAATATAGCCCCAGGCTTTGCCCTCAGGCTATGCCCCAGGGCAAATAAAAATTTGCATATTCCCTCAGGCTATGCCTCAGGCAAATTTTTGCACTATATTTGCCCTCAGGGAAGGATTATGCAAATTTTTAATATCCTGGAGGTAATATGCAAATTTTTAAATGCACTAAGGCTATGCCTCTGGTAATTTTTGGAAAATTTGGATTTTTTGTAAAATTTAGCCCCATGGTATGCTAAAAATATTTGCATATTACATTTCATTGTCGCGGTGTAACCCATAAGGTAGAGCCGTAATGGGCAGCATACCAAACTGAGTTTATATCCTGCTTGATCTTAGTTTGATATGCTGCCCATTACGGCTCTAAGCAAATAAGTTTCCAAATAATTAACTTACTTGGTTCGACGAAACTTACCTGTGCAGATCCAGTCAATACCCTATAAATGGAGTTTATGCATTCTAAGTCTGAATTAAACCAATCCAAAGAACTTACGTGAAACCAATGAGCTTCTGTTTGAGGATTGAACACACTAGCAAACGATTGGAACAGCTAGGGGCGATCTACAACACCCAAAACGCAATCTTAATCACTCTTTGCATATGCAAACAACTAATGCTACAAGTAAATACACTTACCTAGTGCATTTCCAGTGCAGTTTATGCATTCTAAATTCATCTGCATATTATGCATCCAAAATGCATCTAAAGATATTGCCTGAAACCATTGACGACAGAACTTTCCTACAGAACGATTTGAACCGCTGGAAGCGATCTACAGCACCTGAAATCAGACAACTTTATGAATCAGACATTTGCGTATAAAAATAAATGCTGAAAGTAAAAAAAGTAATATTCAAAATTAAAATAGTATAAATAAAATCACAATGCGAACAACAATTCAACACATACCATTTGTAATACGACTTTAAAACGCACTGATGCTACTACCTACAATGGAACTACAACGGTGGCAAGATACCGACTCTATTCCATTGTGATCAAAAACAATATGAACAACTTCCATTATCAGAAAGCAGCATCACCGACTTTATATTTTTTAATTGCGTTGACGTATCTGCATTGTAACATATAGTTGCGCTACAATGATACAAAACAATATTAAATTATTGCTTACTATTCGTGATCAGCAGCGAAACCACACTGAGAAGGCGGGGTACGGCATTATGCCAGCTTTAACAAACGCGCGGTGCATCACCAGGTGGGATTTTGTATATCCTTGATGATGAGGATGTAATCCATTGCTATTATGAATAAAATATGCACTTACAGAACCTCCCTACAGAACGATTTGAACAGCTGGAAGCGATCTACAACACCTGAAATCAGACAACCTTATGAATCAGACATTTGCGCATGGAAATAATAAATGCTGAAAGTAAAAAACGTAATATTCAAAATTAAAAATGTATAAATAAAATCACAATGCGAACAACAATTCAACACATACCATTTGTAATACGACTTTAAAACGCACTGATGCTACTACCTACAATGGAACTACAACGGTGGCAAGATACCGACTCTATTCCATTGTGATCAAAAACAATATGAACAACTTCCATTATCAGAAAGCAGCATCACCAACGACTTTATATTTTTTAATTACGTTGACGTATCTGCTTTGTAACATATAGTTGCGCTACAATGATACAAAACAATATTAAATTATTGCTTACTATTCGTGATCAGCAGCAAAACCACACTGAGAAGGCGGGGTACGGCATTATGCCAGCTTTAACAAACGCGCGGTGCATCCCCAGGTGGAATTTTGTATTTCTTTGACGGTGAGGATGTAATCTATTGCTATTATGAATAAAATATGCACTTACTGAACTCTGTCTGTGATGCCACATTTGGAAAGTACTGATGCCAAATGAACAATAATTGCTTCTTGCTGAACAAACCCACACTGAGATTGCAAAGGAACTCTATCAGAACCACTTCGATTGTTATAATGAGCACTAACTTGTTTCTGTAACGCCACACTTGGAATGTATTGATGACAACTTAACCTACCGACGATGGCCAAAGCGATAAGGATCAAAAACTGTTCGATAGCGCTCATGTAATCAATCGATCACCGGAACCACCACCTTGACAAGACGCAGCGGTCCCCTAAATTGTTCGACTGTTTTCAAGTACTTTACTGTTATTATAAACGATATCTAATAGATTCTTACTCTGTGATCGACAAAATCACAACGGGATTGTTAGGATACTTGATACGGTGCACTGTGGATGCATCGACAACAAAATAAACTAAGAAAAAGGTTGAATAAATCAAGGAAAAACATTACTTTACGAAATAAATGAAATTTGAAAATTATTTCGATGCACTGTTATTCGTCTTCAATCACTTTTTATAATATGGCAGTATCTCAGTTTCATTACACTTTATAGATTCATTTCACAAGAAATTGTCACAAAGTTATAAACACAGCAGGAACATCATTGCCTTACTTACTTGTTGTTCTGCATATATGAAGGAAAAGTGACCGGTCAGATGATGAAATATAAAATTCAAAATGGTTGCATTTCTAGAAAATAATATCAAATAATATTTCTATTGTATTTCAATTTGTTATTCACTCACACATATGCATAATATTTAAAAAGCAGAACTGGAAAGAAAAAAAAACATTTCGAGATTATAACGATGCATGGCTTACATCAGCAATTACCATTTAGAACCTACCGGTACCATATTGATTGATGTGGATATGAAATGTTGTACATTCTAAAACTAAATTAGATTTCAATTTCAAAATATCTGAAAATCAAAAAAGCAATATTTGTTCACATTCGACATCTGATGAGTATCTAAAAGTTAGCAATAGTAATTTTAATACGGATGCCCATCAGTTTCCATTCATTATATTTTCAAAGTCATGCAAATGACGTGCATAGTGTACCCGCATCACAATACCGAATGTAACTTACCGCGTAATCATAGATGGCATAAAAGAGCAGAATTATCGTTGACCACGTAACGTGTGCTGACATTGCATTGAACAGAGCAACTGAATACGAACAAAGTACTCTGAAATGGTGCGCAGTAATACGTAAATTATGCAAATAATCAAAACCACTATGCCTCAGGTAGAACAACCTAATTTACGATCAGTAATAGCGCGCGTCATAAATATAGTGAACAAACATATTAAACGATGGCTGTTATTACGTATTCACATACGTACTGAACATTATGCAAAATTTTAGTAGTATGTAAATTGAGTAAATTTTAGTAGCATGTATAAAAATACGCTGACCTGCGGCATTGCGAATTACGAATAATCACTTCAAATACAATTGAATCTGTTTGAAAGCATGATGTGATACAATACATTTAAAAAATAGAATGAATGATGCTTTTGTTACAACAATCAAATTTCGTGATATAATAAATAGCTTTTACGAAATGAAGTGTAAGAAACGTAATAATATTGAAGTTATACATTTCAAAATTTATAACTAATTTAAATAAAATTAGCAAAATTTTTGGTAAACCACAGAACAAGAATTTTGTGCAGTGTCAATTACAAAATGAAGCGTGCAGATTCAATGAGCTGAAAATGTTCATTTTCTACATCAAGCTGTAACAGATAAAAGAAATTACAGTGACAATGAATAAATGACTAAAAGAAATGCACAAATGGAAATGACAAAACAAACAATTATTCAAGAAACCATCATTTTCAAAAGAATGAAGCTTTTTAGTAAGTAACTAAGGAAGAATAACTCGTTTAATAGAATTAGAAATTACCTTGTAAAAAATAATTAAAAAATCAATTTACATACACTGCAAAATTCCAATATTACACAAAGCAGATATAGACCTTATGCATGAGAATGTACAACCAATCGATAACCATTGTAAAGAATTGTAGGATACAGATTTAGTTATTATGACTGATCGCTCACCAGAAAACTGAAAATAGAGATAGGAATTTTCAGCACATGAGCAAGAACTGTGTAGTTCTGGGAAGGCTTCAGAGTGCATGGATGGGCGTCATTCATCGTGTGGGACAAGGGGAGGGGGAAGGATATAGAAAATAAGGAAATATGGAATTGCAGGATGGAAACGGTGAAGGTAGTTCGAAAGTGAATCACTTTCTTTCACTTAACCTTCACGCTTAACAATCAGGCATTGTCTTTAACGTATCAGTATTTTCTGGATACCGGGTGATAAAACTAATTACTTAATAATGGGAAACAAGTACATATAAATCGACAGTACATTATAATTCATAATAGAGTTTTCAGGATTCATTTTCGAGCAAGACAGGAAGGTTAATCAGGGCCATTCTGACAGTTTGAAAGGTCGAAAATATAAATGTAAGTAGGTATAAAGGTAAATGAATACTCTCTCGCTCACAACAGCTTACTTATATATACCAAGCAGAAACAATTCTGTGCACAATCAGTGCCAAGGATCAGCAGATACCTCCTCAGCATTTCATCAACACAACAGACATTTGAATTAGACAAGAATTAGCCAGCTATACTGGGATAGGAACTATCATTACAGAGAGCAATTGCGTTCGTCAGTACTATCCTAAATAAATATGTTATTGCTCATGAATCTGTGGATTTATGGAGATTCCCTACAGTTAAACTGTGTTTCCGCGACGCTACTCAAAATACCTTGAAAATAACAGAATAGTAGGCTGATGAGCCTGAAGATCAGCTGCAATCGCTTCTCTTTCTCTCTATACATATATACATATAGTCACCATGAAAAAGATGCAACAATTTAAAATTGAATGAACCAAATGTTTCACCAATCATGTATTTAATAAAATGCAGTTCTTGAAACGTTATTAAAAATAAAAAGTTTTTAGTGAATTGGCAAAACTTAAAATTGAAGTACTATCAGAGTTGAAAAAAGTGGCCATGTTTAATGCATTTTGTATGCTGAGAAGCAGAAAAAAAGCATAGTAAGAAAAAACCAACAAAGATACTTCAAAACTTCATACCTGACCGCTCTCATGTTGGTGATGAAGTATGATACAAACGTAGAGTCGTGGAATTTTCCATTTTCTTGATGCCCCTGATCAGATCGCATTTTCAGTATAATATTGACCAAGGTTATGAAGTTGAATGGAAGCATGAATAATAAGCAGATTATCCGGCGCAGTAGTTCGACCGCTTTTCTTCAACGAATAACTAACTGTGTATAATGATCGTTGAAGAATAAGCACACCTTGATTGCACAAGAAATTGCTTCAGGATTTGAATGGCACGAAATGCGTTCGTTCAGCAGAAAGAATGACGTCGGCAGCGATAACACTGAAAATTAAATTACTACAGCGCTAAGTAAATTATGCAAATTGAAAGTATCATACCTTACGTAGAATACTAACCTAATTTCCAATTCGTAATAACGTGTAAATTGGATGAAGTGATTCGTATAGTTGCTGATTGTAATGTCTTTTCATTTATGTTTCATATAACAGCATTAAAAATCGTAACAATAAAAATAACAGCAAAAACCAAAACAACAACGGCAAGAATAATAATAATTATTATTATTATTAGCATTATTTATATACAGCTTTATTTGATTTGAATAATATAGAATTTTTGAAAATATTTTGAATGCTTGCTTTCAAGAAAACAACTGAATTACCATTGAAACTTACCAAAAATATTTTTCCAGTACAGCTGATAATATCTTAATCTTCATTTATACTATTTGTGAAACGTTCTGGACTGACAAAAATATAGATGAAAGATAAATAGGCGTTTTATGAAATGAAAAATTTCATTGTTATCAATAGTAGAGAAGTAGTAATAAATCCATTATGCTGCAAACTGTCGCGTGTTATATTATTATATATATTGGCTGTTTGTTATGAGTTTAAAAGAAAAAATATGAGACGAGTGAGTGTCAACAATGGATAAATAAAGCAGGCTACCTTGCATCAGATGATGATGAATACAGTGTGAAGGAATTCCTTCCCGTTCATCGTCAGCTGGATGAGAAGCAAGCATGCTCTTCACAGCTGTAGCACTAGACTTGGAAGGTCGGTTTGCTTTTCTTGCACATGTATATATTTTTTATCCTCATTGTGGAATATCTAAATAAGAACGTTTAGGAAATTTGAATGAATTCCGAACACATACACAGTGTTCTGTAGTATTTCATGTTTATTTTTATAAATTTTAGAGTGAACAGGTATTTTCAGTTAAGATTTTAAATTATTATCATCAGATTGGAGAAAATCTAACTTACAACAATGCGGCTTTGTCGTCACCGAGATTCATCTTTTGCTCCAAAAAATGTTGGAGAATTTTCAGCAAGTAAATATGCATGATAAATGAGCGATTTGTCCGCCTGGTCCTCAAGTTGAAAATGCCCATCTGCATGTCCGAATCATTATCATTATCATTATTATGGTGTAAAGTGACTGAAAATTTAATATCTATTGTGTTGGTGTAAAATTCTCTAAAAAGAACAGAATTGAATCATTTCATTTATTTATTGTATGCAAATGCTGATTTTGTAAAGATAACTTTGATTTCCATAACATATGCACAAATCGTGAAAATTTCCATCACAAATTATCAATACTTTGGTTATTTTTTGAATCCATTTGTGTGAGATAAATTTGCATTTTGCCTATGTTTAGAGTGCATTGAATGAATTGAAGCAGAAAGATTTAAATTTTCTTTCGTATTCCACATCTTTTTAGTCATTTTTTTCTGCATCTCAATCATCATTGAATCACGTTATCAATAAGACAATAAGAAAAAATGAATTCCAGCAACTGATATAAAAGACAACAGATAATTTGGATTGAAATTGAAAGAGAGAATTCATTCGCAATTCGCCTAGCGACTGATTTCTGCTTCTGTTGCTCAATTCAATCAACAAATCACTTGATCATTATATATTTGCTTTTGATAATCTGATCAGGGTTGTAAATTTTTGTCCATTATTCGATTATTACTGAACATGTTCTGTTCTACAGTAGGATATGCAAGTGGTACTTACTTTCGGATAGATGAAAAATTGTGCTCGGCGATAGCTGACTCTGTTCCAACAACCGTAACCGTAACCGTATGCCTATCATCTTTTTGATAATCTTCTTCAACATCATATGCAACGATTGTTCTTCGGCCGAACTTGATGGCTGAGTGCAACAAATGCCACCACTAAATTCACTTTTTCCTCTTCTGTGCAAAACGTACTTACTTACCATACCGTACGTTGAACTGAATTCGACTGATTGAAAATTATTTCTTTCGACATTACAATATCCAATTAAAAAAATGAATAAACAAATTTGAATTATTTCCATTTTCTGAATTCATAATGCTCTACTTTACTTGTTAGAAAAATTATTTTAATAATAAAATAGAGCGAAAATAAATAAAAATTGGTCTGAATACTACTGATAGATTGAAAATGTGAAAAACAATAAGTCTAATAAGCTGACCACCGGCATTGCTGTTATCACAAAGAGCTTGAATTGAAATTTCATCATTGAACAGTATTCAAATTCATCATGTGGAAATTCACTGATATGAATGAAAATTTCAATTTCACAATGACCTGTCACTGTGGAAAATATACTTTTTCAAATGACGTCATTTGAATTATCAACCGCCACCAAGATGAATTGTGATCAATCAATCAATTTTGACGCGCAAATTGTTGTACAAAAGTTGCATACAGTTCCAACTGTGACGAAAACAAATTCAAAAACAGGTTCATAATCTGCAAAAATTTACAAATAACAAATTGCCAAATTTTACAAACGATAAATTGTTGAACAGTAAATGAATTTGAAATGTCGAAATTATTTGCTACAAAAATTGCCTGAAATAAATGAAAATAAAGTTCAAACAACAAGTGAAGTGTAACGTCGTCAAGCGAATCATTTACAAAAATTTATGTGGCAATTATTTTAATGCAAATCAACAAGCAACAACTCATTGTTGAAACATTTTCAAAAAAGTAACTGCTTTTAATAAGTGAAATATAAAATTAAGTTCACAATTCAGTATAAACATACGTTTAGTTCATTTTCGCCCTGAAACACAGCAACTACATCAAAAAGCGTCAAAAAACATATTCACAACCTTTATAAATGGCAGCCTCAGTTTAGTTTTTTTGTTTCTGTTACTTTCTTCAAAATAATTTAAAGAGAAAAAACAACAGACTGCCGTTAAAAAATTGGCAAACATGATAATAATAATAATAATAATAAAGGCAAGAGATATGGATAGAGATTGAAAATCTTGAGAGTCGAACAACAATCAACGACAATATTTGATATTAAAATTACAAGAAAAAAAACAAATCATTCCTTGTTCATTCATTTACTTTCGTTTGAAAAGCTGAACACTTCCAGAGCTTCAATTTCAAAATCTTTTTCGGGTACTAAAGGCGGATTATCGAAAGTGTCGCAGTGATTTGTTGTACCTCTTTCCAGTGTTTGCCTTATGCTCAAGCCTTCATTGCCCCTGTATAAAGAAGCAAAACAACAATTAAATTATTAATTGACAATTCCCACACACTGTCCCACACAATACTACAGTAAATAAAAACAATTATATATGAAAAATGAAAATTTTTTTGCTTTTCAAAATTACCCTCCTCCAATAATCAACGAAGTTGCTGTGGCACATTGGAACAATTCTTCACCGTGCTTTTGTACAGGACGTTTCAAGCCAACCCATGGAAAAACGTTCGGCGTAGGAGTGAAATAGAATAAAAAAGATTCCCCAGTGCCAAAGTAGCTCAACTGGGAAAGCTTTTTGCGCATCTCCCAAGCTTCGGAACAATACGCACCAATAATCTAAGAAAAAAAAACAAAGATTATATTATCATCAGAAATTTGAAGCAACTGGCCAAATGTACCACCTGTTTCCAAGTTGTCTGAATTAAAATTACAGTAGGATAGAAATTTTCAATTTTCGTCCATAATCTGGTAAAACTCCTGCCATCTTCGCTGGCGGAAAACAGCTTTTGCGGTGTGACTAGATGATAACGAGTAGGAATCCAAGAGATCAACAATGAGATCTGAAATTGTTTGAAAAAAAAGCCAAAAAATGAAATGCAAATATGAACTTATACAACTACGACATACTAGGTGGCTTTCTAAAATCTGCGATGCCATGGTGACGCTGAAATAGTGGTGCTGAGCAAGCAGATTTTTCAAATTCTGCGTCGACGCCACCTCCGCCAGTGAAATATCCCGCGTACGAAGTTTCATTTCATTCTCTTCTTGCACTCGTCGAATGTAAGACATTTTCACGTTTCGCAAATTGAATGCCACCTTTTCAAAAAAAAAAATTTTTTTTTAATTAGCATAAAAATGTTTAACAAAATTGAATACCTTGAGCAATTTTTTTGGTGTTGCTTTGATCGATTTGCAAAAGTCGCTAATGTTGCTGGCCAGATAGTTGGCGGACCAGCCGGATTTTTCGTGCACTTCTTTCACTGAAAAAAACACCACAACAACCGAATCATATAACAAAAATTGACAAAAATGTGAGCTAAATTCAAACAGAGTGAAAAACCTCGCTCTTTGTACCACATTACCAAAATGGCCACCGCGGATCGATAGAGCACTTTTTGCCCTTCAAACAGAAAGCAGTCGACAATTCTAACCTGCAAGAGTAGAGAAAAAGAACAGAATTAATTACACATCATCATCATCATCACTGATGGATGAAAAGAAGAATATTACAAGGTGAGAAAAGGGCAAGTCGCAGAAAATCCATCGATTCCACTGCGAAAAAGCGGAGATCACTTCAGCATCCGAAGCAGGGCCAACTAACTTTGCCATCAATGCATAAACTTTATGCTAAAATTTTTCATCAAAAAAAATTTTCAAATAAAAAAAAGTCTTTTGTTTTTTACAGCATGTTTCTTCAATAATATGAGCAGAGTTCGTTTCGAAGCAGAGACGGATATGTCCGTCTGAATGAGGAACTTTTGACTCTGAGAAAAAAGCTTCATCATGCAAGCGAAGGCTTCTTCATCTGACATGTAATGCAAAAACAAAGCGCACAACGGATACAGTATCTATAAATTAAAAAAAAATCAACATCACGTGTAGAAAAAAATTATCCCAACTCATCAAATACTGGAATATAAGTGAAGTCCGGTCGAACATGCTCGACTGCGGTCAGTAATTGTATCAAAGCTTTGTGGCCTTGTTCATTCAACTGATAATCACAAAGCAGCACACCCGGTGCGGTCAAGAATACGGGACTAACGCTTATTTCTTAAATCAGAAAAGGGAGAAGATTTTAACCAAAAAAAGAACAGAAAAAAAACAATGCAAAATACCACAAAATCGAGTTTAATTTTTGAAGTAAATTTTAAAACTAACTTCCAAAATTGTTAACATCACTCACTGCCTTTGAAAGCCGCAACAATGTCGTGGTAGACCAAAGCTTGGGCGTCTACATTATTGTCGTGACAAATTTCTTTCCACAGTTCAGCTCGTATCCGGTGACCACTGCTCCAATGATTGGATCGTAAAAATTTTTTTATCTGAAACAATGAAAACAATTTCCAGTGAACTTTAAGAAAAGAAATGATGAACAAAAATTCAAGTTCAAAAATACTCAGGCATACTGTAAAATGTAAAAAGTATCAAGATCAATTGTGTTAATAAAATGAGGCGAACAACCCAAAAACGGCCACCCATATACATGTATACCTGTGGATTGTTGTTCTGCTTGAGCAGGTCGCGAAGTTCCAAAAGTGTCCCCAGCCTTGGATCACTACGTTCCGGTGATTCAATCTGAACGTCGGCAAACTGGGAAAAAGTTCCACCAGCACATACAGCACGTACTGCGGATGTTTTCCTCGTCACCGTGGAAATTGGCTTCACGGTCGCCGGACCGGCGGCATCGAAAGCATCATTATCATGGATTATTTCAAGTTGTGCAATTTTCCGTCGGTCATCTTGTTCGTGGTCACTTGCTCGTCGTTGACCATTGTGCTCGGTGGACGCCGCTTCCGAGTGGACGTCGTTCGTGGTCGAGTGATCGTCGGTCGGATCCGACTCTCCGCAACTGTCCACTTTATCGCCGATCACAATACCACCTTCGGATATACAGTTGTCCAGTTGGAATTGTTCAACACTGCGCCAAGTGATCGACACGGTCTGCTGTTGTGGATTTGCATTGTTGAACAACTCGTACAGTGTAGCTTTGGCCGCAGTGGACGCGCTCAACGCCATATCGCTCATAATGACCATCACTTGGTCATCAGTTACCGGCGCGGCCTGAATGAAAAATCAGGACCCACTTTGAAACACAAAATTCAATGAATTGTGTTGTTTCATTTTATTTTTCATTTTAAACATAGAAAAGAAATCAAAAGCAAATCATCAAACATAATATTAGTAATACTTTCTTTTTTTTGCTTTCTTAAATAAAATAATTCCCAAATTAAGTTAAATTAAATTAAATGGAAAAACAAACGCCCACGGTTAAATTAGAACGCCCGTTGAACAAATGATGACTAATTTGCATTATCAAAATATTTTTTTTCAACGTTCAACTGCAAGTGTTTCATTATTGCTTGTCATATGCTGAAATCAATTATAATAACTTGTTAATTTAATTAATACCGACAACAGACTGCAATGTTAATAATGATAATAATAATAATACCCATCTATCTGCATGACTTCAAATTATTATTATTATTATTATTCAATGGTTTCACATTCAATCGATCCGAATTATAATGAAATACTGAATAATAATAATAATAATAATAATAATAATAATAATAATATCAAACAAAGTTAAAAATAAATAAAACGGATGAATTATTTCCAAAAATAAAAAAACAAAATAATTATTAATTAACAGAATTCAAATAATAATTTAAAAAATATATAATAGGAAATACGTAACAGGAAATGAGAACTGAAAACAAAATGCTCAACGTCGTTTCAATGAAGGTTGAAAGGAAAAAATAACCATAATAAATAGAACAAAAGCCATCATCAGATATAATAATTTCGATGAATTGAAGAAAAAAAATTTACCATTAATAAAAAAATGAACAGTTTTTATTTAAGGCGAATCATTTTTGAAATCACACCTGAAGAAAATGAAACAAAACTAACAAATGTTTTCAATTAAGAAAATTAAAAAATAATGACAACATGTCATGTGATAATAAACTGCCAAGTTTCATAAATTTCATATTTGTGAAAAATAAATCAATAAATGCAAAATTTCATCATAATCATCATCATCATCATCAGTGCAACTGAAAACCGGAGGAAACTAATCAATTATTATTGTTTGTTTGTTCGAACAAAAGGCAAGCTCCCAAGTAGGCAAAGTTACTTACCCCCCCCCCCATGTTAAAATAAAATTTTTTTTCAGTTTAATGCAATTATTGATGCTTAATCAATATAATTTAAAATTTGAACAAATCTTTGCTCAAATAAAAGCGAGCTGGTAAAGTTGTCAAGTTCAAACTCTAAACTAAACGACTGCATTTTATTTGACTATTTTCTTTAGATCAACTTGAGAGCTAGATACGAAAGTATCAATTGAAAATTGCATTCAAAACTCACGGATTACAGTAACCAGGTTGACAAACATTCTAATTTGTGAATGAACAATCATTTCACGTTTGCAAGTGAAATAAATATTGCTCATCATCATCATCATCATTGTGTCAAATTTCATATTTGAAACTTGTCTCTTTTTCTTTGAAATAAATATATTCATCAAAAACTACCAACAAATCTGTTGCCGTTGCGCGAGAAAGAATTTTCAAATATGCAAATATAATAATAAAATGCAAATTTTGTGAAAATTAACTGTAGTTGAGTTGAGAAAGAACGGAATTGAAAGGGAAGGTAAACTTTGAACGCAAAGTAAACAACTATCGATTGCAAAAGTGCTTCGTGGCGGTGACAAAACAAACCGTGCTTTAGTCGATTAAGCTGCTGTTCGCCACGTTTGCATTTTGAATTATAAAATTTCAAAATTTACAAATGCCGTTCGTCTTTCCTGCTGTTGATGATCATCATTTATAATCATCAACAACAACAACAACAATAAAATAAAATTTTAAATTATTGTAATATAATTTAAAAGAAATAAAAATATTAACGTACAAAAAAATTTTTTTAAATATCTGCTCAAATGATTATTGGACAATAATGATGGGATAAATAATGATTTGCAAGAACAATTTCATCCAAAAGTACAAGGTTGAATGTTTAACCCACTTGAAAAAAATTAATTTCGAAAAAAAATATTTATATATAATTATAAAATAATCACGCTAACCTCAGATCGATAATGAATGCTTTTCATGGTTAATCATAAAATTATTATTAACGTCGTATTAACGTTGTTATGGAAGACGAAGACCAAGAAGAAGAAGAAGAAGAAGAAGCAACTGATAACAGTTTGCACAGGCGACGAGGCAAGTCATAAGTTGAATTGTTAAAAAATTAGCGTTCAATTTAGCAAAGCAAAGCAAGTTAGCAAAAAGTATCGACTGCAGCTAGCAAAGTGCAGTCTTTCCTTTCCAAACGACAGACCGGCTTGGCAGGCTATTTTGTTCGGCTGGAAAGGCAGAAAAAAAACTGCATATTAATTAATAAATTTTGTTCAACTAATATGATGAATAGAAATTGAAATTTCAATAAAGCAGGTGGGGTGGTAGAAAAAAAATATTCGGTGGAAAATACATCACCGACAGAAAGATGAAGAGAGAAAGAGGCGAAATTATTATTGGGACTGGAGTAAAAGCTCGGAAAGTGGTGCTTCTTGAAAATTTCATGTCAACTCAAGCAGGCCAGTAGAGCACAGGCGACAAGTTCATCGCGGCAAATCATAATAATCATAATAAATAAATGGAAATCAATACAGAGACAAACGTATGTATAATGATAAGTATGGAGAAATCAATATTGATTGACTTGAAGAGTTGATGAAACAAAAACCAAGAAATGAAATTAATTAATTTAATCATAAAATTTGAAATTTAAAATCAAAGTTGACAATGTACACAATGTTTATTTTAAATTTATTAAACAACAATCGAAACAATCGAAAATTCCCCAACTGACTCAAATTAGCATAAGAATGATAATGAATTAAACAAATGAAAATGAACCCAATCAATAAAAGATAAAGAGGGAAATTATGAAACGTACCGTTGAGATTAATATCAATGTTTACGCGGTTAGCTTGCTTGTGTGACAAATCGACGCTGTTGTTGCCGACGCCTCTGCTATCCAATACTGATGATACATGTTGATGAAAACATTCTCTAATAATGGAACTTGTGTTATCCGCATTGACATCCACATTGCTGAACATTTTCATTTCTACTTACCCGCATTGGAACACAGCATAAACGTTTCAATCGATCGAAGCTTGCTTGCCAACCAACAATTCAAGAACATGCTTCGACTTGCCCAATGACCGCCGTTAGCTGCCAAAATGGGCTGCACTGATGATCGATGAACAAATGCCGGTCACAATTACAGTTCTTGACCGTCGGTCGCAACATTTAAGCCAAAAGCTGCAAATTAACCAGAATGAAAACTTTTTCAAAACGGAAACAAAACCAACCAAGTGAAACACTCATGCATGCACGGGGAACAGTTCATCATTAGCTTCATTTGGGCGAAATTTACACGAAAAATAACCAGTTGTTTCGCTTTTATGTTGTCCAATAATTCAATAATTAAAAATTTACACTACTAAAGTCAGGTCATCTCTTTGAACAAAACTATCCCAACCAACGTTCTGGTGAAAAATAAAAACAACACAACGAACGATAGATGATGAAATAAAATAAAACATCTCCTTTGCTAATCGATTTCAATTCAAAAAAATGTCATAATTATCAGATAAAAAATCAATTAATCTTCACAGTTAAAAAAAACATTTTCCTCACGAGCGGCTATTCACTGAACTACAGCAAACAAACCGTTTAAAATTGATCGACATTACTATTGAAAATTCAAAAGTTCAAAAAACGTTGAACCTTTGCAATAAAGACAAAAATTTACTTCCGTTTGTACATTTTCAACTTCATCTTTTTGCCATGATTGCAAAAATTTTGCCAACTTTGCGATGATGGCAAAAATTCACTGTCATACAGTAATCTTTCAAACAAATTGCAACTAAAAATACGGATAAAATATTCATAAAAAATAATTTAACTTTATCATTTACTAATTTTTCCACTGGTCTTTTAATGTTTTATAAAATTTTTCATTTTACACTTTCAAAATCAGTTAATTGAATCTATTCAATTAACTGAAAGAACTTTATAATCTAATTTTTGTACTATAACAGAAAATAATTATTCTCAAACATTAAATTTAATTACATTAGATTAAGGCATTTTTTGAAAATAATAACTCTTTAAATGATTTTCTGATGTTTTTCATATATTGAAAAACTTAACTTGCCTGAAAATCTTTTTCATTGCAAGTTATTGTTGCATCAATTTACGATGGCATTTTTAATTTTTTCCTCCATTTAAAATCATTAAATAATAACTTTTAATATTATTAATGACAAATTTGATGCTAATAATGTTTAAAACATTCATATTTATTCATCTAAAGCTATTATAACCATTCACCAAGATAATGCAATTATAAAATAATGATCACATGCATGAAAATAAATTTATTCATTTATATAATTTCATTTTCTAATATAATGTAATATACATAATTTTTGAAAATGAGCAATTCATTAAGAAACATTTCCATTGCTTATTTTCATCAATTCAGACTGTGTAATGAAATAAATGTTTGTTCGGTCAAAATGAATGAAAAATTCCAATTGATTTTATTCACTTATTTAAACGAATAACTCTTTCTTTCAACGCGAACATCTTATTTTTGAATAAAACCTGATCTTCATTTTTAGTTGACTGTATTTATTATTTATTTCCTGTTAGAAGCGATCTAGTCTGCTTTGAAATTTGCTATCTCGCGCATTGCGGAATGGAAAATTTTCACCCGAAACACAATAAATACTATTGGTCCCGTCCACTTTTGCTCAGTGGTCATGTTTCTGCGGTTTGTTTATCGTGTAAGCTGTTCAATAATTTTTCAGCACATAATACGCCACCATTGTTTTTTGTTTGTTATTTTATTTTTTTTGTCATTCTTGGCCTCGTTTGACAGATTATATATATAAATATAATATTTATTATTAAGCTTTATTTGCAGTGCTCAAACTGATCGAGAGGAAAAAAATTAACAATGAACTTCATACATGGAACACAGGTCTCTTCGATTAAAGTAGGCGTGTCAAGACAAATAAAAGACGATTAAGTGAACAAATGAAAAAAATGCAGGTTATATATTTTTGATATATGATAGATAATAATAAATGCAGTTACACAAAAAAGTTAAGAGATAAAGAAAACGAACGCCACAATATTTTTTAACAAGTCAATTAAAAAATGAAGTTTCACATTTCAGCGAATCTCTTGTTCAAAACCTGCCATCAGCTCCATCTGCATCATGATGTCTACTTGATTTTCCATCTAAAAAACAGTAAAAACAAAGTGAAAAATAAAAATGCATACACAAAAAAAACATGGTAAATAATGTTTGCTAACCGCTTCCTTGCGACGTCGTTCCTGTTCGCGCATACGTGCTATTTCACGCTGCGACATTCCCTGTGTTGTTGCTGCCGCCTGTTCTTCTGGGGAAGTTTCAGGTCTAAGGTCTAGCTGTGGTTGTGGTTGTGGTTGTTGTAGTTGCTGCTGCTGCTGTTGTAGTTGCTGCTGCTGCTGCTTTTGCTGTTCGACTTGAAGTCGGGCATTTTCCAACATCCGCGCCTCTTTTTCCTCCTGTTCTTGCATAGCCAACTGTTCGGCTCGCATACGCTCTTGGTATTCACGAACCTTTTCCTTTTCTTCCTGTTGCTTTTTCAAGTTATGACGCTGCAAAAATTATAGCTTATTTTTAATTAATATTAAAAATTGTCGTTTCCATTCTATTCCATTCACAAGCACTTACCCGTTCCTCTTTTTGTAGCGCCATCTTGCGGAAATTTTCAAACTGATCAGCCGCGCACGCTTTTACAGAGCTTTGTTCCGTGCTGCTACCTCCGAGAGTCTTGGACAACGATGCCCATGACCGACCGACATCGTTGCTCAGCAATGTAGGTTGTCCCTCTTGCTTGACCACTATCCCGCTCGACGAACTGCTGCTGCTGCTGCTACCTGAAAACGTATTTAATTATTCATATTACAAAAGATGATCACACGAGCATTTTTTTTCTTTATTCGCATAAGTGCTTGCGTTTTTTTTATTTTGCTAATAGACTTGAATATAATAATTTCTCAGTATTTGAATTACGTGCTATACTGCCACCACATAACGTTTTTGGCATAAACAAACGAACGAAATACGCGCGTTAGATGAAAAACAAAACATTCTTTCATAAAAGTACTTAAAAGCTGAGTGGAATAAGTGTACATGATTCGGGTAAAATCCACTAAAACTAATTGAATTATATTTCATTGTGTAGAACAAATTTATATTATATGAACAGCGTGGCGGCTGTTTATTTAATCACTTAGCTAAGAGGTTAAAATGAAATTTTGACAAGAAGAAAAGTCGAAAATTATTCTCACGACACTATTCCCAAAGAAACGCATATCCTTATTCCAATTCTTACCCTGAGAATATTAATTTAGTTTACAAAATGAAAAAAAAATATACATATAATGCGAAATGTTCCTAACCAATGTTAAAATGCTTTTTATGCTCCTAAATTTCATTCATGTTGAATGGAATTCTAATTTAAAATCTATAATGATGATTATCTGAAATTCAATTCATCGTATTACACTAATGTTGTGAAATAGGTGGATAAAAAAGCTGTTTTGCCGAGATGATTTGAAAAATATAGCGAATTTTAAAATATAATAATAATAATGTATTGTGTGCTGTTCTTTCAGATGCTGCTTCTCTCTCTCTCTCTCTCTCTCTCTCTCGGTATGCAACAGAACAGGTAACAACAATAGAAGAACTGTTTGTACGGAAGAAAGTTTTCGATGACAAAATGATGATATAATACAATGATTTGTGTAAAATAAAAAGGTTAAATAATAATTTAAGTGAAGAAAGAAGAAGAAGAAGAAGAAGAAGAATACAAGTTTGCTATACACACCCACAGAAGCGGCCGGCTGGGGGTGCTTCTTTGCGACCGAGGCCATCCCGTCAGCGGCTCTAGCTGCTGTTGAGTGTTGTCTTCCTTTGCCGCCGTCTAAATTACGAAATGACACACCTTTGAAAGCAATCTCAAACTGTAACTGCAGAACAGATAAGCGAAACACAACAGATACCGCGTTCATTGCCAATAAACGACTTGGGATTGTTATTCAAAATGGGGACCTCCTGAATACTGCCGTTGCTAGCCTGGAACAAAGTGAAAATTGTCTTCTATATATACATATATATATATATCACAGTTTAAAGTCAGACAGAGACGCTTTTCCTCAATCGCTTCAAACTAACCCCGAATAACGTCTGCACCAACTTATTATTCTCAACACCCGACCGGCTGTACGAGCTCAATGCAGTACCACCACTGACGGAACTGGCCAACATACCTAAACGAATCACACACTGTACATGACAAATTTGCTAACTAGTGTGGAACAACTTGTGGAACAACAACAGTTTCATGAGTCACTTTTAATATTTTCGACTAACTTCATTAATAATAATAATAATAAATACAGCTATCGAGCGCATAAAAAAATAATAATAATAATTTTAAAAAATGAAGAATCATAATTGCAAGATTTTCAGAAACAAAAAGTTGAATAGATCGCAAACGCGACGATAACATAAAAATAAAATTAAAATGTGTGTGCGTGTGTGTGCAAGGAGAAAATTAACAGAAAAAGAAAAATGGTAAAATTGCAAAAGAGAAACTTATCAAAAAATGATGACAATATGCTATAAAAAGTTTACAGCAGTGATGGTGAAACTGCTCTGTCTGAAAGTAAATAAACGGTAAGATGCAGTGCGTTTGCCCAAGCAGAGCAATGAGATAAAATTGCAATACTTCACAGCATACTAATGTGTAGTTGCACATGTATATACATGTATGTATAAACAAAATTACAATACATGTTCGTTCACATTTGCAAGACAAAAAATTATAAAATGAATACGCAAAGATAAGTCTGCATATGCGTGCAACAATTTGGCGCGCACATTTGTATCCAAGTTTCCCACAAGATCCTGACTTTATCGAGGAAAGATATTTAAAAAAAAGAGAGAGAGAGAGAGAGAGACAACAGCACTTGGACACGTCAAAAACAACGTAGGCCCGTAAAAAATTAATATCTAATGCTGGGTTATCATGATAAATGAGAAAAAATAATTGAGGGCAAGAATAGAAAACAATGGATTAGTAAATAACTACGACGCTGTATGCTCAACCACAACCTATAAAAAAGATTTGTGGTCTGGACTAAAAATTTCTTACGAACACGCGAGAGAGAGAGAGAGAGAGTGAGTGAGTGAGAGAGTACAGTTTGAGACACCGAACAGGGTAACACTTTGGAATAGGTGTCTAACCTGATTCAGAATCACTGGAATCGCTGGAGCTTGACTCGCTTGAACTGGAACTTGCACTGCTCGAACTACTCGAGGTGGATAACGCACTGTTTGTTGGAGCCGATGCAGGTCCCTGACGACGATTTTTACTTTGTTCATACGCCTGACTGTCTGAAAACAAGCAAAAATTTTTTTAGAAAAAAAATCATCTCCAATATTAATCGTTTTTTAAAATTAATAATTTACCTTTTTTCGTCACTTTCTTCGCCGGTTGCACCTGACCACCGAGGTCCTGGATCTGCTTTTCCAGCTCCTTCTTACGTTGTTCAATATCTTTTGCAGTCCTGGCAGCTGCAAATTAAAATTAAGTAGATAAAATTGAAAATAAAAAAATACGAAAACATTTGTAATAGACCGTACTGCATGGTTTGCGGACTTTCTTTTTCAGACAAGATGCCACATACGCTTCCAGTTCACGCAATGTAGCCGGCTTTAGCGTTTCGAAGTCGATTTCTATTTCATCTAGATTAGAAAGTCTCAGAGCCGGCTCACGGGCTTGAATGATTTGCACCACACGACCCAATTTGTCACCTGAATAAAAATACACTCTTTGAAATCAATAAAACAAACATCTATAAATAACCTACCAGGCAGTTTATTTATGTCCAAGGATAGCTGGCGCTTTTCATCGTAAGTGGTTGGCTTACAGTTATCCTCATCCTCGCTGTCAAAATAATATCCACCTTTCCTCATTTTTGGTCTAATTATAAAATAAAAATAAATAAAAAATAAAAATAAAAAAACAACAACACAATAACCATACTTATTTGATACGGTTGGTCTCTTGCGTGAAGTATTCGGTGCTGAAAATACACAAAATTACACATTAACATTCTACATCATGCATTACATTCATTGTAATCCAAATATATACCTTTATCAACAACAGCTACTGATACCAGTGGAGATGATACTGCATTGGTAACCGATGTAGTGGGACCTGTCGTCGGTAGGTAAGACACGGAAGCAGTCGCCGCAGCAGCAGCAGCAGCAGCAGGCGGAGGCTTTGGTTCTGCTTTGGGTTTTGAAGCTGCACGTTTCTTCGCAGGTTGTGGAGCAACAACCGGTGATGGTTGAACAGTCGGTAAAGTCGACTGTGCTAAAGCCGCCCGAGCTGCGTTTGCTTCTTTGAGCTTATTTTTCATAAAAATCAGACGTGATATTTCATCAGAAATATTGGACAGCTAAATTTGAAAAGCTTTTATGAAAATTTTACAAAGTGTAAAATATAATCACTTACTTGAATTTGCAATTCAGACAATCGGGCGTCAATACCATCTTCGTCCATTTCTTCCAACTCGGTTTTAATAGGCGGCATTGCATTCATAACTGGTTCGCTTTTAACGGCTGGCTGTCTTGTCCTGTGAGATGACACTGCTCCAACAGAGACGTTATGCGCGGTTTCAGGTGGTGCAGGGCTTGACGTGCTGGGACTCAAATCATCAGGCAACTGAGCGAATCGCTGTTCAAAAATTTCCTAAAATTGAAAACCAGTTTCAATAACATTTATTTCTTTATACCATATCAGGTTTCTTTATATACCGAAATAGTTTTTGCCATTTTCACCACTTCATGATCCGGTGGATTATATCTGTAGCAATTTGAAAAAATTAGACGCACATCAGCAGCAAATTCCGATGGCGAGCCATATTCTCGACATTCCAACTTGCGCTGCAAAAAGGTCACTTTAAACACGTCCGAAATAACTGTGAAATACAGTCAGATACCCGAACAGTGCCCAAGTCCATCGGTACTTCAATAACATCGTAATAATCATGCAAACCAAGACCTTCAACATCCACCGGCTTATAAAACGGCCATGCATATTCCTAAACAAAAAAAATATTAAACACTGAATATAGCAAACAAACAAAAAAAATGCTTTATACCGAATGTCGTTTCGACAACAATTCTTTCACAATTCCATAGCAAAATTTCATCTGCTCATTCAGTTTGCCTTTGTATTTGTGTTTCATCGCTGGACTCTAAAATCAAATTTCCAAACATCTTGATGTGAAAAACATTAACAATGACAAGTAGACAATAACTGATAGTGTTAATAGAAAGAACTACAACTCACCACGAAACTTCTCAGTTATATTTTAGGTTTTACAATTCACTTACTTTACTGTCAACCACGACATTAATACAAAGTTAACTGAGAACAAATTATAATTTATTGCATAAGTTATAAAATTAATTAGTACTAAAGTATTATAAACTCGGTTGACTAATGGAATTTAATATGAAACTACATATAACTATAAAAAAGTTCTTTTGCATAAATATTCAAATGTACATTCATATAATTAATTAATAATTAATACAATAATGTCAGTATAAATAAAAACTAAAATAGCTTTAAACAATAAATTTCCTGCCACATAAAATTGAAATAACAGCTTGCATTTCTTTTGCCTACAGTATGAGATACGGAAGCTTATTTATTTCATCGTTAAAAAATTACAAATTAAACATTTCAAAAATATAATTAAATCACTAATGTAATAAAATACAACAAAATTCAATTCTTGTTCTTTTAATTTCTTAATTGAATTTCTATGCCATTAGGTGCCAATACAAATTCCCAAATTGAAATTCATATCACGTCTTTCTCGTATAAAAATTACGACTCTTACCTGATTATCCGTAAAAAATGAATCACGGGCAGGTTTCTTAATCGGTCGACCACTTTCTCGACGTGTAGAAATCTTTCCCAGCGTTTGTTCTTCAGAAGGAGTCGTTGTATCAGCCTTTCTCTTTACTCCTTTCTGTAGCTATTCAAAAAATTTAAATCACATTTAAAAGAAAAAAATGTGATCTGTTTAAAATACTTTTGCCGGTAAGACAGAGCCTGGACTAATTATTGGAGTTGATACTGGCACAGTATCGGCCGTTCCTGATTCTTGACTTAAAGCTGTGCTGGAGTGGAGATGTTCATTGCTTACGGATGCTGTTGAGGTCGCGTCCGCAAGTTCAGATTGACTCAAACCTCCCACCGAATCTGTGCTATCAGCAATTTGCTTCTGCGATGCCAAAAATGCATTTGTGGCCCGCGTTGCCTGGGCAGCTATTAAAATAAACAAGCCATTTAAAACAATTTACACATTTTACTGATTTGACGAATCTCAACTTCGTTTTTACATACATTAAATTTATTATCAGTTTATCGTAGTGCGACAAACCATAGAAAAAACCGTAAATTACAAAAAAAATTACCCGAAATCTAACAAAACACTCACCTCTAGCAGCCGCAAGAGATTTTCCTTTTTTATGTCTCCCACGTTTTTGAGTTGATGGTCTAGGTATTTCAATCTCCTAAAAAAACATTGTAATGCGAAAAAAACATTGTAATCCAAAACATACTTCTGATGGCATATGGGCAATTTTTTCTAGGAACACCTTCTCCAAAGCTTGAGCCATAACTACTATGTCTGAACCAGGCGGATTGTACGTGTAACAATTAGTAAACATAGTCATGAAATCCTAAATTACAATAAGCAATACAACGCGAAGAAGTTGCAAATTATTACCTGCATGCTTTGCTGGGATGAGTAATAATAACAATTACGCAAACGCTTTTCTATAGTACCAAGATCCATCGGTCGTTTTATTATGTCATGGTAATCCTAAATCATGAAAATGCAAAACAACCATTTCAAATCAAAAGGCGGGAAAACAAATATAGGGCAGCCAAGCGAGCATACACTCACTGCATCTATAACATCAGCCCAAAAAATATCATTGTTAAAACTAAACAATGAAATGTAGTTCACCCATGAAAACAAACTGTAATGAACTATGTTAAAAATCTTATTCTAATAAAAATAAAATATAGGATAAAAAACACAAAACTGAACGTCGATTAAATATATCCATTTAACAAAATGATATTTACCACTAAATTCAATTTTGCCGCATCAACAGGCTTTGAAAAAGGCCATGAATGCTTATGCCTGAGAACAGCCCGCAGAACTTCTTTCTGCATAAATTCCAGCTGGTTGGTGTTTCTGGTTGGTTTCCCTGGAGGAGCAACGACTCGCGGTTGCACGATACCGTTAACGGGATCCATAACGGGAGTTTCCCAAGGTTGCTCAGTTCTAGAACTGCTAGCTTCTGCGGGTTCATAATGAGGCTCATCCTCACTAAAATCGCATTCACTAATGGCAGTAGACCCGTCGTGAACAGGCGACAGCTTCTCAATCAAATCAGTCGACTCTGGAGTATTCATAGCTTTATGCTCCGACTCCGGTCCATTACCAAAAATTGACGACGTAGAAACAGTGCTATCGCCATTCATTTTTTGGCCACCAGAAATGCCTAAAATTCGTAAAAAACAGGATATTACTGAGTTCAAAAGCGAAAATACCAAAAAGAAGCGGAATGAATAATGAACCGAAACATTGTATATAATTTCGTTTCACACACGCGCGTGGAAAAATATTAACATAAATAAAGTTTTCAAAAGTACATTATAATTCATTTTCAACAAAATACCAATTCAACAGAGCAGGATAATCCCAATTTGTGGAAAGTTCCGATGAACATACGTCAACAAAAATGCCAACAAAACGGACGACTTTTTGCATAATGGCCTTATAGAAGTGCTTTACATTAATTATCGAAAAAAACAATCTTTCAACCACAACAAAACAATAAGTATACAGCATTATATCTTCCGACAGATAAACACAACGTTTTCAAGTGATTACAGTCGACCAATTGATGAAAATAGGTGTATTTGAACCAATGATTGTCAGGCGACAGTAATCCAACAAATATTTTTCTATAAAATACATAAAAAATAAACAGTCGCGATCATTTATTTTTAATTATATTAATATAATATTATATTTAAAAATATATAATAAAAATATTTTATTTATTTAAAGGTTTTTAATAGATGATTGCGAACTTTGCACGTGACCTTTAACAGAACAAGAAAATTGTACAAAACAAATGTCTTATAAATTTAAATGCAAAAAAATTAACTTATTATTTACTTTTGTTTTTTATATTAAATAATAAATTATTATGCAAATTAAAAATCCTCTCTTTTATTTTAACAGCTACTGTTAATAAAACTTTAATTTGACATGAACTCTGCAATATAAATTAAAAAATTAATAAAAATAACAGAGTTACATATAATAAGTTTATTTTTATTCAAATTTCGTTTCACAAAGCAAAATTGTTTTCACAGCTGCCTTTTATTCATTTAAATGTTTAAGCTTCAAAGTTTCCTCAAAATTAAAAAATGCTACTTATTGGCTTTATTTTCATGCAGTTAATGACCAGTACTCCGCATGAAATATTTATCTTTCATTTTTTATTGAATTTTTTTATCTAATAAAGAAACTTGCCGAATTTCATAATTTCTTTTATTTGGAACCCATAATTTATTTGAAGACAGAAAGCAGAAACTGAATTAACTGGATTAAATTGAAAAAGACAAAATAACAAATCGTTTTTCATTAAAATTTTAAGCGATATGATCCAACGTTTGATATATTCCATATTTATTATGCAACGTAAAACGACCTTTTACTTATGATTTTATTCACCAGTTTCAATTTTTCAAAAGTAAAATTTAGTGTTGAGCAATTGCTACCCATTGTTATTCTGTAAATAAGTGAAATTTAAATTTAAACAAGCAATTTGTATCCATTGCTATTCTGAGCAACTGCTTTATGAAATGTTTTGTATTTAATATTTTTTCAAGTATAAAAAATATAATTCTATATTTTTTTCATTAATCTGATTATTTCCGTTTAAAATTTCGCAATATTTATAAAATTAACAGTTTTCCTCAAGATGACATCATACTGTAATTAATGATAATTCGGTATTATTTTATAAAATTATATTTTATTGAATTTTCTAATTTATATAAGTTCATAATCGTTTATTAAAAATTAATTTCATAAAATATAACCGAAAATAGTAGTAAATATATATTTGTAGTTATACCTACTTTTCTTTATATTCCAGCTTCCTGTAACTCTTAAATGGATTGATAAACTTTAAAGCTCCTGTTTACAGCATTGTTAATATATTTCATTTCAAGTGCAAGTTTAGGAGTTTATAAGTAAATGACATGTATTTTGCATTTAGATAAAGTTTTTTATTTACTACTATACGTAGTATGCTTTATAGTAAGTAACGTAGCGTTTTGCACCCGTGGTTAATAATGACTGACTGAAAGAGCTTGCATTATTGAGATATCATATGCACTCTTAGAGCTGTTAATGATACCTTCAGTAAATGAATGACATGAAAATGTAATTTTAATCTTTTTTATGTTTCGTCCTGGGTGACATAATGTTTTTCTTATTAAGTGCTCAATAACGAAAATGTCTGGCGATGAGGAAACTATGGATTTTGAAGAAAAGTTGGCTGCATTTCCTCTTCCAAGTATTCCTGCAAATCAAGGACCGCCTTTTATGGCGTTTGGTGTTCTTTTGGATTTTGCAGTCCAAAAGACCTATCAAGATTTTGTCATTCTGACAGATTTGTATAATATCTAACCTTTTATTTTACTTTTAGTTATATATGATTTTAATTTAGGTTACCAAAAAAATCTGACTTAGATAGGTATAATAGAGTTTATTAAATTGTTTTTAATTTAATTAGTTTCAGTTTAATTGTTTAGAAAAATAAGTATTGCACAATTTGCTCATTCGGCTCGTCAATTGTTTGTTCGTTTATATGCTATACTTAAATGGGCTAGATGCGGTGCCAAAGTCGATTTATGCACTGTAAGTATATTATTTCTTATAAATATATTTTACATTTTTCTCCTTTAGGGAATAGTGTGCTTTTTGGACCAGCAAGCTTCTATGTTTGTTGATACGGCGGATCGTTTGTATCAGATGAACTGCGATGTGTTGCAGAATGCTAGATTGCCAGTCTTCCAAATTCCTACTGCAGTCGACGTTCTCACGCTTGGAACGTATCCACGATTGCCCTCAGTTATTAAGGTTGCTAAGACTGTTATTTATTAATTTTTGTTAACCCAATGACAGCACAGTAAGAATTATTCTTTTTTTTCTGATGATTTTTTTGCATGATTGGAATTTTGTTCAGTTTATAATGAAAGTTGCATTCTATTGCATGTAATTTATGACTTTAATCAGCAACTTGTAATTTTGTTTATACAGTTATTATATGATTGTTTAAGAGGATGCTTTTTTGTGTTTAATGGTATTTCATACAAATTGCAAGTGTTTACTTCAGAGAGAATTTATACGAACAGCAGATATTAGTCAAGAAGAAGAAGAATGTGTTTTGCATCGATTGAATTATGTTATTGAACGTCGCTTGTTGCCATCGCTTCTTACTCTTCCTGAAGGAATGAGAAATTTTACTGTTAACAATGGAATGGTGAATCATGGTTTAGTTTTGTTATCTTTTTTAAATTTATATTTTAGGTAACATTTCACGTTGCAGGAGAATTTGAAGCTCAGTTGACTCTGCTCGGTCAACTGCCTCGAACACCGTGGACATTGTTGAATTTGCGCATTCTTGTCTCAGATCCAAGAGTAACTGATGGATCTGATATACTTAGTTCTTTACAACTTTCATTTCTACATCATTTAATTCAATCCAGGTAATTAATTGCTGTAATGATATAATAACAGAATTTGTGAGAATCACATGGTAGAATTTATTAAAAAATTGAAATTAGTAAGCTTGTATAAATAAAGAAATTTCAGGCTGAATGTTTCAAAGGAACCAATAGTCGAACTGTACAGAGTGATACACTGCTTTTGTTTATCTGCGCAGTTAGACATTCTCTGTTGTCAAGCTTATCGATTAATTGGAGATTTCATGTCTGAAAATTTATCAGTAGAAGAATATGTATCTTCTGAAAAATTGGTGCTTAGTTATTGGAAAGAGCAGAATCAAGGTGGAGTCGCCAGTTTCAAAGTTATATTTTGGATCAATCAAGATGAACCTTTTGCTCCTCTTCAAGTCACCCATATTCCGAAGTCAGAATTGAAGTTGCCATCTATGGATACAGAAAGTGGACAACTTTCGTTGGATAATTTACTCACCGAAACTGTTCTAATACGCGTTAAGCACCGTTTGCAACAGCTGTGCGACTTTTTGCGTACTATCAAAGGTCTTACTTGTACCTTTATCAGTGACATGCCAGCACTCAGTATTACCTTTCTTCCCGACAGCAGTTTTACTGAAACATTAGATTTGTCAATGAATCTTTTTACTGGGAAATTTGTTTGTCGCCTTCCAGCATTTGGTAACAAGTTGCATGTTAATCTTGTTGTGGTTTATGGGGTTTTAATGGTTTCTGTTTTTTAGACGAAGATATTTCGCTCATTGCACAATTAACTGAAAAATTGGATGACAGTCATTGGAACTGTTTAGAAGATTTATTACACCAAATTCGGTATTTTTTCCATTTAATTTTTTTGTTTATGGCAATGAATTTTTAAATTTCAGTGTTCGAATTTTTGTGAACCGAATAGATCATACAATGCGATTTTTCACGTTGAAAAGTTGCGAAACATTGCCTGCTTTTCTGAAAACAGCTTGCGAACAATGGCCAGTTGATAGACGATTCATAATAAAATTTCATCGTTTTGAAAATTATTACATTGTAAGTTTGGAAAATTATTACATTGGAAATAAAAATAATTTTTTTGTAATAATTTAATTTTCATTTAGAATTAATTATGTGCATTCTTGTTTTTTTCATAGGTTTTAACATTTAATGATCACCCGGATGATTCGGCGAAAGTCAACCTTGATTTTTGGCTTGTTTGCAATGAAACAGTGTCAAATGCTATCCGTTCGGCTGATGCTGATGATGATGACCGTTCAAAGAAGTACATTTGCATATAATTATTTATTGTCATTTTAAAATTGTTTATTTTAAGGAATGTCAACTTGTTGCATTTTGATTTGCGAAGGGTTGTCTCTGATACCAAAGGGGTATGATATAAATTTAAATTTTTTTAAAGTTTCATCAACTGTGTTTGTTTTCTTGGAAAATACAGAAAAAACAGTGTGTCATACCTGAGCTGATGGCTGCATTCTCCATGTGTGAAAATGCTATGCCGTTTTTTTTGCTCATGGAAGAAATGGAACGCACTTCCGCTCGATATGCTTACCATCAGCTATTTGATGGCACTGTTGTTTTACGTGTGCTTGGGTACAATTTTTGTAATTTTATATTTAATAAATAAATGTAATTGTAATTTTTCAGAATTGATCAAACATATGATCGCAATCTGGAAAAAATATTTGGTTTGCCAAAAGGTCTGGCGATTGGTTTGTCGTGTGATCGACATCGTGTGGTTTGGAGTATCGGATTGAATACGACCGGTTCTCCTCTTGGTGATTCTTCTTCATTTGGAAGAGCAGTGCATCGTAAAATTACAATCCTGAGTTGTACCGTTGGTAATGAAAGTGCTCGAAAATGTCTCGACGACGTTTTATCCGGCGTGCGGTGCTTTAACGCTTTGTACGAACCAGTGAAAGCTCTGGCCGGAGCTTACAAAAGTTGCTTGCACCGACTGACACCGTTGAGCATGTTGAGCTCTTACAAGCTTACGTTGGTTTATGGTCCAATGTTGCGCTATGTTTGTCACCTGCAGTGGAAACCCATTGAAAAGATGTACATTTTGTCATTCGGAGTCGACAATTCCGTCTTAAATGAGGAGTATGTGTATTTCAATCCCCATTCAATCTTATGCGGACACTTGCAACATTGGTTCAATGCCGTCCGGGATGTATCGGCATTGGCGCATCTTCTGCAAGCGTCATCAGCGGCTCTACAGGCTTTGACCACTTTGCCGGATACAATTTTTCGCGTCGGCTCTGAGCACACATCTAATCAGATGCTTTATTTGAATCGGATGTTTTCAATATTGCCAACCGGTCCTGATACTGTACGTCTGCTTTGCAAAGATCATCTCTGCTTGGAGATGCGGTTCACGTTTTGTGGTTCAGTTTTCATGCGTGATTGTGGATCTGCGTTCGGTTTACCTCAAATGAAATCAGTGAAATACGTACCAATTACAGGTTTTAAAGTGAGCGTTTTATAACTGTTATTTATTATTCGATTTATTCAGTCATCTCTGTGAACGTATATTCTTTTTAAAGACATTCCTCAATTTGCACATTAGCGAAATGAAAGCTGCTATTGAAGCAGAACGAAAAGTCAGCACTGCAGTTCATGATTCATTGATGGTAAATTTTGCATTTATTCATATTGATCATATAATTTAATTCAGTTATTTTAATTTAAACATTTTATTTTAGGAAATGTCAGATGTGGATTTCAGTGGTAATACTTTTCAAGCAAATCCCAATTCTGGCACTGGTTCATCGACGGTATTGGAAAATTCGATGCGCATTTCAACTCAAAATCGTCTCCTCGGTAAGCATAGTCATCTAGTTTATCTCATCTATGTATTTTTAAACTTATTTTTCGAATTGAAAATTTTCTTTATTTATAATGTTATTGATTTCATATTTCATTATTAATATTACTTACTGTAGCGGTTAGATTTTACTTTGAGTATGGTACTACTATTACAGTATATTGGAACGCAGGATAAATGCAATATATAATGTGTTTGAACCGAATCGCCACATTATTAATTCACTGGCAATTAACATAGCAGTGTTGTCATTTGTGAATAGCAATTCCATTAGCGGTGCAGTTTAAAAACATTAAGCAATTTCTTGTTTGAAAAAATGCTCGTCTCTTTTATTTTTAATTAATGAAAACGAGCATTTTTCTAATGTGTAGTAATATCTACAGTTTTTCTTAATCAATGAAAACTTCTGTCGATTTTTGTAGATTTGTACATATTTAATATTTATTATAGTGAATCAGTTCGACTATTCGGTTATCATTAATCTTAGTTTAATTCTTAGATTTGTACAGTAAATAAGTAAAGTTTAATGTGGAAATTTAAATCTTTCTTTTTAAATGATATCAGCGTTTGAAAAAGCAAAAGAGTATTTGCAAAATCATTCTGTTAAAATACAAGATAAAAATTGCAGGCAATTCTTTGGCAAACGACGATGGTCATGCAGAACCATCATCTAGATCTCCTCCTGAAGATTGGACGCCTTGTGTAGTTCCTATTGAAATTCAGCAGAACGCATTTATCCGTATTTGTTCACCATCTGGTACTCACCCACATCCTGAATGGAGTCACTTACAAAAATTTATCCTGTCTGTTGAAGTGTTGGAAAAGATGAAGGAACAGGTAAAGAGAAAGTTGAGATAGTTTTCTCAGTCATTTAAACTGTTTGTCTGAAGCTTGAATTTCATTTTTCAGGCAAACAATTTTACTGTTATCAGACCTGGTCAGCTGTCGTTGAAGTGCAATCAATCGGAGATGAAGTTTTTCCTAAACGAATCGAACCTGTCGTCGGTGATGTTCAAATTTTTCAGAGATGGTAAATACGGAAATAAATAAATGAAAAATGTAGCAAAATTTTTTTTTAATTTGTGCTTTTTTTTCAGAAAACGATGCTTGCACTGAGAGTGATGTGCAATTTTTGGAAAAATATTTTCTTGAACAAATTTCTTCAACTTACAACGCGGCAGCAATGTACGCTTTTGTCCGAATGCTGACCGTTTGTCAGACAATTCGTCGCGATTTATTAAGCAGCTTCTTGTCTATAATGAATATTCAACAGGTGCACACACACACACATTTAATATTCTTATATTTGTCATGTAAATAGCATGTTTATTTTTGCCTGTAGCATGCATATGTAGAGAGCAGTACGGCATACTGGATACCGGAGATGTGCTTTTTGATTCCGTCTCCACAGCTTGTGCCGACAACATATCTTAGTCGTGCCACACTTATGCCTGGAGGTTTGGCTATTGTTGCTAATGTTGTACAAAAGAAAATGTTATTTTGGGTAAAAAGAAAACGGTCATGACATTTTTTAGCATTTTGATTTGCTTGTAGATAAAATTTGTCCGCGTTGCGGATCCAAGTCATTGCGTCGCTTTTCCATTTCTGTACGATGGTGAGAACAACAGCTTGCAAGTATTCCGAGGAACCAATCAGCAAACGGCGCAGCAATCTAACAGCACCGTTTATCCGATTGAAACTTGTTTGTTGAGGCAGCAGCAAACTCATTCTGCTTTTAGTAATGCTTATTTATTTATTTTTTATTTATCATATTTACCTTAGACAAAAAATGTATTTAGGTGAATGTGTAGTTTGGCCCTGTATTCGAGACGTGATGCACATAAATGAGCTAATACCGGGTAGAAGTTGATAATCAGTGTTGTCAATGTTTGCAAATAAACAATACAATACCTGCTAACAGGAAAGCTTTACTATTTACTCATAAGCGGTGTGTTCTTTTTTATTTGTTTGTTAGGTACTTATTTAATTACTGTCGCACAATTAACTTTTGGTCTTTTTATTAATTTGATTATGAAAGTTGAATGTTGTCTGTCTGTCTGTCAGATGTTGCTTCTTTAATAATATGCTTTTATTTTCATTTTAAACTTCTGCACAATCAAAATTGGCATTGCCTCCTGCATGTACCTAATGTACGGTTAGTTCTCTGCATGCAGATTTGGACACATGATTGTCTTTTTTCTTCGTTCCGCAACAATAGAAGAGATTTGACCACATTGAAGTCCGTTTGACTTAGCGGTTCTTCTTTTTTTTCTTCTCTTTCTTCTTCTTCTATCTCTTTTTCTTTTCTTTCTTCTTCTTCTTCTATTATTTCTTCTTCTGCTTCTTCATTGATGTTGTCATCTGCATAATCATCGGTCATTGCTGTTTTATATGTTGAAATGCAAGTGTGCTTTTTGCTGTGGAAGTAAGTATCCGGTGGACAAAAGCCGCAAAACGAAATCACAGCCGAACAGAATATGAAGTTCGTTTTATTTTTCTTCAACCAAATTGCCGAGTTTCGGTGTTGAATTTCACGACATAGTTCCAACGAGCAAGCTTAAACGGAGACAATGTTTCATGTGTGACAATTTTGCTAATCTCATGAAAGATCTACTTACGTGAATTATTCGCCAACGACTGGGCAGAGCATTGCAGGGGTAGCCTGCTGAAGGTGCGCATTGGACAGTAGCCACAGAATTGTCGCTTTTTGCTGCAATAGAGAAAAACATCCGAACCGGGGGCAGTGGTCAGCTTTTGTTCAACCCCTTTGCACAAATCTAGTGGACATTGTTGCAAAATTTGCATTGTCGGTTGTTGATAACTGGCCGGCAAATCGGTGATGTTCCATTGTCGAGGAATGATGAATATTGGCGAAGTGATTGCCACCGCAATTAGCATAAACAAGATCGCATTGCAAAGCATTTTTTACTCACTTTTCACAGTAGATTAAGTTAATCTTGTAGTTTTCTTCTTTTTTTTGAATTTCTTTTCTACAGTGCAATTGCTGTAGCCTTTTGGATATCAACGTGTAAGCAGTGCTGGTGTAGTACGGCTTGAGCGTCTGCTTTGAAGTGTTGCTTCGTCTAAGTGGTATTTATGCTACCGACGATTTTGACGACGACGACGATGATGATGGTCATTTCATTTTATGCCTTGTCGCTGGCGAATCATTTTAAAGCTTTGCGTCAGCATCTGTTTACTGGTTGTCTGAGTTGGTGTAAATTCTGCTACTATTATGTCCAATTTGCACGCGACAGTCTTTTGCCTTAGGAGATGATTTAGACTATTACGTAAGTAATAAAAATTTATCTCTTAAATGTATAATTCTAACTAAATGTAATCATGGTATGATGCATGTATATAAAATTTATTTATTGAAAAATATAGGTAAATGTGTACCCACACGCATGCATACATACATGCATATATATACATATATATATACATTTGTGTGTGTGTGTGTGTGTGTGTGTGTGTGTGAATTTCTTTTATTTCTAGTTAATCCAAGTTGGATTACATTTCTAGAAAATTCACTGAATAGCTGAAAAGATCATTATTATCTTTTCAAAAAAAGTAGTTCATCACATTTTCAAAATTAACTTTTTTTAAAACATTTTCCACCTCTTATTTTTGCAGTAAGCTTTTTTTGCCTTCTTCCAAGAGGTTATAAAGATTAGATTAACTTTGCGATCAATATTGGTTATTCAGAAATGTCGAGAAATCAAATGTGAGTGCAAAATAGCTATGCGGGGTGCATGAAAATTAGAAAAATTGTGAAAGGTAATTTTATGTGAAAGGCATTTTGTGACAAGCAATTAATTGCAAAATGAAAATATAAATATTGGAAAAACTTTGTATCTGTAAAAGTTTGACAATCTGCAGATGCTTACCCTGCTGTATAGACTGGGAATTTCAATACGTGACATACGTTCAATTGTGGGTTTTTATTTCAATTGCAAAAGGTAGTTTTATGGATGTTAAAAAATTAATGAAAATGACGACAATTTTCTTAATGTCCAGCTTTTGAACAGTGTTATTAAAATGTTGAATGCTTTTCTGTTTGGCAGTGTATCGTCCACTGCTCTGATTGAAGTAGCAATTTAAAAGTTGATGTGCACGTTCGAAATTTAAAACATCCATTCTCAGAAGAACGATAACGTAGCAACTCTTTGGTAATAAAACGTAACCACAATTTGACAAAAGCAATTTTTACATTTCCATATTTTTCAGCAAAAATTTGGAAATTCAAATGTTGCAATATGGATAAAACATATAGAACTTGTTGTTGTAACTGTAATTTAAATTTGCAAATTTGTTTATCTTTCATTTGATTCACATTTATGATGTAATATTTGCTATTATTTATAAATCTTGTAAATTATATTTTGAATACAGTATAATTCATTAATTTTCAATGCTGCGAAAATTTACCATCAATGCGATTCATCAGAGCTGCAGCTGCAAAATAAAAAGGACGAAATCGTGGCAATTTTATTCATTGTTATTTACTTTTTGCAACATTTTCTGCTGTAATTGATTCTATGCATTTAATTATATCTCGACTGTGGAAAGTAATGACAATGTAAAATTAACCAGATGTTCATTCTCACCTGTAAAGCAATGCTTTAATATTAACATATCAGAATACTGTGAGAATAATCACAGTCAATTATCATTATACATATATGTATGATTTGTTCCTCGATTACTTGAGTAATTCAATTTACTAATGATTTACTGTGAATCTGTTAACTGTACAATTAATTATTAGCAAGTTGTCATTCATCTAAAATTATATTCTAGTTACAGTATATGTGCATTTAGCAATAAGCGATGTGTTTAATAAAAAAATTAAAAATCATTAAAAATTTTTTAAAATGCGGTTGCTTTATCCTATATGTGCTGGTTATTTAATTTCTTTAAATAATTCAATTCGTGTAAAATCTTTAACCCATTTTGTAGCACCACAAGTAACTAAAGTAATATTTGAAAGCGTTTGTGTTGACTGTTATATATGCTATTAAATTACATTTTATAATTAAATTTAAAATATTCATCTTTATGTAGCGATTTATGAAATTTTAAAAAGATTCATTTTAAAACTGAAGATTCGAACTTGAACGTTTTTTGGTACAGGAAGGATACGGTATTTGATTTGTTTTGCTTATGAAATGTCAGGTGTAGTGTTTTGCGTTTTGTCCATATTTGCGGTTTTATCTCTTAGAGATCTGAGATACTCTGACGCTAATTTGAAACAAGAAAATATGCATCCTGATGAAGATGAACCAAAACGTGCACCTGGGAAAATGGCCCCACAAACCATTACATTTCTTTACTGGTATACTTATATTATCTTAATTGTATTTCTCTTTATTTGTGATATTGATAGTTAGAAATGAAAATTTAATTAAAATCACGTTTTAGTTCAGAATGATTTAAACTGAAGTGTAACTTCAATTACAAGCTGATCCTGTTTTTCTTATCTTCCAGTATTGAAAAAATTTGCTTTTAGTTCTTCCTGAGGGTATAAGCAAGCCTTTGAAGACTACGCTAGGTTAATTCAATCACAGTTTCCTGGTGTTGTTGTCAAAGGTGAAACTTATCCACCACCACCTTACAAGGCAACAGTTGCGGAAGTGATTCGTGCGTTAAAGATAGTTTTGATTTTGTGCATATTATTTGAAGTCGATTTGGCGTTTTTGTTGAACATTTCGATCCCACCTATTTACGTTTGGGCGATGCAGAATAAGGTACTTCTTATTAAAGAAGGGGAAAAAGTTAATATTTAAAATTGTAGGTATCTGCGTGTTTGATGTTGTTTTTCATGAGTACGGCAATCGAAAATTATTTGCTATCAACGGGAGCATTTGAAATTTTTATGAATGGTCAGTAAAACAGGTTTTATGTGAATAGACATTGATATTTGATTTTTTCCATTTTTGCAGATATACCTTTGTGGTCAAAATTGGATGTTGGCCGAATTCCACAGATAACCGAACTGTTTGGTATCATTAATGCGCATTTGAATCTCTCCTATACATTGTCTTGAACGTTGAATGGAAATTCGTCTTGTGACAGTTTTCGCATAAACCTACAGTAGAGGTGGCGAACACTCGATGGTGACGCGATATTCTGTTCTTAATTTACTTGTTTATTATATGTTTTGATTCTGTTGAAACTTGTAAAAATGCGAATAAAAATTTAATTTGCATAACGCAATATTTCAAAACAATAATTGGTGTCAAACTGACGTACAATGTACAACGAGTTATTGCGGAAACTGACGACAGATGTACAATAATATCGTCAGTTCCGCGAAGTGTCACCTTTTTTTAAAGCCATATTTTTTCCGTTCGTAGAACAAGTCAGTTTTTGCACTTCCCAGATTTACAATTTTTGGACATCCATCTCGCTGTAAAAAAGAAAAAGCAATAACAAATGTTTTTCAGAAAAGCAGAAAACGAAGCCTACATCTTTTTCTGTTTGGATACACTCTTTGCAGTAATAAGCGTCGCTTATTCCCGGACCTCCGCAAATTACACATCGACCTTGATACGATCCGTAATTACATTCGTCGCAGATACGTACAAGCGAACAAGGTCGAACGTATGAGTCACATACGACGCACTTACCATCGCCTAAAATAAATGCGATAAAAAAAGAACAGCCAGAGGTAACGCTTACATTTTTCACAAAGTCTTCCAATAGCCACTCCCGGTTGCTTTCTGCAAAATATTAGATCTGGATGATGCTTAGCCATTGCAAATTGAAAATACTCAACACGCACTTATTAAAGTTGCTTCTCCTTCGAACAGTAAGACTACAGTAATACTTTAGTACATGCAATTCTATAAAAATGTCAGTTTAGAAATTATCAAAAATTTAATTCTGAATATGGAATTACAATTTATTTTTTAAGATTATCATTTACATTTAATTTATGCAATAAATTAATTCACATCCAACAATTTTTTGATGTCATACTGTAATATAATGGTAACTGCTTCAAAAGTAAAATATAATAATAAATGACTAAATAAATTAAAAAAAATATTCATTAAATTGTTTTTATTTTTAAGTTAGTTCTACTTTAACGAAACCACAAATTTAAATTTCTTTCACTAATTACCGTATGCCTATGCTAAAGTAGTTTCTCATTTGTATATTCTAAATTCGTTGTAATATTTTTTAACATAAAACGTAAACAAAAGTAAAAGTTTAATCAAGTTATGAACCATATAACGTCAGCGTATGTAAATGAAGAAAATTATTGTGCGTTGTTAAATTGTAGGAACAAACGCATTAGAAACTTTAAAAAGTAAACGTTACTAATGGCTTTTTTATTTAAAAATAGATCAATTTTTGCGGTTTCTAAATTTTATAATGACTCTCAGATTTGTTAAAAGCAAAATATTTTGGTGTTTTACCAAAAATATTCTTGATTTTCATTTTGAGATTGCTGTCATCTCAAAACAACATGCTTACTTTATTTCAATTTTTGAGTGTAGTCTGAATTTAATAATCTCTTCGATGGTGCTATGTTCTTATTGCTGCTTTAGAGCATGAGCAGTTTTTTCAAAGCAAAAATCTTTATTTTATTGTATATTTCAATATATTTATAGGCATATGTTCATTGAAATGGTACGATGTTATATTTTACATGAGTGTTTTTTTCAGAGATTAAAATGCTTTAAAAGAATCTGTCAGTGGTTGTATAAAATTTAAAGTGCCTTATTGTTGTGAAGCTGTGGAAAGGGATTGACAGATGGAAAAGGAAAAAGATTTGAGCTTCAAAAATTGGATTGTGATTATGAAAGATGATGATCGACAGGTAGAGTGATGATTTTTGTGATTTTTCATTGTAAATTGTCTTTTATTGCGCATAATTTGTTACGCTGACGTAATAGAGTACATTTTCAATATGTTTTTTCTATAAAATTAATAATAAGTTTTAAAGTGAAGTTTTTTCGCGGCAATTGTTAATTGTTGAGGAAAGAGCGGAATTTCGTTCAAAATTGTCTTATTAACCGTTGTCATAGAATATGGCATTTGTAATTTATTGGTGTGCTGCTGATAAAATTTTAGTTTTTATCGTTGAATATTATTATTTAAATTAAGAGAAGTTGGTCCGTTTGAACTTTTCAAATATTAACCGAAAAAACGTTTAAATTGTTTTAAGGATAATGCGAAAATTGGTAAAATATTCAAATTGTGTTATCATAAAAGAGATCCAAAACTTCCGGACATGGAGTTTTGGTATAGCAATAAAGATTTTCCAGAATTGAAGGATGGTGATGTGGTTGAAATTTACCACAATGATGCACCATCGAATCGGCTTTTGGTTCTAGCTCGGGGTGGTTGTATGGAATTTCTTTGCAAAACTGGAAATACAGTAAGCGTGGACGAAAATTTGGCCAGCATATTTCATCTGAGAAATTATGGCGACGTTGTTGTTCGGAAGGTGAACATCAATTCGGTTGTTTTGGATGTGTTGGAATTGTCTGTCAAAGAGCAGTACATAAGCAATTCAGATTATTATCGTCTGCGCCAAGTGATAGTCAACACGTGCGTCTATATGAACAAGAAAATCGAACACTGGGGTATGCGAGTTTATGTGCAAGAGATGTTCCGTTTCGGCGAACGAGTCAACGCCGGGTATGTCAGCGAAAATACAAAAATCGTATTACGTTCCAGCAGTGCTGTTGTATACATAATGATCCAAATGAGCCGAGAGATGTGGGAATTTGACAATGAAGGCGATTTGCACGCGGAAAAATGTTTGGAAGGCTTTTTGCCCGATTTGTTTCGAAAATGGGATGAGCGAAATTGTACCCATTTTGTTAGCATTGTATTATTTTCGCGTTGTTTTTACAATACTGAACAACTGAAGAATTTGCCTTCCGAGGTTTATGAAGAGATGATGCAAAATATTAATGGTGAATATTATCGAGATTTTTATCATTTGATCATACAAAATGAGCAGTTTGACGACTGGCGATGGGTTTTGGAAAAGGTTAGAATCGGCTTTGCTCAGTTTACTTCGAAAATTAACCAATCAAATGAGTTGAAACTGAAACTGCAAGGTAGCAATACAACTTCGTCCACGGGTAACATTCTCGAATCGTTGAACATCCCTCTGAATTATTTTACAAAGTTTTACAAAAATCGCAGTTTCGAACGAACCGGCCAATTGATTATGGTAATTACTCCTGGTTCTGGAGTTTTTCAAGTCGACAATGATCTAGTGCAGCTCACCAGGCAGCGTTGCCTTGATTACGGTACGGCTGTTGATTTGGTTTGCCTTGGCGAGCAGCCTTATCACGTTGTGCCTTTGTTTGCGCTCAACGCTGACAAGAATTATGAAATGAACCTGGTATTGAATAGCAAAACGCCCAAAGAATTGTACATCGCTCCATTTTGGATGAACGTCAGTTATTATAAGCCGGCCAAACATGCTCTGTCGGTTTGCGCTTATAAATCACGATTGCAACTGCGCGATGTTCCTGCGACGTCGAATATACGACTTCAGCCGCCTTCGTTTGTCATCCACGCTTCCAGACGTCGACAAAGAGGTCCGTTTGATTTGTACGACGCAGACAGGTTGCTGCATAAACCTCTCGATGATGAGAAGGAAGACGAAGAGTTGGACCACGAATATTCTCAAATACTGATTGTTGTGGATCCTGTCAGCGGATTGAGGACCAGAACTCACGTACCTCGAAGTCACGTGCCGATGAGCGGCCGGCTCAGATGGGACTCCAATGTAGCTCTGAGTCGAAGAATCCATGCTTCCAGAGCTGAGAATGAAGTTGAGGTGAAAGACGATGCGATTGGGCTGAATCCTTTTCTGCCGTCTAGATTTTCAATTCCTATTTCGGCCGATCGAAGACGTTGGATACACGTGTTTCCAGTCGATTCATTTGGATGCTATAAACAGCCGCATCATTTTATACGTGGAAAATCGGTCATCTATTATGGTCGTCATTTGGAGTTCACTCCAGAAGAAGTTGTCGACCATCATGCCGAAATAGTTATTTCCAATGGACTGAACAAGGACGCCGATTCCCACATCGGTCCTGGACTTGGTAAAAAGTACGTATGGGCTTGGGGTGCAACCGGCGAACAAAGATGGATACCAGAATTGGAAATTGGAGTCGATTGGAAATCGCTCACTGTTCCAGCATGTTTGCCAATAACGACTGATTTTTTTCCAGATGCTGAAATGTTAAATGCCAATTACGTCACCAATGAAAGTACAATTCAAATTCACATTGGCATAGAGAGACGTTGGGAAAGTGCCATGTACAGTGATGGACGTTTGGCTTTGTTCGATGAATTCGTTGCTCAGCGATTATTGCTTGGCTTTCAAATGGTCAAAATTGACAAACCTACTTTCAGAAGAAGTCTGGCATCGATTTTGCCCAGTCTTTTCAAAGATCCACCAGAGAAACAGTGCTTACTGGGACTGGGTGTTCTGTACCACCTTATCGTTTTGCGAGAAAGTCAGCTCAGTTCTATCACGTTGAAGCCGAAATTTTATCCTCCTCTCTATGGGAAGGTCGAATACACTTACGAGCTTTTGGTATGTGAAAAAATTTTGTTTTTGTTTTTTTTTCTAATATTCAACAGTTTGTAATTTCCTTAGACTCCGGATGTGGAAGGGTATAAAACAAATGGGACAGTATTTTCTTGCAGTCGCATTGCAACCATCAACTGGCCGGGCAGGGATCACGTGGCAACGTTGTGCGGTTGCGGAGACGAATATGAACTGCTCAACACTGTGGAATGCTTGGAAGGTCGATTCATGGTTGTACCTTTCGACCAACCGGTCATCGAAACAATAATGAACAGCAATTCACCGCCGTATGATTTGTTCAAATGGTCGGAACGTCGTAGCGTGGAATGGAATATGGCGATGTGCTCGTTGTTCGTACGGTTTTTGGAAATGATCAACCGTTTGCGAAGACCTGGCAACAGTATTCACGAGGAAGTGAAATTGGCCAAGCGAATTGAAGCGAACCAATTCGAACAGATAGCTAAAGTGGCGTCGGCTCAGATTTCGATCGAATCCAGCCAATCACCGTTGCCTGTGAGGACAGTGGTCAGTGCGACGTTGGTTCATTGGATGATGCGCAACGTGAAGAACGTGACCAGTCTGTCCGACGCGGTCGATCTGTGCCGGCTGCTGGTCGGCCGGAAATTGTTGCTCGGAATACGCGGCAAGTGCAGGACCCAGTTCTATTATGGCTTCTATTTGTACTATTTCGACGATAGCAATACCAAGTGGCACGCCAATGCGGTCGATCCTCGTTGGCTGATCGAGACGAGATTTTCATATTCGGCAGTGAAATTTTTGGACCACGAGGCGGACGAAGTGAACGATTCGCAGTTGAACAATTTCTGTTTGGATGTGGACCCGAATCACCGTAGCAGTCGCCCAGAATGGTGCGACATGCTGGTCAGTCCTGTGTTTTGTCCACAGAAAGCGTTCGAAATTCACATGCGTTGGCTAACGGCCACTGGAAATATTGTCGGCGATTTGGTGCACACGTTGTGGCGTCGCAGTTTTCCGCTTGGGTTGAATATGGTTCCAGTACCCATTGAACCGTTTCTGTTGGGCGAAAGCCAGGGCGCGGATCCATTTCGAAATCCAATATTTGTCCCGTTCGACAAAGAGCTAATTGAACCGTTGAACGAACGCCTCTACCGCAAAGTGGCCAGTCAAATTTTGGGTCGTTTCGGCTTTTTGCCGTTCCACTGCTACTCGGGGCAGTTGAATCGATGTTCGGCGAAACAATTTGTCCACTGCACCGGCGGTATGTTGGCAATGGTCAGCGTAACCAAGCCCACAGAGCGTGGTCTCACTTGGACATGGAACGCGATGGTCGGTCGACGTTATATCAATCATCCGATCACCGGCGACGCTTCTTTCCAAGATAAACTTTTGCACGACTTGCGTCGACTCTGTTTGGCTGAAAATGGCGACTCTCGACTGAAAAGTATCATTAATCTTTGTGAAAATCAGCAGCCTACTTGAATAATCGGTTTGATTTAATATTTCGTTTTAATTTACCGAAATGTCCATTATATTATTATTATTATTATTATTATTATTATTATTATTATTATTATTATTATTATTATTAGAATTATTATTAGAATTATTCAGTATAATATATCCTAATTTTCACGTTTACTGTATATGTAATTGTTTTCTTTTGTCGTTCTTGCGACTGATGTTTTCAATTAGGTATATCGAATGTTGTTGTTGTTTTTGTTGTTGTTGTTGTTCCTTTCTTCTTCTTTTTAATCATTTTATGAACCATGTGGAAATTAATACTTTGAAGTGCTAGCAACATTTGCCATTTTTCGACAGTTATAATATCTGTCATCTTATATGTTATTCAGAACTGAAATCGTTTCGGCGACTGCCATCCAATGAATTTGAACATTTGTCTTTGTTCAGTTCATACTTTTAGATCGATTTATTCTCTTTGAAAATTCCACACTGAACTGTCAACATTTATTCAAATAATTCAACTTTGAAAATATTCCTGTTCAGTTTGCTCTAGCGTTGTTAAAATTGAAAATTATTCAACAATAAATTATATAGTCAAATAGCTTCATTATGTTTTGTATGGAAAAATTTTTTCCTGATTTTTCTTAATTGTGAAGTAGCTTTGAACGTGTGAAGTAGAACGGTCCGTTTTTGTTTTGCTTCAGTGATGTCATAAATTTGCATAGACTGATAATGCGCTCTGTTGATCAGTAGGGTTTGCGATTGAACGTTGAATTCCTTTTTCTTTGATAAAAATTTTCTTCTCTTTCATCTTTTTCAATATTTACTTCATTTGTAGAAAAGTGGAACTTTTTTCTAATTACGATTTTTATTAATTTTTAGCATTTATAATATTGCCAAATGTGAAGAAATGAACAAACGAAAAGAGCAAATGAAATCAAGCAAATCTACTACAATCAGCAAATAAAAAAAGAACAATGGTAAGATTGTTTTTTTCGTAGCGCGTAATAATGTAAATCAAAATTTTACTTCTTATTTGCAACGTAACCGATATTTATTCTTCTTCAATTCCCCTGCATCGATTTTGTCTTATAAATTATTATTATTATTGTTATTATTGGCATTTATTATTGTAATTGAAAACGTTGGCATAAGTTTTCGTCTGAAATTTTTTCCCTTTTTCTTCCATCCGTAGATCATGGAAAGATGTTACAGTAATCTCTTCAATCGTACTAAATTCACTATTTTGCAAGTGAAATTCCAATAATTTTCATGCTCTAATGCACCTAGCTTTGATTATTATTTTTTTAAATAGTTTTAATTTATTTGTTTTTTTAACAATTTATTTTCAAAGGATATGATTTATTTCGAAACTTATCATTCTAATTACATTAAATTACTCCGTAGATTATAATATTGAATGAAGTATTAAAACACAATCGGGTGTTTTTTTTAATTTTTATTTGTATTTAAATTTGTATTTTTTATAACTATACGTCATAGAGAAATTTTGAAATGCAATAGATAGATAAATTTGTTTGTAGAATTTTTTTCCTATTTTTCCTTTCTGCAATGAATGAACGAAATTAGTCAATTAGTCAAAAACAATATATTTGCTTTCGTCAGTGTAAAATGACAGTTTTCAATATTTAAATATGTAATATTAGTATTGAATACAATATTCCAATGACAGTGGTTAAAAAAGATTATTCATGGCGTATTTGCTTCACCTCTACGAGCTTCAGCATATCAGTTTGCGTATTTTTGGAGGTTACCTTGAAGAATGTTTGCTTAATCCCTTTGACTTGCATATTTAATCAAATGACATCAAATCATTCGTACTATGATTATAGTTGCTTTGAAATGCAGAAAGTCCGCTTTTGTACTTTTATTATTCATCAGTGACAGACAAGCATTTAAGCAAAAGGAAAATTATTTCAATTTGTTGCTGTTCAATTGACTGCTCTTTCAAACGGTATTCTTATTCTTTGAAATTATAAATGAGGTATTTCAGCTTTTCCGAGTTAAATAAAATTATCAAAGCGAAACTTTTCTATTTTTAACTTTAATATACAGCTTGAAACAGCTTCAAATATCTTTTCCAATAGCATCGTTTATATTGAATAATCACAGAAAGTTCACAATGAAAACTAATATGATTTACTTGTTCTTGTTTTCTCTGTATCCTACAGTATTATAAGTTTTATTACACGACCAAATGAAACGAGGCATTTTTCATTTATGACGAAATTAAACAAATATATATATATACTGGTTATTAATATTTGAATTTTTGTTTATTATTAAAATTCTTTTTTTATCTTTTCCCATATGCAGTTAGGAAGAATGAGCAACTTGAAATAACCTAGGAGGAAAAAATAACAATAGCAGTTCCGTTCAGTAATTTATATTTGTATAAAAGCAAAAGACAACTTATACTTCGAGCGAAGCTTTATGTAAATTTTCATTTTACGAGATTACAAATATTGCAGAATAAGACAACAGTGAAAGCTTTCTTTTATTTTAGTTTAAGAGTTTTCAATTTCGAATATGAATATTTATTTCTCTTTTAATTTAGATAAATACAATTGTTCAACCAATTGCTTTTTTTATTTTATTCATTTTTTAATAATAAAAATTAATATGATTGCACTGATGCAAATTATTTTTATCTGTTAGTTATGCAAAAGGTGGCGTTTGTAATGTTGTTGCTTGTCGTCGAATCTCTTCGCACGTTATCCAAGAACTCTCATCAAAAGGAGCGGAATGTAAACTTTCGCGACGTAGTTAAGAAAAAGGGAAAGTCAGATGATTTAAAACAATTGCCTAAAATACAGATGCGTCAACAGCCGCCACTTTTGGGCACCCTGCCCCAACCACCAGCAGCCATTAACGAATTTTCAGGCATTGACAAACAAATAATAAATTGCCAGGTTTGAGCGATTGTTGATTGGTTAAATTTTCTTCAGTATAGGTGTTTGCCCAGATGGGTCTCACGCACTGAAGCACTGCACCCAAACCGGATGTCCACAAGGTTACTATTGTTACTATGATTTGTGCTGTCAACACACCAAGCCTGGCTCTTGTCCATGGCAAATTGCTGGAAATAATCCTGTCGCCGGTCCACCTTGTGATACAGATATTGATTGTGCTTACAATTTGAAATGTTGCACTATTAATCAAAGGTCGAGATGTACTTTCCCATACGGATACAGTGGCGGTACGGTTGGACAAGTACCACCACAGCCTGTACCGACTTCCTTTGCTCCAGCCATGCCAGTGTCAGTGGGAGTACCTGTGATGGCAGGCATGCCTTTTGACATGTACGGTGGTGGTGGTGGTGGCTTTCTCGATTATCCCGACATGTACGGAGGGTACGGTGGAGGTTTCGGATATGATGGTATGTACGGTTGATAGCCTGTTTAAATTAAATAATAATTTTAATAAAGCACAAGCACACACACACACACACACACGCACGCACATGCACTTACGTATTTTTATTTGTTTATCATAAAAATTTGTTGAATCAGTGATCAGAGAAAAGATTCAAAGCAGTATTCATCATTTTAGTGTTGATGATGCATTTCAGTAGTTTCTGCCCAGAAATAAGATTTTTTTGCTAATTTATGTAATGACGGTAAGAAGATGTGACTGTTGAAAAAGAATATGTAACAAATAAAGGCAAACGTAAACAGTTGACTTTTCTTATTTCATTACTGATATCGTACCTCTTTTGATTGTCAAGTTTGATTAATGTTCTTTTAATTTACAGCAGTGTGAAAATGATGATTGCAGTGAAAAAAAGTGATTGAATTTAATTCGATTTAAAACTTAATTCCACTTTTAAGATTAATTGTGACAAGCAAGCAAGCAATAAAACAACAACTTGTGAGACACTTTTCATGTTCATTTAGGGTGCGTCTATTTCTAGAAAAGCTGCTTTTATTGCAAAACCTGAAATGTCACATACTGTTGATTTATTAGACTGACCATAATCAGGTGCTATTATTTGAATTTATTATTTTCTGCATTTATTGTGATAATTCCTATTCGATTGCGTGGGCGTTTTTTTTCGTATATTAAAAAATGCATAATAATTTGATGATTTTTTTAAATGAAAAAACTTTTATTTGATAATTACAGCAAAAGTACAGTATCAAATAAAAGTTTCATCGATGAATTTAATTTAATTTTTTTTACTTTTACCCTACAATTAAAAGAAAATTGTAAAATTATGAAAAGTTTAGAAAAACAGTGCTGCTCTAATTACCTTTTATTTTATATAGATGACATGAACTTGCTGCACTTTTAGTACATGTTAATGAATTGAATATTTCAATTTGTTTAATTCCTTTCGTTTTTTCTTCTTCTTCTTCTAAATTAATTGAAAATAAGTAAAAACAAAATTATTGAAATTATTTTTGTGAAATATTTCAATTTATTAATCAATTTGGAAAAATTATGCTTTGTAAAAGTTGATTCACTCGCATTGATTTGCTCAAATGAATAAATAACTCCGCATGATCAATTACATAATTATTGGAGCGAACGAATAGTATCCCAATGAAACCGTTCAAATGATTCATCAGCAACTACAACTTGCTGTATAATTGTAACCGTTTTTAATATTAATCAGCGGTATCTGACGTATGTATGTATAGATATTGTTTTTTTTAATGTTTGAACTGATGAATTAACCTGATTTTAATTATAATTTGAAATTATGAATATGAACAGCGAAAAAAAACAATTCTCCAACAGCAGGAAGCAGTAGTTGCAGGTTAGCAGCAGCTACTGGTTGAACTGTTTTGAAAACAAAACGGAAGAGATGCATGCTTAGTTTAGTATTTTATAAAATAGCAACTTTGGCCTGATTTGAAACCGGATCTTCAAACATAAAATATTTTTACCGCAGCATCTGAAGAAATGGTATTTGAATTTGCCTTCACACTTGCTATTGTAAAGTAGTTGACGGCACAACGCATTTATAAAGTATCCGCTTAAAAATATTCAATTTGAATTATTTATTAATTCCATAATTTGAACATGACATTCCAAATTTTTTACATTACAACAACATTGATCACTTCTCTCTACTTACCAGGTGAGATCTCAATCATTTATTAAATGTATTGTAATACGTTTACTTTTATTTTTTAAACAATCTTATAATACGAATGAATTTATCGCTTTCATTTAATTTTAAACTTGGAAACTTGTTTGAAATTATTATTTTATTTGAGCAAAGTATTGTTTTTTCAGCATCGGCTTGGAAGGCTGGCACTTGTCCTGGGTTGCCTGTTCCAATTGATCCGGATGTCCAATACACGGATCGTTGTTGGAATGATGAAGACTGCTCCGGCGACAGAAAATGTTGCATGTCTGTAGTTGGTAAAGCTTGTATGCTTCCTGTCGAAACTTCAGATGGTAAGCTTTTCCGTTATATTACTAACCAGTGATATTTGTTTGGAATTAAAAAGAAAAAAGATATACATATATATTCTATTATAAAAGTTATATATATTTTTGCGGATAATTTCTTTTTCTTTTTCAGAATTGAGACCTGGTGGTTGTCCCGGATTTTTTGATTATGGTGGCATTAAAACGCATCATTGTCAGCGGGATACTGATTGTTCACAACCAAGAAAATGTTGTGATACGGCAAAAGGAAAACGATGCCTCCTTCCGAATGAAGTTATTTCCAGTATGTACTTGATAATATTTTTGTAGTTTATTCTGTATTGCATTTTAATGAAAGAAAAGATGCACTTTTAAATTGTAGAATTTTTCGATGAAAATTATTGAAATTGATTCAATTTTATAGATCAACAAAAACCTGGAACCTGTCCCACATTTTATGGTATTCCGGATGAGGATTCGTTTGATCGATGCAAAGCCGATTTCGAATGTCCAGGCAGTAGAAAATGTTGCACCACTAGAAGTGGCAAATTCTGTCTGTTGGTCGATGAAAATTCTAGCGGTAATGTTATTTTTGCATAAATTTAACTAAGCTGGCTATGATTTCGAGGACAACTTTTTATTTTGTTTTTCATTGTTTTATAGAACAAATAAAACCAGGCTTTTGCCCACCGGTGTATGGAATAATTTCTCCACGGGCATTTAATCGTTGCAATAATGACGCAGATTGCACAAGCAATAAAAAATGCTGTGATACTGTTTCTGGAAGAGCATGCATGGCACCAAGTGGAAACAAGTTTGAAGAAGGTGAACTTTTTGAGTATCAAATGAGGATTCAAAGCAAAGCGCCAAGCTGAATATGCTAAATCGATTTATAGAAACGAAACCAATTATCATAATAAAACCAGGAAAATGTCCGCGTTTTTATGGAGCGCAAGAATCACAACTGTTTGATCGATGCATCCGTGATTCAGATTGCAATGGTAATAGAAAATGTTGCGCAACTCGAACTGGAAAAGAATGTCTCCTACCCAATTATGGTTTGTGTATAAATTTGAATATGAAATTGAAATGATAATTGAAATGGCTCAGTTGTGTATGCTTTCATTTGTTTTTAGACAATGAAAGTGATGACATGAGCGATAACAACAACAGCAACATCAATAATAATAATAATAACATAAGACCTGGTGTATGCCCACCGTATTTTGGAGCGGTGAACGTTATTAAGAATATGTGTGCAGTGGATTCAGACTGCAAAATGCCCAGAAAATGCTGTCAAACTATAACTGGAAAAATGTGCTTACTACTTTCTTAGGACTGACTTTTAAATTTCAGTTATTTTATAATTTTTAAATCATCTCTTCTCTGTTGATGGAATTTGAATAGAAAATTAGCGTGATAAAATTATCAGTAAAAATCAAGTCATTATTTTTTATTTCGAATGCAAATTCAGATTATTTTTTTTGTTAATGAAGAATCTGTTCAAGATATTGAAATGTTTTACGTGAAGGCGTGTTTTATTCATTGTTGATTTCAAAGACGGAAGGTAAGTTTCGAACAGACTTGAAATTCATCCGTTTATAAATCATTAACTTCCATTTCATTTCTATATAATATTGTGCAATTTAAATATAGTATGCAAATATTTTTACAAATTTATGTTTACTTTTTGAATGTTGCAGAACGTATTTATTATGTCTCTTCTCTTTATCAGTATGTGTACAATTTTATACGTGGAAAGTGGAGTGAATGGCAAAAATTCACTGCGGAAAATGCAAGTGCATACAATCAGTGTAAAACTGATTTTTTTCATTATTTAAATTTCTTATTGAGCAGTTTTATTATCCGAATAAGTTTACGAAACACTGAATGAAATTATTTATTCTTTGCAAAAATTGCTTGCGGTAGGTATGTAAATTAAATGCATGAAGTTGTTATTGCATAATGAAAAAGGTTTTGAATTGTAGAATTTCACCGCGAATATCAATTTTAGCCTTTAAAAAGAAAGGAATGAAAAGGGAAATTCTGATTTCTATATTGTTATATTGCATCGTGAAATGAAAATTTATCATCATTTACAATGTATTATTGTAATTCTACAAAAGTTACTATTGCATTATAAATCTGACGATTGTGAAACATGATGTTGAAATCGTGCTTTACGCTTAAACTTATTTCGAGCAATTGCGCGCACTGCAGATTGTAAATGATTTATTTAAAATTATGAAGAATTTGCGAGATATTTTGTTATTTTTGTCATATTGGAAATGGCTACTGTATACAGTTCCAAATGTAAACAATATTTTATTATTTTCATTGAACTTGCACATCCTTCTTATTTACTGTAATTAAAAGATTTGATTACTAGTAGCAGCGATAAAACATTGTGAAACTTTTCAAAGGTATGCATTTTCTTTTTTTGCTTTTAAAAATCAATATCGTGACATGCTTGTTTATATTGTCAGTGTTCATTTAGTTTTAATAATATTTCATTTCCTTATAATTCAAATAAATTCATGTCGTTCTTAAATGATTCCCCATTGCTTTTAAAAATAATTATAACGAGATGAGATCAGATGAGGTATTGGCATTTTCCCTTATTAAAACATTTCAGTTCATAAAATTCGTTTTCATTATTATTATTATTATTATTATTACTAAAATTATTATATAAATGTACGCGGTCGCTTTGTACGCTTGTCAAATGTAAACATGCTTCGTCAATGAGATCATCCTACTTGAGTCGTAAACAGGTATCCTTTTATTAAAGCCACATCTTCACCAATATGAGTTCTTGTGTGTAGAAGTTGGATTTCGATCTAAGCTAGATTTCGGTACATCTTGTTTCGTTCGTAAACTTGCAACAATGGTCGGATCTGTGGACAGTGTTTCTTCCAAAAGTCGTCGTTGTCTGCGTTCTATTACTGAACTTTCAAGATAGTCGAACGATTCCGTTTTCCGAAACTTCTTTTCGATATTGTAGCCAATAAATCCTATTGTGAAGGCGACCGGAAACATGATGTATGGGGCGTACGTTCTGGCAAATACCATCACATGCCACATTGTAAAACTTTACCTATTCAAAATGTTCTCGCAACCACGGCAGCTGTTGAGTAAATTTCAATTAAATTTCCGTGCTCGTCTAAATAATATACATGATGTAACAATAAGGAAATTAATTTATGCTGCAATACATTGTTACGTAATTAGAACTTCCTGTTTATTACTTACCAATAGCAAAAGCACGAATGTATATTTTACAGTATAATGCTGCGTAAGTTCAATTATATTTCATCGTAATACAATTAGTTATTTGATGTCGATTTTTAAATTTAATTTACCGAATTGATACTTCTTTTTATTTTGTTTTTCAAAGCATTTTATCGTTTAAATATTATTCTATTGATGAAGTTTATATTTCGTGTAATTGGAATGTTGTGTAAACTTTTGTACTTGAATATCATGAAATCTTATGAAAATGTTTATACAGTTTGAGTGCAGGAATTTACTTTCCATTATTTGATGCCAATGCTCTTTATGAGGCAAGTATAATAATATTATAATATCTGACAAAATAAATACTAATATTTGTAAGTTTAATTATTTTATTGTTATTAATATTTTAAGTGAAGAAATTATGTCCACAAGGTGAATGAAACGCAGCCAGAAATGGATTTAGCAAATGATCCCGAGCCATGGCGTGATGTGGTCCTCAAGATGAACGAATACTTAAAAATGATGAACATGGAAGAAGAACCTTTTTACTGCCGACTTCTTGCTTCTATAAATTTGATTTTCAGATGTACCAAAACGTATGATATATCGGAATGTTTGTTGTCTTTCAACGGAGGGAAAGACTGTACGGTGTTGTTGCATCTGTTGCACTACGTCTTTTCCAAGGTTTATGGTACGGGGTATGTGTCGAAATTTTCTTTGGTCTACATTGAGCCTGAAGAAAGCTTTGAAGAATTGGAAAACTTTATCCAAATAGTCCAAGAACGATACGGTATTGGGATGATAAAATACAAAGGAAATATTAAACAACGCCTTTGTGAACTTCATTCAACACAGCCACATTACAAAGCTATTTACATGGGTACTAGATCCACTGACGCCTACGGAGACAAAGTTCATTCCGTTGAAAAGACGGATTCAGATTGGCCTGAGTACACACTGATCAAGCCTATTCTTGATTGGTCCTATCATGACATATGGAAATTTCTTCGAGATTTGAATATTCCATACTGCCCTCTTTATGACAAAGGATTCACATCATTGGGTGACCGTAGTGCTTCATTTCCGAACTCTAGCTTGGCATATACAAATGAAAGTGGTCTGATAATGTACAAACCAGCATACATGCTAGCCGATCCTGAACTCGAACGTTCAGGACGTAATGTATCATATCGCTGATTAAAGTACGCAGTTTAATTAAATGAAAAACTTTTCACCTAATAATAGTGTGCGTACAATTTGGTATTATTATGTCGTTTGTCAATTGTTGTGGCACATTTAATTACTTCCAGAGACATCATCATCTGTTTTCATTTCATCGTCAGCTTGATTCACTATGTGGTATGCATAATCGACATAACTGCCAGGTACAATACAAGCAGCACGTATAATTTTGAACGAAATTTTGAAATTTATTTTAATTATATTATTATTAAATTTTTTTTTGTTAAAATGGAATAATTTTCTTTTTGAAATTTGTGACTAATTAATTTTTCATCTTTCAAAAAATATTGTTAATTACTCTTATCGTTGATACTGTATTGTATAAACTGAATTATTACCGTTCATTGTATCAAGTGCTTGCTTGATACAGTTACGGTTCTGTTGTTCAAGTCTATGGAAAATGGATTATTTGATTTATATACTTTGTTTTTTGGAAATTGCTAGGCTGCCGAAGCTGAACTGTGTGAAATGAAAATCTAATAATAAATGACAGATGGATCTGTTGTAGATTTTTTTAATAAAGAAAATGGAAAAAGGTATATTTCAAAATACATTTTCTTTTTTTAATTATAGATGGTAATTATTGTAATCAGAAATAAACGGATATCGTTATTTATAAGAAGAAGATGAAGTTGCTACCTAGTCTACGTTCGCACATTATTAACAAATTATGCAATAATCAATATTTTTTCAAAACTAGTGAGTGTTTCTATTTTTCTTGTTTTGAACAATATATGTCGTGTGTGAAAATGATTTGCAGTTAATTTCTTATTTGAAACAGGAAATGTGATAGGGAAGAGAGAGAGTGAGATTTATTATTAGCTTTTGTAATTGAAAGAAGATGAAGCAATCAGTGTGTATTTCTGAACACTGTAATTTCTCTTATCATATTTTGCGCACTGCTTGCCTGAAGTTCGATCGTTGGTTTTGACTGTTTTGCATCACTTTCGCTTAATTAAACTGCACTGCTGCTTTCACTGCCTTCTGGGCTTCAGGTCGGTGCTCACTTTCCGGTGAAGTGATGTGTGCAATTTTGTCGACTTGATTCTTTCTACTTGGATGTGGAAAAATTATACTGTATATACAAAAAAACAAACAGACATATCATCGCATTGTTAGCTACCTTTTGAAAAGGAAAAGCTTTTTTTTATTATCATAAATAATGTGGCAAATTGTGCTGTTGTTAATTGAACTGTTCATTTCCGCAATAATGTGCAGTTCATCTTCTAAATTAGCATGGACGAAATCTGCCGGCGGTGATTCATCCAACAATTTGAATATATTCCAACAAGACTGTCGAATCGTTGGTATGTTTTTTGCTTTTGTTTTTTTTTACAATTTATTGTTTATCAAATTTAAATACATTATAACTTTTTATATTTATTAAATTTATTGTTTAAGATTCATTGAGCTGGTGAATATTACGTTTCCTTTTGAACTTGACTTGTTGACTTTTTGAAGATTTCAGTATACAGTTATTTAAAATTTTAAAGCTGCTAAATGTGAAATTCAAAAACTTGATTTAAATCTTTAGAATTGAAATTAACCCATTCAACACAGTTGACTGATATTTTTCACTTGTCAGTAGAAATTGTTTTATTAAAAAAAATTGTAATATCAAAGTTATACAGGATTGTTGAAGAAGAAAAAATATCAGAAAAAATTTCAAAGTAGTTGTATTTTTGAATGATATTTTAAAATCTAGTTAATCAATGCAACAATTGTTGGTTGTACTTGAATTATTTGAATTTGTTTCATCGGTCTACTGTAAAAATTTGAAACAATTTCCAATCGCAGTAGCCTGATCGATGATAATGGAACTGGTTTGACTTTCAGCAGTGGAAAAGCTCATCACCATTCCCGGCTGTATTCCTGTACGCGTCCAATTGAATGCATGCCGTGGATATTGTCTGTCTTGGACTGTACCGGATGGTCGACGTACCGTCGCAAGTTATGCCATGTGTTGCAGAATGGTGGAACGCGAATTGGTAAGTTTTTTCGAAAATATTTTTAATCAGTAATTTTTTCATGTGAAAAATTTTAAACCAACAGGTTGAATTTGAGACCAGATGTCAAGAGAGTAAGCGGGAAAAATTCAGCTTCACATCCGCCGTCAGTTGTGAATGCTTTGATTGTATTTTTGATCTATTTGCATAAAGTCGACGAAAAAATTGTTGGTCAACAAACGTGTGCCTGTTGGTGATTTAGTTGTCATTATTCTCAAAGAGATGTTGTTCGTTTAATGGAGTTGTGAAAAAAGCTGTGCAATTTCTTATCAGCATTAATTTACATATATCAGACGCCATTGCTACACAGAGTATGTTTGTTTTGTTTTTTATTTTCTGCTGCTTGTTTTTCCTACTGAAGCTTATTTGTAATGATAATAAAATTCCATAATTCGCATAACAAAACAACCAATTGTACAGTTAGATGATATTTCAATGTTCAATTTAAGAGCAACAAAGTTGAATTATTATATGTATTTGTTTGTGATAAAAATTTTGAATAATGCTGAAAAAATAGTTGTCGGATGATGAGGTTCTATTTGAAATTGGAAACAACTCAAAAGTAGGCTAGTTGAGTTGTTGTGCACACGAGTGGGCGAGTAAACAAACATTCATCTTCCCGTCGTTGAAGCGTGACCTTCTCATCTAGGCGTTCCGAGAATATACATATATATAAGCTTGTGCGGCTGTAGAGCTTTGGCGACTACAAAAAAAATGATTATTATTACTGTTGTTGTTGTTGAAGAGCTGACATGAACAATAGATTAAGGTCATTTGCATTTGACTGACAAGCCAACCCAATCCCCAAGCTATTCAACGAAACTGTGGCCATTGTTCTCTATTCAGTAGAATTTCCTTTTTTTAAGATTTGAAAAATAAAACAAATAAATGAAAAATATCCACTCCCTTCTCTGCTGTCGTACGATTAATTTCTGTTCCACCTTTAACAATGTCAATTATTTGCATATTCGATTTGAGCATTTCAATTGTTCGCTTTTGTCTTTTTGAAAAATAGATAATAATGGTGATAATTTTAGCGATGAAAGTAAATCAATCAGTCAGTTTTATTTGTACATGTTCGAATCAGAAACGCAAACACACAAATGCAATGCTCGTGTGTGCAGTAGGCAGATTTGACGCCCACGCATTTTCGGTCGTTCAGGTTAGAGATGAAAAAAAAACAAACAACAAACGGCGTGATTTTCGAACGTGAATTTCCAAAGTAATTTCTTATTTACAGTATGGCCATGTTTTGTATCGATGTAGTCGATTTATACGATTTTGCAATATTGTTTGTTAGCTGAAGAGGAAAAGTGGAAATTTGATGACTCACTGATTGATGGCGGTTGGTTTACAATGATGGCCTTGCGTAAACGGTTTAAAAATCAAAGTGGTTTTCATAAACGGCCTCTTGAAAACTTGCCCGCAACTGATACGCACTACCGTCACAGTGGAGTTGAGGAGTTCGTGGCAGTAGTTGTGATGTCGATGCGGCATGCATATCATCACAAGCAAGTTAGAAATAGAGAACCCGGTTATTTGTGGGTTACTGTTTGTTTGTTCCATTGCATTGTATCCGGTCCGGTCTGGTCCGGTCCGGTGCGAGTGATGCAAATGCTCTCCGGTCGGTGATTAATTTTTCACAAGGTGAACAACGACGACGACAACGGCCCCAGTCATCACGATCACCTAGCTAGCTGATTTGGCTGGTCGTTGATTGGTCAATTCGTTGCGTTGCTAGCTCCGCCTACCGTTGCTGCTCGCTAGGGCAACGTAGACGCGACGGCAGGTGAAAGATAGACTATGGTTGAGCGCGTTGAACGACGCACTGTTGAATAAGAGCGACAACAGTAATAATTATAATTATTGTAATAATAATAATCTGCGAGGCTTTTTTTAAAAGATCGACTTCGATTGGTCGGTTAGTTTGGTCAATTTTTGCTTTCCCGTCCGTCTGCTTTGTTGCTTGCTTGCTTGCTTACCTGTCCCGTTTTGAATTGTCTGTTTGCTGTTTACCTACGACAGAGAAGAATATACGTTGGATGAGTTACCACCAAAGTGGTCGCTAGCTGAAGAAACAGCTATCTCGAACAAGAAGTTGTGGTGATATTTGATTGAAAACAGAAAAAAGCAGCGAAAGAAAACGAAAAACAACATATATCTGTATTTTTTTATTGATCGTCTTGTTTCATTTTCTTTACTTCAATTATTCAAATATTGATTGGACGCGTTTATTGGATGTCAAATTTATTCGCTCGTACCGACCAAATTCAACGTTTTGATTGTACAATTATTATTATATGGCCAAGCGTACTGTGCTGTTGGTATTTCTTTTCGTTACCTTGAACAGAATAACGTTTACAACAGCGACATTCGATGATCAACAACAACAACAACAACAACTGCTTGTTGCTCATTTTCAAGAAGCGGGTGGAACGTACACGTTGAATCATACACTTTATTATCAAGATGGACCGTACAAAGTGACAAAGCCGATTTTAATACAAGCCGGAGCTGTGCTAACTATCGAACAAGGTGTACAATTGTATTTCGCATCCGGAGTTGGTGTGGTCGTTCAAGGCGTCTTGCAAGCCGTGGTAAGTTGTTGTACTTTTCTGTTTGTTTGTTTTTCTTGTCAACCTTTCCAGCCAGTTGACTTGTTCAATTTTCAAGCAACTAACTCAACTCCGCTTATTCGGATTATTGTTGTTGTTGTTGTTGTCGTTTGATTTATGCTCCCTACAGTCGGACACGCCCAATTTTCCATTTCTATATCTAACCTTGAAACTTCTATTCATAGAAACTGGCTAATTTTTGTACGTTGTACGATTTACGGTCACAACGAACGTTGTTGTGCTTTCAGGGAAACAAATACGTGCAAATCGACTTCTTGCCATGGAGGACACCGATCCAAGAGTTGGAACACGAAAGCTCGTTTCCAAATCTGCGTCTCGTCGACGGTCCATCGACAAGGCAAGGTCGTCTGCAAGTGCTGCACAATGGACGTTGGCGAGCCGTATGTACCATGATGACCAAGTGAGAATTTGTTTTTTTGTTTCGGTTTGTCCTAGTTTTCTTCTCACTTTTTCTCCTTTTGCACCTGATTATCATTATTTTTAAATTTGAATTTTTTCTTTCCTCGTTCTGTCCGTTGTTTTGACATTCAACTTTGCACGACAATATTTAATCAATCATTTTATATTACGATAAGTTAGTTTACTTTTCGGATGACAGGATTGTCGAAGTTTTAGAAACGATAAAATTTCAAATGATCAACAGATCTAGTACAACCAGTGAGTGGAGAAAATTTTTCTTTCAATTATTATTCAAATAGAATAAGGTCAGTTGTATTAGATTGGTTGGTTGTTCAGTTGAAAATTTATACTCAGATTTATAGATCGTCGCCGAGTGTTCCAATTTTTCAACAATGTCAATTTGGGCTATCAGTTGATTGTGTTTGCTTCGGCAAAAAAAAACATTTGCTTCTTCTTCTATTTCCACTTTTCCTACAATAACAACAATCAGTACAGTATTTGATTTCATTTTTATCTTTCTTCATTATTCTATCTCGTAGTCGGTTCATTTTCATCGCTCTTTTACATTAAACAACCGATATGCATGTTTATATAGAACATGTAAATGTAGCCAATTTTATTATTTCCGATTAAACGAAATTGATTGTTTGATTTATTTTAAACATTTTCAACCAACTAAGTAAACTGATAGATTTATTTTCAACTGATTCTTCAGTTGATAGGAAATTTTTGCCAAAAAAGAAAAAAAATATTTATCTTGCTTATCAATTTGATCGAAACTTTCAACAGATAGATAATAACCTTGACAAAGATGGATTATAGTCAATTACGTGACGATTATTGCTGCGTTTGTTTGAGCAAATTGATAAATATGTGCCATTATTATATTTTATTTTTTGTAATTTTTCAAAAAACAGCAGAACTTCAACAACTGTTCAACTTTGTTTTATTGCAAAAGTTGTCAAGGTGTTTTTTTTCTTAATAGAGCACACTTATCAATATTTGGAATAATTGTTCACGCTCGTATTAGCGGGTTGGTCTGTGGGGTGTGTTTCACGTCACTGTTGTGGTTTGCACTTTACCCAAATTTTCATAAATGACTTCACTTTTGGTGGCCTAAATATTTTCTGTTTGTTTTATATTGATTTTTTGAAAAATTTTATTTGTCAAGGAAACATTTTATGTACACAATAGTCGTCGATTTGTACAGTGGGCGTGCGTGACCTTCAAGTGCAAAAGAGCGTAGAACAATAATATTTCAAGTGAACTTTCATCTCTGTAACCATCGCGCAATTTTTTTCCACTTTTCTGAATTGTTCACATATTTAAATAAATATTTATATGAGTTTAACAATTATTTATTTTATTTTACTTGTTCAAGTTGGACAAATGTGGATTATCAGACTGCTTGTCGAACGATGGGTTTCGACAGTGGTGGATTTTGGAAATGGTATCGACGCAACAACGACACCAGACCGTTTGTGATGCCTCTGCCGGGATGCAACGCCACTCACGAGACAATTGAACACTGCACCAATTGGACTTCCGATGGGATACAGTTGTCTGAAAATTTGTGCCAAGGTGAAGACGATTTGGGCTTGGTCTGCTGGGGTCCACCGTCATTTCACGGATGGCATTTCCATTGGAAGGGGATCGAATTTCAAGATGCTCCTTGGCTTTACGTACCAGTCGACGGAATTGCCACGAAAAAAGAGTCGCGATCACGATTGGAATATGTTAACATTTGGTATGCCGGTTATGACAAGTAGGTTCTTTTTTTAATGAAAAAGCTTTAATTTTTTTAATACATTTTTGCTCTGGTGCATTTACGTTTGTTTGTGAAGGGAACTGCAGAACACCACTGCCGCAATACTCGCTCGGGGAATGCCTCCATTTATGAATTATGTCGACATCAAATACAGTGCAAGAGATGGTATACGGGTAATTGCACCAGATGGACCTGTTGAGATAACAAATTCAACAATTGCTCACAATCGAGGTAGAAACGCGTGTTCCATTTGCTGTATTATATTATAGTTCAGTATTTAAATATGAATTTCATATTTCAGGACACGGCGTTGTTGTTGAAAATACAACTGATGGACGGTTGTTTATCAATGAAACGCGAATTATGTTCAATTATGGAAATGGAATTTACTTTCGACCCAAACTTGGACTTTCCTATCGGCCTGTTATTGGTAAGTTCTAAGTGTCAATTGTAGCAAGTTGTAGTATTTAAAAAAAAGGAAAAAAAAATTTTTTTCTTTGTCTTTTTCAATAGATGAACCACTTGGACGAGAATCTGTTGTTTATTACGAACCTGAAACGCCGGAAATGGATATCTGTCGACAGCATGAATTCAATTCTAAACGAAAATGGTTTCCACGAATTTATGCTGCTCATTTGAAAAATTCCACAACACTTGTATCAGAAACGAACAATTGGCCTTGTTATGTGGTAAGCAATTGCACAATATTCTTTTCATAATTCACTGCTTTGTTATTGAATGGGCGTTTTATTTATTTATTTATTTATTTATTTTCAATAATGCGCTGTTTTGTAACATTTTTTCCAAACATACAACTATCAGCGTATTTGTTGTTTTTTTCTGCTTTCTTTTTTTTGTTCATTAACTTTAAGGAAAATTATATTTTTACATTTTCAGCATACTTACTGGTTGCTTAGTTAGTTAGTGTTCATTCAATAATCTTCGGTCGATTGTTCTTTTTTTCGGGAGAATTATTTCAATTATTGATCAATCTATCTCTATTTTTGATTTTTATTTATCATATGTGTAACAACTGGACGCGTGGTACATGTGTTCGTATAAAAATATATTATTGAAGTTTATGGCACTTAGTGGTGATCATGAGAAAGTGATAAATTTCCTCAAATAGCCACTACCTGTATCTATACTAACCTTGTTGCTGACGCGACCCTGATGCTTAGAATGAGAGAGCCATTTTTATATTCTCATTTCAGTAAATTATAAAGTGATTGAATGGAAATGCTGATAGTGTACAATGTTCTTTTTTTACCAAGCACATTACCGTGACCGTATGGGAAAATGCCCGTGTCCTCGTTGAAGGACAAAGCAGTGACCCACAGTGGACTTGTGCTATTGCGCAGACCGTCAGCTGTCGATCATTTGACCGGCCCGTTCAGCTGACCGCAATTTATTTGACTCTGTCAGTGTATTCTACTGTCAGGAAGCGAATTGTAACTAACATTATAACTTTGACCAGTGGTCAATTTTTCTCTGCTGAAATCACAAGGGAGCCGGAAATGACCATGATGAAGTCATCAATCGCGGTAGAATCTCCCAGACACCTGTTCCTACTTAGTTTAGTTTAGTTTAATTTAATTTAGTTGTTTCAATGATGTCGGCTTTGTTTTATTTATTGAGCAATTAGAATGAATAAAATGGGGGATCTATTTTAGCTCAATTCTAATCAAAAATAACATTTTCAAAGAAAATTACAATGAAATTGTATTTCAAAAATATATATATATATGAACAACAATGTATTTGTTGTTATTGATTGGCAAATGTTGCATGAAGATTTAAAAGCATATTTCAAAGATAATATTCTTGTGAAAACACTGAACTTTCATTTTTACACAACTTTTAAACAGAACTAATTAATATTTAATTGATTTATTTAGAGCTTGGATTTTGGACGTCGCCTACCAATAACGTACAGCATTCAATTTTTGGAAATGACGGGCTTGTCTTTATTAAACAATGATGCTCAATTGTTTTTATACGTGTGCGATTCAACTCGGGGCCAAGATTTGTGCAAATTTCCTCGATATAAAATACCCGTGTTCAATGGTTACATGCCTCCGACGGTAGAAGCACAGTAAGTGGAAAAAATTGAAAATTGTCCATTTGGGAAGTTTGAACATTTTTAATTTTCATTTATCACAGAAATACGGGAGGAAGTTTGTGGATTGGACTCCGAAGCGAAGGGTCCAACATTACGTTGAATGAAACCGTGAATGTTGTGATGAAGATTCATGCCAATTTTGGAGGTAAGTGAAAAGGCTACATGAATAAAATAGCTTTTCGGCAACGGTGATTTATTTCAGATCAAGTGTTCTATGGATTGAATGTGAGCAATTCTCGAATTACCGACAATTTTGGAACAGGAGTGTATGTGGAAAATATGCGCGATCGAACTGTTATAAACAACGTCACCATTTTGAGAAATCAGCACGTGGCTGGTTTGCATGTTTGTGAAGGAGTTGGAGATATTTGGGTCAATAACAGTTTAATATTGGACAACTGGGGTGATGGGATTAATATCACCTACACTGGCGGTTCTACAGTGATCAACGGCACTCAGCTGAGCCGGAACAGGATGCGCGGCTTTGCGTTGCACCAAAGTTTGCGTGGAAAATTTTTAGCCCTGAAGCAGGAAGTTGTTTTCAAAGGTCGACCGGCGACGAATACCGATTACACGCCGACCAAAGTTGAAGAAAATTGGTGGGGTGGAATATTGGTTGGCAACTTTTGCACCAGCGATTCCAATTACTGGTTGGGTGATCCGAAAGTGATCATCAGCTATGTGGAAATGGTCGGCAATCGTTATCATCCGTCCTTTGAATATCACTCTTGTCAACGCGAAAAGCAGCCAATTACCGAAGTTGAAATAAGCGGATCTGTTTGTCGACTTGCCACTGGTTTCTGTGTACGCGTGCAGCCGGCCGTCAATCTCCGTATGGATATCAACGACAATCGATTCATACGCAACGAACGAGCTGTACTTTTGATCCGTAATCGCGACCATCCCCAGCTGTTCCACTTGCCGGCCAGAGTTTCAATAACGCGCAATCAAATGAAATACAACAGGGGATATTTCATCGTCAGTGTCGGCTTGAACGACCGCTCGCCGGTGCAAAATCTCACATTCCACATGCAAAATGAGATCAAAGAAAACGAAGTGATCAATCCATTTCCACTGCTCAACACCCGTACCCTCCCGCACGCTGCGATGATTGTCTCATCTTCGAATGTTATGCTCAGGTGAGCTGTTTTTTTTTATACGTAATAATAATAATAATAATAATAATAATAATTGTCTTATTATTATTATTTCACGTTCATTTTAAATGATTTTACTTTTTCAGACGCAACTGTTTTCATAATCCGAAAGCAGAATTTGAAATTGCCACCGACTTGGACGATCATTCTCGCGTTATTGATGCTCGTGAAAATAACTGGGGCCACACCCAACCAGCGTCGTTCATGTACAAAATTTTCGACCAATTCAAGCGCTACACGCTTGCTCGATTCGACATCAACCCGTACGCGGCGGTGTGCAATTCGCAAAATCCCAAAATGACCGAACTGATGAATTTTTTTCGCCAATTTCGAACTGCCTCCCATCCGTACGTTATTGGCGGCACAATATACGAGAACACCGACTTGTCGAAAGGGGTCTACACGGTGGTCGACGATTTGCACATTTCGCCTGGTGCAGTGTTGACTTTGCAACCCGGCACTGTACTGCAGTTCGCTGACGGCATCGGGATGCTTGTCCAAGGGGAACTGCTTCGTGCCGATTATCAAGGAAGCAGCGAACCGATTCTGTTCACTTTGGACAAACGAGATCCAATTAGCGTGCCGAATATACGGTTGGTCCAAGACGATTCCGAACGGTCCACATTGGCACCCGCAAGTGGACGATTGGAAGTGTTCGTTGACGGTGAATGGGGAACGGTGTGCAATCGAAGTTGGACGGTCGAATTGGCCGCCGTCGCTTGCAATCAACTCGGGATGGTGTTGGATCCGGAATTTTTGGAAAATTGGGTAGTCTACCCGCCGCCTGGTAATTTGCCGATAATTTTCGACAATATCCGTTGCGAAGAATTGGAATACGACATCACCAAGTGTCGACACGACGGTCGGAATGAATCGGTCCATCTTTCGTGCAAGCCCACCGACATTGTCGGTTTGAGGTGCGTGGAACCGAAATGGGCCGGTGTTCGTTATTCACTTCTCGCCAATCCGGCCATGGTGACCGGCCAGACAACTATTCGACATTTGATCATTGAAAAAGCTGGCCTGCTCGACTTTCGACAACCCACGTTCACGGCCGCTTTTCAAATCGACTGGAATTATCATCTATTTGAATATTTGACAGTCAGGGACAATTTCTGGACCGGAGTGGATATTCTGTACAATGATCCGGTGAAAAAGCCCAAATTAGCCCACTGTACGTTCGTGCGAAATCGTCGACACGGTCTGCGACTTCGATCAGCCGGCATCACTTTGGAAAATGTGACGCTGATCGACAACGAAAATGCCGGTCTCAGGTTCAACCCTTTGCTGACGCGTAAAACTCAACGCGACGTTTATTCTTGGCTTCGGCGTAGCGACGCTGCCTATCAGGACACCACCATTGTCGACATACCCAGTAGAACGGTGACGGTGAGATTTTTCTTTATTTTTTTTGTCGTATCAATAATTGTAAATTTCCCACGGAAAAAATTATTATTTGTCGATGTTTCAGGAAATTCAGTTGTCTCCATCGTCGAGAGAGCAGCGTCGATTTATCGTTTCGAAAGCTTCGGCCTGCGACGGCAGTTTTGCACAGGATTGTGCTTATGATCTGACTATACGGACGTCGTTGAATTTCGGACGTATTGGTATTCAGCTTGTCAATCGACCTTCGAACAGCAGCGACGAAAATGTGCTCATTTACGACCATGGCCAAATAGCCCGTACGATCAGCTTGCGTGACAATTTTATTGAATTCCCTTTTGTAACATCCGGCGGTGTGGTTAAACTGCATTATAGTAGAAGTTATGGGCCGGCCAGGATTGCTTTGCTCGTATTCCATTTGAACAATTTTGAATATTTGGATCCGTTTTTGCACATGCGTGCCTGCACAATTGAAAACAATCAGTACGGCGTTTCTGCTATACATTATTCGAGTTTTTATCGTGTTGACGACGGGAGCATTTTGTTGCGCAATCGTCGTACTCAACTTTGGTTTCACAAGAGCAATTTTACCAGAAATAGTCAAGCGGTGATTTGGGTCAACGGACCTCTTCTATTCGACGCTAGCCAATCGTCACCGGTCGCCGTTATTGAATATTTCATTGACAATTGTTCGGTGGCGTTGAACAATGGCAGCATTATTGAAACCCACCGTGATTTGCATCGATCCGCGAACGCGTTCAAATGGAAGGTGTGGCAGTCGACCATGTTGGACAATCGTGACAGTGGGATGTCGATAGCTTTGCCGGATCCCCATTATTTGGACCCGAATTTTGAGCATCGCTTTGAACTGCGCGAAACACGTTTCCAAGACAATGAAAATTTCCACTTGGAACTTTCCGGATATTTGGCTTGGGTGAATATCAGTTCAAATAATTTTACCAGAAATCGAGCTCGTGACGGGCACGGTTTGATCAAATTGACCGGCATGGAAAAAGAATTGATCATGGAAAGAAACCGGTGGCGGTACAATCGTTGTCGATGGGTAGTTTCGTACGACATCAAGAGCCACGCCCTTTTCAAAACCAAAGTTGCGGCAAGGGTGTTTTACAACTACTTTTTCGACAATTACTTTCTGTCTCCGGAAGATGAATATGCGGAAAATTGGCCTCGAAGTTTCGCTTTTGGACTGTTCGGCTTGCAGCAGGTCGACTTGCACTACAACAATTTTCGCAATCATTTGTTGGATTTTGAAGCAGTCGCCGGTTTGAAAGGTGCCATGCTTAAAACCAGAGCCAATTTTTCCCACAACTATTGGGGTAGGGATAGCCGGGCGGCGATTGTGCAACGAATTTTTGATTTTGACGACTGGAATATATTCTCTCTGGCTGAATACAATCCCTACTTTGTCACCGAAGAGAGATCTTTGAATTGGGAATGGCGTCCTGCGGACGCCCAGCTGGGCACGCTCGACTACGAACAGCCGAGCGTGTACGATTTGCACGGTCGTCTGTTCAAATCGTTGACAATGAAACGCCAGCGGGAAAAGTGGACCATTTTCCCCTACTGGTACAAGCCGGACAAGCCGTATTATATTCGCAAAGATTTGACAATCATGCCCGGTGCCACTTTGACCATCGAACCTGGCGTCGAGGTCCACATCTATCCGAACGTGCGTATACTAGTGCTGGGCACGCTGATTGCCCAGGGCACGTTCTGGGACCCGATACGATTGAAGCCGATAAATTTGACTGACATCCAACGACCCAAACAGCCCACCAGTGCCACCCGTTGGCGACGCGATGCTATATACAGAATGTTTCCGTTGTTGAAACGTTACGATTCGTTTTATCAAAAATTCGACGTCCATCTGACCGACAGTTTGGATCCAAGTTTGGGATTTTTGGAAATCAAAAATATGACAACCGGTGAACTGGTGCCCGTCTGCGACCGTCAGTTCACCAGACGCAACGCCGAAGTGGTCTGCCGAGAACTTGGCATGGAGACGCGCAATGTGCACGTTCGAATCGGTCCACGGTGGAATTACAATCCGAAGTTGAAAATTGTCAAATCTTATCCCGAACCGAGACAGTGCTATGGTCACGAGGGTCGGCTGTCCGACTGCGCTCTGCGTCTCAGTTCTGACGAGACGTTGTGGCGTTGTGTGGATTCTGAACATTTTGTTTTCATCCACTGCGGCAAATCGGTCGCTTTGGACTCGAATTACGTCGGCCACTGGGGTGGTCTGATGTTCGGATATCAGTCGGCCGAGACCCATGCAGCAGTTGGGTAAGCGAGGAAAGATTGATTTTCTTGTTCTGTTGGGCTTGCATTTTTTTTTCTATTTTCTCTGTAGCACGAACGGCGGCAGTGTATTGCGGCATGTGGAAATTGTTGGCGCCGGTCAAGCGCACAACGATTCCAGCGCTGCCGTCACCGTTGTACGCCGGGGTGTGGTCATGGACCACGTCAACGTGACCAACTGCTCGATGCACGGTATAGACGTGGTGGCGCCCAGGGAGCAGGTGATTTTTGTGAAAATGAACGTGACGGACAATTTTGGAGTTGGACTGCGTCTTTTGGGTGTGAATTCGCTGGCCGGTTCAAGTATTCCGCCACTGTTCGGCGAAGTTCCATTTCCGTACCATATGTTCGGCATTTTGGAATTTTGTTCAGTCGACAAGCGGATACTGGTCGAACAGCGCATGTTCGTCTATTTCAAATACGACAGCTATCCCGTGGACTGCTTGAAAACGTTCGTTAGCGTCAATTCTGCTAAGCAGCTCGAATTCAAATTGCTCGTCGCCAATCTCTACAACGTCGTCGACAACGCAGTACGCCCGGATCGCATCACTCTTTACGACGGGCATCATGTGGACAATGGAAAAATTTTGGGTATCGGTTGTTGTTGTTGATGCTTTTTCTATTTCAAATTTATCTGTCTCTTTCGTACTGTGTAGGTATTTACGGAAGTTCGAAATTGATGCTTGGACAGCACGCAATTCGAAGTGAAACATCCGAACTTACGGTCCATTTGAAAGCCAACGCCGCCGACGGAACTTACGGCTTTTTGGCCGAAGTAGTGACGGTGCCGGCGCCTCCAGAGCCGTGTATGTGGTTTTTTCTTCTTCTTTTCAATTTTTGTTTTTTTGCATTTCATTTTTTGCATCTGTACATAATTGAACACCAATTTCAGCCCCATTACGACAAATTACGTTGCGCGAAGTTCGTTTCGAACGCAATGACCGAGGTGCTGTCCGGTACGCTTGTACTGGCGACATCAATCCGGATGTCGAGGTCGATTTTTGCAGTTTCAATTTCAACGGCTACCATCTTTGGGGCAATTTCACTACCAACGACGGCGCTCTGAAAATGGCCCTGTACAATACGCAAAATTTGCGTCTGGAAAATTCCATGTTTTTCCGCAATCCTGGTGCTGTTCACATCACCGCTTCGAGCAGCAGCCCGTCGGCACGGCTGGTCGGTCTGGTGCGCAATTGCGCATTCGGCAACAATTACAATTCCGAGTCGCTGGTGCTCGACGGTTGGGATTATCAGAAATTTTACGTTGTCAACAATTTTTTCGGTCGCAATTGGGCCCCGTACCACGATACCGTCTACGTTGGTCAAGTTTGGGCCAACTTTACGCACAACACTTTCTACAACAACACCGGCACTCACATTGTTCATCTGGGCGGATACAGGGACGTGTCGACGGAATTTCAAATTTTCTACAAAAATGTCCTCTACGACAACATCGCCACTGGTCACGGATACCACTATCCGGCAAGTTATGGCTATTTTGGTCACAAGCAGCCCGCCTACGTCAGCAGCCAATTGAGAAAGAGGCGAGACGTTTCGCAAATTTACCGAACGGGATCTTCGTCGACCAGCTTCGAATGGTGGGCGAACGTCGGCGACCAGGCCGAACGATACCACAGTACAGTGTTCGCGGCGAGTGCTCAAGAAAAATTTGAACTCAACTTATTCAACAATCCGAACAACGATTTCGAACTGACCACGGCGGCGAAAAATCCCACCGACGCCTACACCGGTCCGTTGGATGCTCGAGGTAATCATTGGGGTTCGACTGGCACCGCTGCTGTCGCCAGTGGCAAGATACGCGACGGCAACGACTACGACTATTTGATCCCTGTTGACCATTTGCCCGTGATCGAGTCGAACACTTCGCTCATAGACGGTGAGTGATTTTGTCTGAATTTTGTGTTTTTTTACCAACGTTCAGAACAAACAACACTCTTCTGTTCAGTAACATTTTTCTGGTTTCAAAAAGCATTTCATTTGATTTTTTGTTGTTTCAAATTCAGGATTCTGTCCTCCCGGATGGTTCCAAGCCGGCTATGAAGAATGGAAATCATTTCAGTCTTGCTTTTTGTTTGTTCCTGGAGCTGTTTCATATTCGGTTGCTCAACAATTTTGCAAAGTGCGTTGTCGAACACAGCAAGTGTTCACGTTTTTATGATTTCACATTTCTCAATTGCTTTTGTTTTTTATTTTCTCTTTCTGCCTTGCACAGGACCAAGGTGCGTACATGCCATTTTTTCGTGACCAGGATCGTCGTCTCGCCCCACTGGCGTCCAAAGTCGATGAAATGAATCGTGAATTTGCAATTCCATTTGAAAGATTCATTCCCCACATGGTAAGTGCGCATCCCGTCGTCATCGTCGTCGTCGTCGTCGTCGATAATTGTTTTACGAAACATTTTATAATTTTCAATTTCTGTATCTCTTTTTTCTTTCAAACAGCAAACCTATGAAACGAGATTTTGGATTAGCAGCATTGTGGTACCGCCTGAAAAGTGCGGCTATTTGAGTTCCAGTACCGGCGGTATTGGTATTTACAACTGTGAAGACGTGTTGCCGTTCGTCTGCGAAAAGGGTCCCAAACCTTACGAAGAGCCTTTGTACTGGCAACCTGCCGGCATTGTTGCCATAATTATTGCCGTACTGTTGGTACTGCTTGTCACTGTGCTCGGCTTGTTGTGGTGGTTGAAATCGAAACGACGCAAGGAGGAATTTTTCGAACGCAAAAGTTCCCTCAGAGCTTCAATAAGGTCGTTCAAATTGGCCCAAGCGAAACTGCGACAAGAACAAAGTATTGTTGAAGTGGAACGTGAAAAAGCACGTCCGCCAAGTCCTGATTTGATTGAAATTGCTCATCGAAATTTGGTGCTCGGTTCGAAAAGTTTGGAATCGTTGAACAACAGTCGCATTGTGGTCACAACGACAACCACCACAAGCCCGTATACGGTCAGCAAGTTGTTGTCCAATTCGTCGTTGATGAAATTGAACAACAATGAAAGTAGCTATGATTCGTACACGTCGTCGACAATTTATCAAAATGGTACTTTCACGACCAAAGGAAGCTGTCTGAGGACGTCGCCGTCGAGTAGCTATTGTGAATCGGCTTACAGAAGTGATTTTTCCCATTCTTCGGAAACATCCTCTCTGACCGGCGGTACGCCGTCGTTTAAAAGTTTTCGCTCTAAAGCAGCAGCAGCACCACCACCACCAAGACCGGCACTTCCGGTTCGTTCTGCTCCGTTGCCAAGTAAGAAAACAGCGGTTGTGTTTATGCTCGCTAGTGGGCTTAATTATTACGATTTTCCTTTTTTCTTTAATATGGTCCAATTAATTATTAATATCTTTTCTCTCTATCTCACATGTTGTGTATTTGTTGCGTACTGTAGATAGTATGTTTGTGTGGAATGGATTGACGTTAAAAAAGGACATTCTATTAATAATAATTTATAATCATAGATCTAACGACAAAACGTGACAACCTGGTCAGACGAAATGACACTAGCGTTTCCAATGCCACTACCACTACAGAAAGTTGTGCTACATGTCAAACTGGAACCACAACACTGTCTTACGATACCAATTGCTCGGTTTGTCGTGAGAAGTTGGACGAAAATCGTTCCAGCACTTATTTCAGCAGCACCTGCACCGATTCCAACGCCACGTTGACTGTCCGTGATTCAGCGTCCACTTGTCCACCGGAATCGACAATAACCCAGTCGTCGAGCACAAGCACGTCGGACGAGTGCAGTTCGACTGTCCGATCGCCAGTTCGATGTAGGCGTGCTGTAGGCCAGTGCAGTCGAGATACGTTGCAAAGTGAAAATTTGAAGCTCTACTGCGAACAGCCGTTGTCGTCCGATGTGTACAGTGACGTGCCTTCGATTTACGGATGTCGACGCAGTCGTGCACCGATCTGCTTCAAGGACAGGTCGGCACCTGACCTAACGTACACGTCCACGTTCGGCGCATCTGCATCACGTCCAGACGCTGTTGATTCGGTGTACCAGTCCGAGTTGGCACCGATGGCGTCGAATCCGTCGTCTAGATCTTTGAGCCAACTTTATTCTCCTTGGACTCCGCCCGACTTGGACACTTTTAGCAGGTCTAGCCAGTGCAGCAGCGCAGACGAAAAGCCAAAACCCCTAGAAACTGCCATGTAGTGCCACGGTTGTTTTATTTATCGAAATTGTTGCAGCGTTGTTTGTATTCTTTTTTTTCTGTTGTTGTTGCTTATCAGCGCCCATTGTGCACAACTTGTACCGGTCAATCATGAATAATTCTCTCTTACAAAGTACAACAAGTAAAATTATCAAATTTCGACTAATTTTTATTACCAACTTCCAAAGTCCAAACCGAACTTCCAAGTCTAGTGCTGCAGTTGTGAAGAGCATGCCTGCTATTCATCCAGTTGACGATGAACGGAAAGGAATTCCTTCACATTGTATTCATCATCATCATCATCATCATCATCATCATCATCATCATTATCATCATCTGATGCAAGGTAGCCTGCTTTATTTATCCATTGTTGACACTCACTCATCTCATATTTTTTCTTTTAAACTCATCACAAACGGCCAATATATATAATAATATGACACGCGACAGTTTGCAGTATAATGGATTTATTACTACTTCTCTATTATTGATTAAGATGAAATTTTTCATTCCATAAAACATCCACTTATCTTTCATCTATATTTTTGTCAGTCCAGAACGTTTGATGAATAATGTAAAAGAAGATTAAGATATTGTCAGCTGTACTGGAAGAATATTTTTGGTAAGTTTTAATGGTAATTCAGTTGTTTTCTTGAAAGCAAGCATTCAAAAGATTTTCAAAAATTCTATATTATTCAAATCAAATAAAGCTGTATATAAATAATGCTAATAATAATAATTATTATTATTATTCTTGCCGTTGTTGTTTTGGTTTTTGCTGTTATTTTTATTGTTACGATTTTTAATGCTGTTATATGAAACATAAATGAAAAGACATTACAATCAGCAACTATACGAATCACTTCATCCAATTTACACGTTATTACGATTTGGAAATTAGGTTAGTATTCTACGTAAGGTATGATACTTTCAATTTGCATAATTTACTTAGCGCTGTAGTAATTTAATTTTCAGTGTTATCGCTGCCGACGTCATTCTTTCTGCTGAACGAACGCAGTTCGTGCCATTCAAATCCTGGAAGCAATTTCTTGTACAATCAAAGTGTGCTTATTCTTCAACGATCATTATACACAGTTAGTTATTTGTTGAAGAAAAGCGGTCGAACTACTGCGCCGGATAATCCGCTTATTATTCATGCTTCCATTCAACTTCATAACCTTGGTCAATATTATACTGAAAATGCGATCTGATCAGGGGCATCAAGAAAATGGAAAATTCCACGACTCTACGTTTGTATCATACTTCATCACCAACATGAGAGCGGTCAGGTATGAAGTTTTGAAGTATCTTTGTTGGTTTTTTCTTACTATGCTTTTTTTCTGCTTCTCAGCATACAAAATGCATTAAACATGGCCACTTTTTTCAACTCTGATAGTACTTCAATTTTAAGTTTTGCGAATTTACTAAAACTTCTTATTTTTAATGACGTTTCAAGAACTGCGTTTTATCAAATACATGATTGATGAAACATTTGGTTCATTCAATTTTAAATTGTTGCACCTTTTTCATGGTGACTATATATATGTATAGAGAGAGAGAGAAAGAAAGAGAAGCGATTGCAGCTGATCTTCAGGCTCATCAGCCTACTATTCTGTTATTTTCAAGGTATTCTGAATAGCGTCGCGAAAACACAGTTTAACTGTAGGGAATCTCCATAAATCCACTAATTCATGAGCAATAACATATTTATTTACGATAGTACTGACGAACGCAATTTCTCTCTGTAATGATAGTTCCTATCCCAGTATAGCTGGCTAATTCTTGTCTAATTCAAATGTCTGTTGTGTTGATGAAATGCTGAGGAGGTATCTGCTGATCCTTGGCACTGATTGTGCACAGAATTGTTTTTGCTTGGTATATATAAGTAAGCTGTTGTGAGCGAGAGAGTATTCATTTACCTTTATGCCTACTTACATTTATATTTTCGACCTTTCAAACTGTCAGAATGGCCCTTATTAACCTTCCTGTCTGCTCGAAAGTGAATCCTGAAAACTCTATTATGAATTATAATGTACTGTCGATTTATATATACTTGTTTCCCATTATTAAGTAATTAGTTTTATCACCCGGTATCCAGAAAATACTGATACGTTAAAGACAATGCCTGATTGTTTAGCGTGAAGGTTAAGTTATAGAAAGTGATTCACTTTCGAACTACCTTCACCGTTTCCATCCTGCAATTCCATATTTCTTTATTTTCTATATCCTTCCCCCTCCCCTTGTCCCACACGATGAATGACGCCCATCCATGCACTCTGAAGCCTTCCCAGAACTACACAGTTCTCGCTCATCTGCTGAAAATTCTTATCTCTATTTTCAGTTTTCTGGTGAGCGATCAGTCATGATAACTAAATCTATATCCTACAATTCTTTACAACGGTTATCGATTGGTTGTACGTTCTCATGCATGAGGTCTATATCAGCTTTGTGTAATATTGGAATTTTGCAGTGTATGTAAATTGATTTTTTAATTATTTTTTACAAGGTAATTTCTAATTCTATTAAACGAGTTATTCTTCCTTAGTTACTTACTAAAAAGCTTCATTCTTTTGAAAATGATGGTTTCTTGAATAATTGTTTGTTTTGTCATTTCCATTTGTGCATTTCTTTTAGTCATTTATTCATTGTCACTGTAATTTCTTTTATCTGTTACAGCTTGATGTAGAAAATGAACATTTTTAGCTCATTGAATCTGCACGCTTCATTTTGCAATTGACACTGCACAAAATTCTTGTTGTGAGGTTTACCAAAAATTTTGCTAATTTTATTTAAATTAGTTATAAATTTTGAAATGTATAACTTCAATATTATTACGTTTCTTACACTTCATTTCGTAAAAGCTATTTATTATATCACGAAATTTGATTGTTGTAACAAAAGCATCATTCATGCTATTTTTTAAATGTATTGTATCACATCATACTTTCAAACAGATTCAATTGTATTTGAAGTGATTATTCGTAATTCGCAATGCCGCAGGTCAGCGTGTTTTCATACATACTACTAAAATTTACTGAATTTACATACTACTAAAATTTTGCATAATGTTCAGTACGTATGTGAATACGTAATAACAGCCATCGTTTAATATGTTTGTTCACTATATTTATGACGCGGCGCTATTACTGATCGTAAATTAGGTTGTTCTACCTGAGGCATAGTGGTTTTGATTATTTGCATAATTTACGTATTACTGCGCACCATTTCAGAGTACTTTGTTCGTATTCAGTTGCTCTGTTCAATGCAATGTCAGCACACGTTACGTGGTCAACGATAATTCTGCTCTTTTATGCCATCTATGATTACGCGGTAAGTTACATTCGGTATTGTGATGCGGGTACACTATGCACGTCATTTGCATGATTTTGAAAATATAATGAATGGAAACTAATGGGTGTCCGTATTAAAATTACTATTGCTAACTTTTAGATGCTCATCAGATGTTGAATTTGAACAAATATTGCTTTTTTTTATTTTCAGATATTTTGAAATTGAAATCTAATTTAGTTTTAGAATGTACAACATTTCATATTCACATCAATCAATATGGTACCGGTAGGTTCTATATGGTAATTGCCGATGTAAGCCATGCATCGTTATAATCTCGAAATGTTTTTTTTTCTTTCCAGTTCTGCTTTTTAAGTATTATGCATATGTGTGAGTGAATAACAAATTGAAATACAATAGAAATATTATTTGATATTATTTTCTAGAAATGCAACCATTTTGAATTTTATATTTCATCATCTGACCGGTCACTTTTCCTTCATATATGCAGAACAACAAGTAAGTAAGGCAATGATGTTCCTGCTGTGTTTATAACTTTGTGACAATTTTTTGTGAAATGAATCTATAAAGTGTAATGAAACTGAGATACAGCCATATTATAAAAAGTAATTAAAGACGAATAACAGTGCATCGAAATAATTTTCAAATTTCATTTATTTCGTAAAGTAATGTTTTTCCTTGATTTATTCAACCTTTTTCTTAGTTTATTTTGTTGTCGATGCATCCACAGTGCACCGTATCAAGTATCCTAACAATCCCGTTGTGATTTTGTCGATCACAGAGTAAGAATCTATTAGATATCGTTTATAATAACAGTAAAGTACGTGAAAACAGTCGAACAATTTAGGGACCGCTGCGTCCTGTCAAGGTGGTGGTTCCGGTGATCGATTGATTACATGAACGCTATGGAACAGTTGTTGATCCTTATCGCTTTGGCCATCGTCGGTAGGTTAAGTTGTCATCAATACATTCCAAGTGTGGCGTTACAGAAACAAGTTAGTGCTCATTATAACAATCGAAGTGGTTCTGATAGAGTTCCTTTGCAATCTCAGTGTGGGTTTGTTCAGCAAGAAGCAATTATTGTTCATTTGGCATCAGTACTTTCCAAATGTGGCATCACAGACAGAGTTGAGTAAGTGCATATTTTATTCATAATAGCAATAGATTACATCCTCACCGTCAAGGAAATACAAAATCCCACCTGGGGATGCACCGCGCGTTTGTTAATGCCGTACCCCGCCCACCGTGTGGTTTTGCTGCTGATCACGAATAGTAAGCAATAATTTAATATTGTTTTGTATCATTGTAGTGCAACTATATGTTGCAAAGCAGATACGTCAACGTAATTTAAAAAATATAAAGTCGTTGGTGATGCTGCTTTCTGATAATGGAAGTTGTTCATATTGCTTTTGATCACAATGGATTAGAGTCGGTATCTTGCCACCGTTGTAGTTCCATTGTAGGTAGTAGCATCAGTGGGTTTTAAAGTGGTATTACAAATGGTATGTGTTGAATTGTTGTTCGCATTGTGATTTTATTTATACATTTTTAATTTTGAATATTACGTTTTTTACTTTCAGCATTTATTATTTCCATGCGCAAATGTCTGATTCATAAGATTGTCTGATTTCAGGTGTTGTAGATCGCTTCCAGCTGTTCAAATCGTTCTGTAGGGAGATTCTGTAAGTGCATATTTTATTCATAATAGCAATGGATTACATCCTCATCGTCAAGGAAATACAACATCCCACTTGGTGATGCACCGCGCGTTTGTTAAAGCTGGCATAATGCCGTACCCCGCCTTCTCAGTGTGGTTTTGCTGCTGATCACGAATAGTAAGCAATAATTTAATATTGTTTTGTATCATTGTAGCGCAACTATATGTTACAATGCAGATACGTCAACGCAATTAAAAAATATAAAGTCGTTGGTGATGCTGCTTTCTGATAATGGAAGTTGTTCATATTTTTTTTTTATCACAATGGATTAGAGTCGGTATCTTGCCACCGTTGTAGTTCCATTGTAGGTAGTAGCATCAGTGCGTTTTAAAGTCAATTGGTATGTGTTGAATTGTTGTTCGCATTGTGATTTTATTTATACTATTTAATTTTGAATATTACTTTTTTTACTTCAGCATTTATTATTTCCATACGCAAATGTCTGATTCATAAAGTTGTCTGATTTCAGGTGCTGTAGATCGCTTCCAGCGGTTCAAATCGTTCTGTAGGAAAGTTCTATCGTCAATGGTTTCAGGCAATATCTTTAGATGCATTTTGGATGCATAATATGCAGATGAATTTAGAATGCATAAACTGCACTGGAAATGCACTAGGTAAGTGTATTTACTTGTAGCATTAATTATTTGCATACGCAAAGAGTGATTAAGATTGTGTTTTAGGTGTTGTAGATCGCCCCTAGCTGTTCCAATCGTTTGCTAGTGTGTTCAATCCTCAAAGAGAAGCTCATTGGTTTCAGGTAAGTTCTTTGGATTGGTTTAATTCAGACTTAGAATGCATAAACTCCATTTATAGGGTATTGACTGGATCTGCACAGGTAAGTTTCATCGAACCAAGTAAGTATTAATTGGAATCTATTTGCTTAGAGCCGTAATGGGCAGCATATCAAACTAAGATCAAGCAGGATATAAACTCAGTTTGGTATGCTGCCCATTACGGCTCTACCTTATGGGTTACACCGCGACAATGAAATGTAATATGCAAATATTTTTAGCATACCATGGGGCTAAATTTTACAAAAAATCCAAATTTTCGAAAAATTACCAGAGGCATAGCCTTAGTGCATTTAAAAATTTGCATATTACCTCCAGGATATTAAAAATTTGCATAATCCTTTCCTGAGGGCAAATATAGTGCAAAAATTTGCCCCGGGCGTAGCCTGAGGGAATATGCAAATTTTTATTTGCCCTGGGGGGTAGCCTGAGGGCAAAGCCTGGGGCTATTTTCAAAAAATTTCCAAATTTTCGAAAAAATTGCCTGAGGCATAGCCTGAGGCGTAGCCTCAGGGCATAAAAAAAATTTGCATATTACCCCCAGGGGATTAAAAATTTTGCATAATCTTTCCTGAGGGTAAATATGGTGCAATAAAAACGGCCTGAGGCATAGCCTGAGGGAATATGCAAATTTTTTATTTGCCCTGGGGCGTAGCCTGAGGGCAAAGCCTCGGGCTAATATTTTTAAAAAATTTCGAAATTTTCGAAAAATTTGCCTGAGGCATAGCCCGAGGCGTAGCCTCAGGGGCATAAAAAATTTGCATTATTACCCCCAGGGGGATTAAAATTTGCATAAATCCTTTTCTGGAGGGGCAAATATGGGGGCATTAAAACCGCCTGGAGGCATAACCTGGAGGAAATATGCCAATTTTTATTTTGCCCTGGGGGCGAAGCCTGGAGGCGAAGCCCGGGGGCTATTTTATAAAAAATTTCCAAATTTTTCGAAAAATTGCCT
>NW_003526944.1:632670-634100 GCF_000181795.1 Trichinella spiralis
TGTGTTTCTGGTAGGGGGGGGATTTCTGTTAGGGTGCCATTTTTTTTTTTCCATAAATAGCCAAATGGAATTACCTTCTTTCATTGGTCCAGAGGAAAATACAAACATTCCCACTTGGGTGATGGCACCCGGCGCGTTTTGTAAAAGGCTGGCAATAATGCCCGATACCCCCGCCTTTCATCAGGGGTGGTTTTGTTGCTGAATCACGAAATAGTAAAGCAATAAATTTAAATATTTGTTTTTGTATCATTGTAGGCGCAAACTATTTTGTTACAAATGCAGGATACGTCAAACGCAAATTAAAAAAAATATAAAAGTCGTTGGTGATGCTGCCTTTCTTTTTTATTGGAAAGTTGTTCATATTTTTTTTTTTATGGGCGGTGAGGGGGGGATAAGTATCTTGCCCACCCTTGCCCCTCACCAAAGTAGGTAGTAGCATCAGTGCGTTATTAAAATCCAATTTGGTATGTGTTGAAATTGTTGGTTCGCATTGGTGATTTTATTTATACTATTTAATTTTGAATATTACTTTTTTTACTTCAGCATTTATTATTTCCATACGCAAATGTCTGATTCATAAAGTTGTCTGATTTCAGGTGCTGTAGATCGCTTCCAGCGGTTCAAATCGTTCTGTAGGAAAGTTCTATCGTCAATGGTTTCAGGCAATATCTTTAGATGCATTTTGGATGCATAATATGCAGATGAATTTAGAATGCATAAACTGCACTGGAAATGCACTAGGTAAGTGTATTTACTTGTAGCATTAATTATTTGCATACGCAAAGAGTGATTAAGATTGTGTTTTAGGTGTTGTAGATCGCCCCTAGCTGTTCCAATCGTTTGCTAGTGTGTTCAATCCTCAAAGAGAAGCTCATTGGTTTCAGGTAAGTTCTTTGGATTGGTTTAATTCAGACTTAGAATGCATAAACTCCATTTATAGGGTATTGACTGGATCTGCACAGGTAAGTTTCATCGAACCAAGTAAGTATTAATTGGAATCTATTTGCTTAGAGCCGTAATGGACATCATATCGTACTTGCATCCTGCTAGATATATACACATTTTAACATGCGGCCCATTACTGATCATCGTTAAAGGTTACAATCCTGCGTCATTGATCGATATGGAAAACCATTCTGCATCTGTGCGTTGGGATACTAAGGTCGCTTCTTGTACTGAAAGTAAATTAGCTTAGTTAGACGTGTACACACTGTTTTTGCATTCACACATTGTCTTAAAAAATCGATAAGTGCAAAAGAGAATATGTACTTTGTAGCGGAAGGGGAATTTGTGAAAATTATGCAACATCTTGACGATGTCGATGCAGAAAAGGATATTCACGGACGTTTGATGTGAAATACGTCAGCATAATGTTATATCAATTTTTAAGATGACTGCAATTTTTTTACTTATACCTATTTTTTTTATTT
>NW_003526944.1:634110-635437 GCF_000181795.1 Trichinella spiralis
TTTGAATTTTATATTTCATCATCTGACCGGTCACTTTTCCTTCCTATATGCAGAACAACAAGTAAGTAAGGCAATGATGTTCCTGCTGTGTTTATAACTTTGTGACAATTTTTTGTGAAATGAATCTATAAAGTGTAATGAAACTGAGATACAGCCATATTATAAAAAGTAATTAAAGACGAATAACAGTGCATCGAAATAATTTTCAAATTTCATTTATTTCGTAAAGTAATGTTTTTCCTTGATTTATTCAACCTTTTTCTTAGTTTATTTTGTTGTCGATGCATCCACAGTGCACCGTATCAAGTATCCTAACAATCCCGTTGTGATTTTGTCGATCACAGAGTAAGAATCTATTAGATATCGTTTATAATAACAGTAAAGTACTTGAAAACAGTCGAACAATTTAGGGGACCGCTGCGTCTTGTCAAGGTGGTGGTTCCGGTGATCGATTGATTACATGAGCGCTATCGAACAGTTTTTGATCCTTATCGCTTTGGCCATCGTCGGTAGGTTAAGTTGTCATCAATACATTCCAAGTGTGGCGTTACAGAAACAAGTTAGTGCTCATTATAACAATCGAAGTGGTTCTGATAGAGTTCCTTTGCAATCTCAGTGTGGGTTTGTTCAGCAAGAAGCAATTATTGTTCATTTGGCATCAGTACTTTCCAAATGTGGCATCACAGACAGAGTTGAGTAAGTGCATATTTTATTCATAATAGCAATAGATTACATCCTCACCGTCAAGGAAATACAAAATCCCACCTGGGGATGCACCGCGCGTTTGTTAATGCCGTACCCCGCCCACCGTGTGGTTTTGCTGCTGATCACGAATAGTAAGCAATAATTTAATATTGTTTTGTATCATTGTAGTGCAACTATATGTTGCAAAGCAGATACGTCAACGTAATTTAAAAAATATAAAGTCGTTGGTGATGCTGCTTTCTGATAATGGAAGTTGTTCATATTGCTTTTGATCACAATGGATTAGAGTCGGTATCTTGCCACCGTTGTAGTTCCATTGTAGGTAGTAGCATCAGGGGGTTTTTAAAGTGGTATTACAAATGGGTATGTGGTTGAAATTGTTGTTCGCATTGTGATTTTATTTATACATTTTTAATTTTGAAATATTACGTTTTTTTACTTTCCGCATTTAATATTTCCCATGCGCAAATGTCTGATTCCTTAAGAATTGGCCTGATTTCAGGTGTTTGTAGATCGCCTTCCAGCTGTTCAAATTCGTTTCTGTATGGGAAGATTCTGTAAGTGCACATTTTTATTCCATAATAAGCAATGTATTAACTTCCTCCATCAGTCAGGGAAATAC
>NW_003526944.1:635447-839029 GCF_000181795.1 Trichinella spiralis
GGCAAATATGGTGCAATAAAACGCCTGAGGCATAGCCTGAGGGAATATGCAAATTTTTATTTGCCCTGGGGCGTAGCCTGAGGGCAAAGCCTGGGGCTATTTTTAAAAAATTTCGAAATTTTCGAAAAATTGCCTGAGGCATAGCCTGAGGCGTAGCCTTAGGGCATATAAAAATTTGCATATTACCCCCAGGGGATTAAAAATTTGCATAAATCTTTCCTGAGGGCAAATATGCAATAGCTTTATTCAGGATCAAAATAATTACCATGGAAATAAGTTAAACGCATCCAAGAAATCTACATTCCCTCCGCCTATTTCTACGCCCTGACGTGAAATCCCTTCGATCTTCGTCCCTGAAAATGGTTTACCGGTGTCAGCAATCCACGGACAAGCAGCCATATGCAGCATTTCTGATGTGCTATAATGCAACTCATTTACTCTGGTTCAAAGTAATCTCCCTAAACATGAAGTTATTACATTAGGCGTTACAGCGTACGGTCTGAAGCTTACCTTCATGCTTTACACATTTATACTAATCCAGGAACCACTACCTGTAACGCCTATCAGGTACCCTGTTAAAGGAATGGGCGAAATCTACTTACCTTTAAGATAGGTGTCCATTCTCCTCCCTATAGCACGGCCACATCCCAACGGCGATAGACTGCCATGATGTAAATTCCACATCTCTAGAAGTGCTTACCTTTTCATCCGCTTCAACGTCTGACAACTACAAGGATCACTTACCTCACTCTTGGGGGACTGGTTACAGCTGCCGGGTTACGGACGCCATCCACGATAGACGGCGATGAATTCGGCTCCTGATCTTCGTCGTCTCTGAAAGTTTAACTTTTCCACTGTCGCCGGTAGCTGTCAGGCGTCTGACACTTGCCTGACAGCCTGACCAACTATCAAACTGGCCAATCAATGCAACGTTGCGGCTGCAATCCACGAACGACGAATTTGACTTCTGGTCTTTCTTCATCGTCCCTAAAGCTACAGTGTAAAATTACTTACCTTTACCACTGTCGTTCCCCTGCGCCGTTTCGACTGACTCGCTTCCTGTCAGACTTCCCTCAGCTGGTTGTGGTGGGATAATGCTGGCAAGTCGAGGCAATGTTGCAGCGGTAATTCCAAAAGCTTTTCTACCTGCACTCAGCCGCCGTGATCTTCTGTTGCCGGCAAAGGCATTCAACTAAAAGTCGAATTCTGACCGCTGGTTGTCTACTTCGCTTTCCCATTTCATCTACACGCAGAAGTGCATAGAATCCGTCCCTGGCCATCGAAGTGGCCTACGTTGATGTGGAAGATTTGCCAGCGTGGCCCATTCACGCCTGCTTTCAATGGACTTGTTCGGTCTTGAACTCTGTACCGCTGCATTGTAAATGGCGGTTGAGCTGGCAGAACGCCCGTGGACGTTCAGGATGCAATTGAGGAAACTGTCAGATTGCTACGACTGGAAAACGCTGGAGTCAGATGGACCGGGGGGAAGCAACGACGTGATCGACCGTCTTCAATTTTTTCATTTTCATTTTTCATTGTCGACATTTTCGCTTCCGCTACAGTGGCATCTTTTTAATCTGCTGTTAGGCGAGAAGCATAAAATCTGAGCGACTGACCATGAGACTGGAATATGACAATCAGCGCTAGAATTGATGTTCATTTCTGATTTGGTTCATGACGCCCTTGTACCGTACATCTTCAAATAAATAGAATCCTGAAAACAAATTATATTAATATAGTTATATCAAAGTAAAAAGCAGAAATTTATACTTCTATAGCTTCAGTAACTGATATTTGTATCTGAAAGTTAAGAACAGCAATTCCAATTAAAATAACCAATACATTCCATACACCATAAATGTATAATCATGCTAATGACATGCATACAACAGCCACACTATGTCAAATGTAACGTACCGCTTATTTGTAATAAACACAGTAGTTGTTTAAACATATATAACGTTGGAAAGAAACATTAGAGTTGACCATGTGCATTACCGCTGACATGGTAATGAATCGAGCAACTAAAGGTGAACGCAGCACTCTGAAATAGGATGGAACGAAGTAAATTATGCAAATAAGCAAGGTCAGGTAAAATAACCTAATTTTCCATCATAAGTAGCGTAGTGCTTTAAGTATAATGAACACTGAAAGTGTATAGAACGACAAAAGTTATTACGTTATTTACACAGCTTATATTATTTGAAATTTCATTAGTACGCAAATTGATTTTACTCAAATTATGAAAATCCGTTAACCTGATACAATGAAAACCATTAAAATGTTGTGAATTCCTATGCATAGTACGCAGTCAATATAAATGATAGCATTACTTACTTATCGTGTACAAATGACGAGAATAGACAAGTTACGTTATTCAACATAAAATTTGAAGATATCTAAAAAATGAGTGTCATAGAAACTGAAATGACTTTTAGCTTACTCTTTCCAACCAATGTCTTACATATCGCTGTACATCTGAAAACCACCTTTCCAAAATAGTATTCCATTTTCAAAGTTATTAAAATTTAACAAAAACGAACGAAATGTTAATGCCTGTGTTGAGATTAAGCTGACGTGCTGCAAATGCCAATGCAACCCTACAATCATAATATTAATATAATCACAAAATCATATTGAAATCAGTTTACTATGTACTTGCATTTTCTGTTCACTTTCAAATTTCCAGATTCTTGAAATAGCGGTCTTCTACATTTCTCATAATTTTGCTAGTTGACAAAGGATCTTGCTATGAGTTAATTCTTGTGAATCCATTCAAAAGTCTGAAAGTGAATTAAATTGGAATAATTACCTATTAAAAAAAAGAAATTCGTAATTATTTCTCTTCAGCAACTGACAGCAGTATCTAAACGTTTGCAATAGCAATTCGAATGTAAACATACAGATACACGTTAGTTTTCATTCACCACATTTGTAATGTCATGCAAATTACAAACAATTCCCGCACCACAATGTAAAGTATAACTTACCGCTCATTTGCAATTCACACATTGTACTGAAAAGCAGAATTATAGTTCATAACGTGCCGCCTGCTGACATGGCAATAAAATGGAAAATGTACTGCTCTGAAATAGTTTGAGGTAATCAGCAAACAATGCAAATAAAGCAATCCACTACGCCTTATGTGGAACACCATAATTTTCATCAGTAATAGCGTAGGGTCATAAGAAAAGTAAACAAGTACATTAAATGACAAAGGTTATTACGTTTTTATTTACACATCTCATATTATGCAAAATTTCATTAGTATGCATATTGATTTACTAAAATAGAATCAGTTTTCAGAAACAATTGTACAACATAATATATCACTGCCCAAACGAAATTTCATTCCGTTGCTGTGTAAACACTTTTCTAATCATAAGCTTTGCATTTCATCACCAATAAAGTTTACTTTACAACACCTTTATGTAAATTTTTTCAGATCAACACATATAGCAATGCCTTTATGTATTTTACTATTTAAACAAGGAAAAAGAAGTTCTATTTAATGAATTCTCAAGAATACCTCACTAGAAAATAATTACAAAAATTATTTTGAAAACATTAATAAATTACAATAATGTATGAAAGCAAACATACACTCAGTTGACAACAGAAAGATTTGCAAAATTTAGCCTAGCCAACATAGCAGACTCCTCTAAATACAACTGATGATATGGAAAAGTTTCCACACATGAGCGGGATGTCAATTATTCTTGGAACTATTCAGAGGGCAGTGATGGACACAGCACATTTGGTGAGTCAGGGCGGGGGGTGGGTGGAGAAAGGGAAAAGGCAGGAATGAGAATTTGTGATATGGAGTATGTGAAGGTTGTGTACGTGTACGAGGTGTAAATAATGTACGAAAGCAAACATACACTCAGTTGACAACAGAAAGATTGCAAAATTCAGCCTAGTCAACATAGAAGACGGCTCTCAGTACAACTGATGATATGGAGAAGCTTCCACGAATGAGCGTGATGCTAATTATTCTTGGATCTATTCAATGGGCAGTAATGGACACACAACATCTGGTGGGACAGGCGGGGGCAGGAAGGGAAAAGACAGGAAGAAGAATTTGTGATATGGAGTATGTGAAGGTTGTAAGAAAGTGAACCACTTTCCATCATTCAACTTTCACGCATAGTAACAATGAGTTGTCCTGAACACATCAGTACTAACGGGCTAACGGGGAGGTGAAGCTAATTTTTTCCAGATAGGAAAAAAGAATGTGCAGCGACATTATTAATGATGCAGTAGCATCAGCAGAATTTTTGGGTCTCAATTTCAACGATATCAGAACTATAGAAAAGGCCGTTCTGACCATTTGACTAGAAAAAGGTAAGATTGCTCTCTTGATCACATCTGCTATCCTGTTCAGATTTCTCATTAAGGATTTTAACAAATTCAATGGAGAATAAATAGAATATTTCATCAACTAGGTATTTAATAAAACGAGGTTCGTTTTCTGAACATTATTTAAAAAGATGATTTAGTGAACTGAGAACGGATGCAATCAAACTTCTATTATGTTTGCCAAAACTTACCATGTTTAACGCTGAGCATAGGCGGAGAAGTGTATGAAAAAAATAAAAGCAACAAAAAACCAGCAAATACTAAAAACATCCTACCTGAAAGCTGTCATGTTGGTGATGAAGTATGAATGAAATGCAGAAATGATAAAGTTTTCCAAACGATGCATGCGGTCTGATGACTTTTTCCGCCAACATTTAGAACGCATTGGCTGAGGGGAAGCACAGCAAGTCAGCTACTTACGCAGCTCAATAATGAAAACGTCACTGGTCCGCCAATAATTATATAATAACCACTGAAAAATAAACACAGCTTTATATAGAAAATTGCTTTCGGATTTGAATGGCAACAAATGCGTCAAGCATAATGCCGTAGGCAGGGTTCATCATCAAATTAACATAAACATACTCTGTTCAACTGGAAATGCATATGTGCCTTTCAGCTTTAAATTAGCTACTACACTAGCACTAGATTTTATGCCAACAGTTGAACAAACCCCCACTGGACAATTATCTAAACTTTACCGTCCATCTTTAATATACAATACTCCATAGCTGACAACGTCTAGACAACAAAGATTGCTATCTATAAATTGAGTCATTACATAATAAGGAATTTTTAAAACTGATCTGACACTGAAGAACAGATAAAACTGAGAACATCAGCAACAGTAAAATATTAAAATGCATCGGGAAAATCAGAGACAGATGGCAAAGTCTGGAAAAAATGAGATTTCATTCAAAAGAATTGGTTAAGCGGACATCAGTTGATAAAGAATTCTGCAGGTAGAAAAATTTATGAATAATTTCAAACATAGCAATACATAAATACGTCACTCCCATAAGTTTTATGAAGAGAATTAAGATTTCATCAGCAGATAAAATAGCAGATTCAATGAAGAATTGTTCTTGATTATTAGTTGCACTCTACAGCACACCTATATTGTAAAATATTTTATTCGTGTAATCGCATTTATTGTTTAGCGATGGTGGAAAAGCACAAGTCATTGAAAAAGATGAGTTTTCATGTAAAACATATTGCAATTATGGTTCTGAATCTTCACAAAATGTCATATATACTAAGAAGGAGGTTTTCAAAATTTATCATGAAAACATACTGGGCATGTGATTAGGAATTTATGTATGTTCACTTTGCATAAAACACTTTTCAGTTATGAATAACTTATTTAATAATCCGTTGCATCTTATGGAAGCATGAAACATAATTTTTCATCTGAAAACATGGCTATAAATAAAACGCACAAGCACATGAGTTTTTCATGCACTGTTCATTTGTTCATTTTTATTCCATTTACAATAAACTGTTTTCAGGAATTAAAACAATTAAAATCTTTGATATGCAACGTGAAATCAGTGTTAGACAACGAAATGAAATCAACTTAAATAAGTAGAGGCTTGGTATAATTGAGAAGCTAATTCAATACTAAAGATGATGCATCGCAAGCTATTCTGTAACAGTTATTTTAACTAAGCGAAGTTAAACAAAGCATCCCTTACTACAATTATGTATTAATAAATATTAAAGAGAAACATCGTGGAGAACTGGTTTGAACTGAGATTTATAAATAGATACATTTATCGACACTTCGTGTATTGAACAATTAATTTATATTTCACTTTATTCTGGAACCAGTTTAAACAATAATAAAAATAGACTGAAAATAATGATAAATACGATCCCCAAAAATGTAAAGCATTGCATAAGACTGCATAATGGTTTACAAATCCCTTTTTATCGAAAAAAGACATGCATTGAATGGAAACGATGAGAATCGATTGAGAAATGACTGCAAATTTATGAGCACTTCATGTACCAAGATCAAAACGCATTTATTCATCAAGTATAGGGCAGTTTATGGTGAATCTCCAAACAATTATCTCTCATCTCCAAAAAACCTGAATTGTTCAAAAGTATCGAATATCAATGCAACGTTCATTCACTACAACAGTTTCTCTCTTCTGTAATAATCAAATTCATAAAAGGGGAAACTGTGTGAAATTTCAAAAAAAATTATCGATTGGGATAATATTGTAAATTTGCACATTTACAACTGGCATAATATTGTCTGCGATTATCAACAAAGCATTTTATAAATTCGACCGATTTGCAAAACGACGAATTGTTTTTCCTGAATATACAGTAGGACACCTCGACCAATACGAATAAATACCAGGCACTATACCATAAATTTGTACTGAATAGCGATTTCATTCAATTTCATAGCAAAAGCATTTAATTTTAAAGGAAGGGTATTGCTTTTTATGATCATTATGGAGAGTGGAATAGATGAGTGGATACAAAGCGCAGATGAATTGAAATATTCTCATATTTAAAATCAATAAAAAGCAAAATGAATCATGAAACCCATAATAGGGGAGACATGAAATGAATTACTTATCTTCTAAGAAAGTAGAAATTTTCAAATCATACGATAGGAAAAGCAGGTGTTAATGAATTTCTCAGAGCAGTATGTAAGGAGTGAGAATTCAACTGACAGCAAAAACAAGATCAATTAGCAGAAAAGAAATGCATTCGAGAAGAAAAATGTCATATGCGCAAAAGTTGGAAGTCCCTGGTACCGATGAAGAAGATTTACACATGATCAACTTTCTCATGTATTACTGTAGGACATGCACCAACATTTGAAACCATTTATTTATCGAATTATAAAATGATTTCGATGAAACACGTCACAAGAAACTAGAACTCATCTCCCTGAATGCCTAAAAATCAAAAATAGCTTGAATTTTGAAAAAACATTTTTCACCATTTCTCGCAAAACAACGAAGTCTGTAGCCAACGAAATTTTGATATTTTCTAGAACACTTTTACGAAATTTACTAATATCAGCTTCAGTTCATCAGGAAAATATTCAGAGCTGATACAAATTTATCCTTAGTCCTCTTCATTGCGTATTACTCGAGATATTGACAAAAAAGTGAAATTTGAAATGTTATTATAAGGAGGATGAAATAAGAAGGCATAAAAATCATAAGCTTCATAGCTATGAACAATATATTCTTGTGTAAATATTTATGGAGGAGACACGAGAAATGACCACGAAAAACGCTGGCTTAATTCAATAGCAATTATTCTTCATTTGCGTTCATAGATTACAGCATTTTTAAAAATTAAAAATATCATTTTTGCAATTTCTGATTAATTACTCTTCAGAGACAAAATTAGTCCAAATTGGCGAATTGAAATTCTATTCCCGTGTATTGCATCATTTTTTTTCTTATAAAAATATCAAATTCCAAAACCTTTAATTTCGTCGATTTTCTCTAAGCATCCTCGATTGCGGAATATTGAAAAGTTAAATACTAAAAGCTGAAAGCTCATTGTTTAAAATTATCAATAAAGCATTTTATAATTCGCCGCGCTTTTCGAGAACGACGGAATGAGTTTACAAGAACTTATCATTGGATATGTCGACGAATTCATATAAATTCCACGCATTATCCTATTAATTTGTACTAATTATTGAATTCATTTAATTTCATACCGTTATCGTATAATTTTTAACCCCACTTTTTACTTTTTATGATCATATGCAGAGTGATACACAACAGTGAATACAAAGTGAATATGAAATCAAATATTCACATATTTGGTATCAATCGAAAGCAAAATGAATTATAAAATTGATAATGGCGGTGAAATTCCATAAACTGCTTGTTTTTTGGGAAGAAAAGAGATCCGAATTATACGATAAGAAAATCAAGTATTAATAAATTTTTGAGAGCAATATGTGAGAATATTCTATTCAACTGTTTGCTATATGAAGATGATTAAAAAGAAAACTAATTCATTCGAGAAGCAAAATGTTATATGCGCAAGAGTGAGAAGTCCCTGGTTCCGTTGAAAGAGATTTACATATCATCAACTGTTTTATGTATTGCTGTAGCCAATGTACCAATTTCAGAGCCCATATACTTATCAACTGATAAACTGATTTAGCTAAAAGACCGCATAACACTAGAACAAATCAATCTCAATCCCTAAAAATGAAAAATAGTTGAAATTTTGAAAATACGTTATTAGCCGTTTTTTGAAAAATAACTAAGTCTGTAGTCCATGAAATTTTGAAATTTTCGAGAAGTCATTTATGAAAATTACTAAGATCAGCTTCAATTGATCAGGAAAATATTCAGAGCTGATACAAATTTATACGTACTCCTCTTCATTGCGTATTCCTCGAGCTATTTGCAAAAAAGTGAAATTTGCAATATGATTATGAGGAGGATGAAATAAGAAGGCACAAAAATCATGAGCTTCAAAGCTAAGAACAATATATTCTTCTGTAAATATTTATGAAGGAAACACGAAAAATGACCACGAAAAACGCTGGCTTAATTCAATAGCAATTATGCTTTATTAGAGTTTACGGTTTACAGTATCTTCAAAAATGAAAAATATCATTTTTGCAATTCTTGATTAATGACTCTTCAGAGATGAAAATTAGTCCAAATTGGCAAATGGAAATTCAGTTCTCGTGTATTGCATCAGATTTTCTTCCTCTAAAAACGCCAAATTCCAAAACCCTAAATTTCGTCGATTTTTCCTAAACATCCTCGTTTGCGGAATATTGAAAATTCAAATACAACAGTCTGGGAGTTCATTGTATAAAATTTTCAATGAAGCATCTTATAATTCGGCGCGCTTTTCGAGAACGACGGAATGAGTTTACAAGTACTTAAGATGGGATATGTCGACAAATTCCTATAAATTCCACGCAAAAACCTATAATTTGTACTGATTTGTGAATTTATTTAATTTCATGCAATTAACAATTAATTTTTAACGCCACTTATTACTTTTTATAATCGTTAAGCAGAGTGGTAAACAACAGTGGATACAAAGTGAAGATGAAATCAAATATTCACATATTTGGTGTCAATCAAAAGCAAAATGAAATATAAAATTGATAATGGCGGTGGAATTCCATAAATTGCTTGTTTTCTGAGAAGAGAGATCCCAATTATACCATACGAAAATTAGATATTAATTAATTATTAAGAGCAATATGTGAGAATATTAAATTCCATTGATTGCCACATGAAGATAATTTAAAAGACAATTAAGGAATTCGAGAAGAATAATGTTGTATGCGCGAAAGTGAAAGGTCTCTGGTTCCGTTGAAAAAGATTTACATATGATCAACTTTTTTATGTATTGCTGTAGACAATGTACCAAATTTATAGGCCATTTATTTCTCAACTGATAAACTGATTTAGCTGAAAGACCACGACTAGAACTCATCAATCTGAATCCCCAAAAATCAAAAATAGTTGGAATTTTGAAAGAATATTTTTCACAAAACAACCAAATCTGTAGCCCACAAAATTTTGAAATTTTCGAGCAGTCATTTACGATAATTACCAATATCAGCTTCAGTTGATCAGGAAAATATTCAGAGCTGATACAAATTTATCCGCAGTCCTCTTCATTGCGTATCACTCGAGATATTGACAAAAAAGTGAAATTTGAAATGTTATTATAAGGAGGATGAAATAAGAAGGCATAAAAGTCATAATCTTCATAGCAATGAACAATATATTCATCTGTAAATATTTATGGAGGAAACACGAAAAACGACCACGAAAAACGCTGGCTTAATTAAATAGCAGTTATTCTTCATTTGCGCTTATAGATTACAGTATTTTAAAAAATTAAAAATATCATTTTTGCAATTTTTGATTAATTACTCTTCAGAGACAAAAATTAGTCCAAATTGGCATATTGAAATTCTATTGCCGTGAATTGCTTCAGTTTTTTTTCTTCTAAAAATGTCAAATTCCAAAACCTTTAATTTCGTCGATTCTCTCTAAGCATCCTCGATGACGGAATATTGAATATTTAAATACTAAAATCTGAAAGCTCATTGTTTAAAATTATCAATAACGCATTTTATAATTCGGTGCGCTTTTCGAGAACGACGGAATGAGTTTACAAGAACTTATGATGGGATACGTCGACAAATTCCTATAAATTCCACGCAAAAACCTATTAATTTGTACTGATTTGTGAATTTATTTAATTTCATACAATTAACATTTAATTTTTAACTCCACTTATTACTTCTTATGATCATTATGCGGAATGGTACATAACCGTGAATACAAAGTGAAGATGAAATCAAATATTCATATATTTGGTATCAATCAAAAGCAAAATGAATTATGAAACCGATAATGGCGGTTATATTCTATGAATTGCTTGTTTTTGTTGAAAGCAGAGATCGGAGGTATACGATAAGAAAAGCAGGTATTAATAAATTTTTAAGTGCAATATGTTTTGAAATTCTATTCAACTGATTGCTATTTGAAGAGAATTTAGACGAAAACTGACGCATTCGAGGTGAAAATGTTTTTATGAATTAACTGGAAGTCTCTGCTTCCGGAGAAAGAGGTTTTCAGATTGTCAACTTTCCTATGTATTACGGTAGGCACTCTACCAAATTTAGAGGCCATTAATTCCCCACATACCAAACTGTTTACGATTAAACTCTGCATAACACTAGTACTTTTTTTCTTCTCTTCGTATCCATCAAAAGAAAGATAAGATTTTGAAAATAAAATTTTGGGTGTTTTCAGAACAACCAAGTATGTAGCCCGTGAAATTTCGAAATTGTCCTGAAAATTTTTTTTCAACGAAAATTAATAATATCATTTGAATTCATCAGGAAAATATTTACAACTATTACTAATTTATCCGGACATTTTCTCATTGCGCATTACACGAGGTATTGACAAAAAAGTGATACGTGAAATTTGATAAGGGGGATTAAATATAAAGCCATAAAAAATATGGGCTTCATCTTTATGAGCAATGTACCACTGTGTAAACATTTACATAGGAAATTCGAAGAATAACCACGAGAAACAGTTGTTTATTTAAATAGAAATTACTCTTCATTTTCGTTTATGTATTACAGTATCTTTAAAATTAAAATTCTCATGTTCGCAAATTTTTGATTAATTACTTTTCAGAGATAAAAATTAGTCAAAATTGGCAAATTGAAATTCAATTCTCGTTTATTGAATCAGTTTTTCTCTTCTAAAAATGTCAAATTCCATAACCGTGATTTTGTCGATTTTCTCAAGAAATCATCGATTGCGGAATATTCAAAATTTACATACTTAAATGTGGTCCAGTATTGTTTGGAATTATCAGCAATGCATTTGATATTTTTTTGCGCTTTTCGATAACGTCGGCATTGATTTTCCTGAACTTATAGTCCTGCACTTCGATGAATTCGAATAAATACCACGCATTAGCCCATTAATTTGTTCTGCCTTTTAAGCTGGCTTAATTTCATTACATTTGTATTTAATTTTTACTTTTATCTATTAAATTTGCTGCTCATTATGCAGCGCGGTATTGAACAGTACGTACAAATAGAAAAGAAATTCAAATTACCGACCCTTTGGAATCAATGAAAAGTTAAATGAATTAAAAAGCCAATAATAATGTGGATAATCTACTAACTGTTTGTTATTTAACAAAGCAAAGACTTGCAATGTACATGTTCCGATAGGCAGCTATTAATTGTTATTTAACAGCAAGAACTGGGTGATTTAATTCAATTGATCACTATAGTAAGTTAAATTAATCGCCCGTATCTTCTTGAACGTGTCACAAATAGATAATTGTTTGGAAGTTGCTTATGATTTATTCAAATGCACAATACTCCAACGCTCTCCCTTCATCTAAAATAGTGTTGGGAATTTTATACAGATTATGGCTATCCATGTTCTTATTAGGTCTTTTAAGAGCTCAGTGATCGACATCGTCAATCAGCAAAGACAAGTCTGAGAAAGAAGAGAATAAGGCAGAAAGAAGAAATGTGGAATAGAAGAAACACGGAGGAAGTTAATGCTGTTATAACGTGTATCGCTTTCCTTCACATAGTTCTCACGCATAAGATTCAGGGATTGTCGCGATGGTCCAGTTCGGTCCAAATTTTTACCGCCCTATTTTACTAGTCATTGAATAGGCTGTTTTATTGGAACTTCGTGCCATTGTCTTATTGGTGGATTGAAGCAAGCTCAATATAATTCTCGAAAAATAAATATTTTTATTACTAATGTTACGTCGCTACTATTAAATTTACGTAATCCCAAATGAAATATTCGAACTAATGAAACGAAAAAATATTACAGCTAATCACAACTGAAATCCAGAGATGGTTTGAGGTTACTCTTAGATTGGTTCCCAACCTGCCCCTTTCGCTTTGGGATATTTGAGGGGTCTTTTCCCCCTGTACCTCTTTCCCCCTCCTTCTTAAGTGACTCTTAGAAACAAAATGAGGAAAATATTTATTGGTGAAGGTATTTTCTCAATGATGGAAAAGAATTAACAAATTTGTTTTCATTATTCATTTTTAAGGAAGTATGGAACGCTATATAGTTGAATTCTGACATTATCAAGTTGCTAAGGTGAGAATGAACAGCCTTACTCCGTTAACTAGAAATAGTTCTGTGCAAAAATTGATCAGTTTGAAGTGTCCTCTGATGCAGCAGCAGCATCCTTATGAAAAAGTATTAGTTCTTTGAAATGACAAAAGTTAAAACTGAACAGCTATTAGAGTCGTAAAAAGTGACCATGATTCACAAAATTTGAAAGTTATCCAAACAGCGGCATAGTGTATGAAAGAAACAAGAAAAAATAAGGAAAAACCAGCAAATATGCAAAACTTCATACCTGGCTGATGGTACATCGGTGATTAGGAATGAAGCAAACGCAAAGGAGTGAAACTATCCAACTGATGGTCATTGTTTGATCGTATCTGAAGTCCAATATTCCCAACGTATATGTGGATGTGAAGCAACGAAATTGAGCAAATTACCTAGCGTAGCACTTAGACGAATACTCTTCAGCAAATAATTATATATTAATCGCCTGCTCATAATGAATTCATTTTTACATTTAGTTAATTGCTTCCAGATTTGAATGGCACAAAATGCTTTCAGCAAAATACCCTTACCAGTGTTCACCATCCAATTACCATAAAGTTACTTTGCTGACGCGTCAATGCACATATGTTTACTCTTCGTGAATTAGGGCACTGAGCTTGCATGGCTCTTGAAGTTCATCATGGATGATTTGAACACTTATAAACTATAAATGGAAGATTGTTGACTTTGGCTAAATCAGCATCTTAAAGCTTTGATTTTTCGCTTTCATTAAAGCTTTCGATTGGAATAAAAAGCTAAATAAGAATCACGTACGCCCCAGAAAACAGGCTCACAAAAAATAAATAGAATGAAAGTAATTGAAATTTTTTGACAAAAATTTTCATAGTTCAAAAACAATAAATGCTGATAATGAAATTTATGACAAATTCCAGAAATGACTATTCAAGAAGAAATTGGATGAGTTTTACTACATACACTGAACAAAGAAATTTGAATCAGTTTTCAAGTAATATTGAACCAGCGGTTTTCAGAAAAATGGAACTTTCTGTTCCAAACATTATTCAATGGAGTATTTAATTCAATAAACATGTTTATGTCTTTACATTAAAGAAACTCTTATAAAGAGTAAAATCTGCTACTATTTTCAGTGTTGTAATTATTACAGTAGTAGCAAAGATAATCATATCGACTGAAATTTGAATAATATTTGAAAATAAATAATGTTCTTGAATAAATGAATTTTGAACAGCAACTGCTCAAATATCTTATCAATATCTGTCCACACACAAATATTATAATATATAACACATATAATATATAACATTATTATAAAATTTGCATGATATGTTGTGTTAGTGATAAGGCTATAGAGAGGGTTTTACCGTTTCAGCAATAAAGCTTTGTCTGCAATACTTTGGCCGTTGAATTTCATCATTTAAATCAAATAAACGCAACACTGTTCGCATTTACAAAATATCAGGATCATCTTGCGTAAAAGAAAATATCTAAATAAAAAAGTATCCAGTATTATTATCAGAATCAGGAAATTTTTCAGAACGTCACTGGGGTTGATTTTCTGCAAAGCGTGAAAATATCTCGTGAACGGAAAGGAACATCGGGAATTACTTTTATAAAGTGTAAGGATGAAGAGTTGGGTTCCTGCATGTTAAGGGACCAATTGTATAGGAATAACAAGGCCGGAGCAAACCATCATGCAATCTGACTATACTTTATTTTTCTTTAAAGACAAAAATGCAATCTGATATATTGTTCAGAAGAGTTTGGGAAACTGCTAATATTCTAAAAATTGATTGAAGCTGCTAGCTTTACAGTGCAAAAAAAGCAATACCAGCTGATACTGCTAAGCAGACAAACTGTAACAACTCCTTTCATCCTGAAGCAATATCAGATGTACTGAAATATCTCACCCATCCAAAGCAGGTAAAATAGTAAAATTTCACTCACCTTTAAAATGCGGAGAGCAACGAACGGAGTTCAAGTTTCAAGTAGTGTGCAAAGACCAACAGCAATGTTTTCATTTTTCTACATAGAATACAAAGTATGGTGAACCAGATGTACTTTCTGTCTTCAACTCTGCATCATGTCAGTCGGATTTGCACTTTTCCCAATTATTTTTCTTTTTATGTGTAAAAAAGCGAACTGTTCAACATTCATCACATGGCAAAAGCTACAGATACTTGATTACAAATACAAATATCTTACAGTCCAGTTATTTTTTTCAATATTGCTTGTTCATTGCAATTATCAACTGATGTCGTCCACGATGCCGACGGAAACATTGTCGCTATTGTGTAAACAAATTCACCACATCATTTCGAAAAAATTTATAATCAATATAATGAGGATAAAACATTTTTACAATCCAAAACTTTCAAACACCTCCCACGGCAGAAATCTGTTAGGTTGTACAAGTAAAATCTTCGACAACAAAGAGGAGCACAATTTTGCATGCGCATAACTTATCATGAGCAAATTCTGTAACTGAATCCAAATATCAAGTGATGCTCAATTAAATGACAAAAGAAAGAAAGAAAGAATGAATGAACGACTGAATGAAATGATCAAAGTAAACTGGAAAACTGTGCTAATAATCAACGAAGTAAAGAAAAACAAAAGCATCACATTTATTTCGTTTCATTTCCAATTAAATTACTGTACGCTGAATTATACGTTCATCACAATGTAAAATATTCCCGACGAGTGTTGAAACCGTTGGCTTGCCGCCGTCGCTTCACGTGAACGTACATGCTAAGCAGATGATATATCGATGGCAAAGAGCACTGCATGAGAGGTATTTGGCAAAGTTGTTGGCAAGCTTCTTCCAAATTACCATTTTCTAACGCCAGCTGACACATGTTGTGCTTCACCAGACGTTTCAGGCACTCACAAACCTGGTAGCCATCGGTTCGATAATTCAGCCAGTTGAACAAATTGATAGTGTTGAACATGACGTTCAAGCATCGTATGGCTCGTTGAATTTCGCCTTTGCGAAATGTCGCCGCACTCATGTATAAAACGTTTAAAATGAATTGCACCGACGATAAACTGCTAATCTCGTTCAGCAACAAAGCATTGTCGTAGGCAGCCTGATTGTTACCAGTGATCAACGATATATAAGTTAACAAGCACAAGCTGGCACATTTAATTTTCAAAATTTCCGCCGGCTTGGACAATTCAAATGTGCACTCGGTTTCAACTGCTTGAACGAAACATTCGCGATAGAACAATTTCGACCATTCAGGTCGATCCGTGTCGCAGAGGTAAAGGGCATTTTTTAAAAATTGAACCGCACACCGGTAAGACATGGTCAAATTCTTCTCATTCGTACTGCTACTGTGCTGACTGTCACTACGAACGAAGCAGCCGATTGTACTGCCAGTGGAAAATTGTAAATCCGAATGAGTACAACAAATCCGAGCGTTCCCGGCCGCGCAACATTCCGCCAACCGAAGCCACAGGACGGCATTTCTCCAATAGAACGGAATCAAATCGACAAATCGACGAAAAGCGGCGCTAGCATTGCCCCCGTGAAGCAGTGTGACGGCCAAATTGTACATCAGACGTCGTTTGGGAACAATGCAATTGGAAAGTGGCAACGACGGCGATTTCTCGAACATCTCGACGGTTCGTTCCATCTCTGTTCGAGCTGCGGTGAAACTTTTGCTTTGCCACTCCAAGCAACTGCTGTTGTTGGTCATCAGAACCGTATCCCCATTTATTGGATCCTGGCGCAATTTTCTACCGTACAAAAAGCGCGCTTGGCGAAGCGATTCAAAAGCTGCTTCAGGGAGCGAATTTTCGTAATTTTCCCGAGCTTTCAACATCAACCTCCTCCACGAAGAAACATCAGTCACAGTGCCCGCTGTGGACACTTTTCGCCTGTCTTCAAACGACACGCGTATTTTCAGTTCTTCAATCAACGACTTCACTTTTTGCACTTCACTTTGGTGCGGATATTTGGCCCCGTTTTCCAGCAAATAGTCGGACAATTTTTGAAGCACAACCGACGCACGCGTGGGGCATCTCAAACGAAGAAGAATTTCGGCGTTCAACAACGCCGCCCTTGTCCATACGTTGAAAGAAAATGCCAACCCTGACTTCTCAACTATACCACTCAAAAGCTGCAAAGCCCGCTCAAGCTGACCAATGTGAAAACAGCTTATGGCAAGATTGAAAACCAAAATTTCATGCTCTACTAACCTTTCTTCAACATTATTGCCATCCTTTTGCACCGAGTGGTGGTAAACTTTTTCCAACAGCCTGTTGTAGTCGTTCATATTGAGAACCCCGAGTCGCAATAACAACAGAGCTTTGTTCATCACAATTAAATATCGAAACCGAAAACTGTGCGTAAACTGTTCCAGTTCTTTCAAACAATCTCGATATTTTCCAGCTTTATAAGCTACTTCGTATGAAACTGTCATATTTTCACCACCTTCCATGACACTGTAAAAATTTAATTTTCATTCAGAAAATCAGCTAACATCAGTAAAACATAAATCATTTCAAATTTGCACCTACAACTCAATTCAATGAAATAAAACTCAACAGTCACACTTACGTTGCTATTTATCTTTTGCCTACCTTTTGCATAAATCAAATCATTAAATTCATCCAACCGGCAACCATCGTAAATCATTAAATTAATACAGTATGAGTATGAGAAATGCAAGATTTATTCTGCATTACTGTACTGCGATTGCATCGCATAAATAATTGAAAAAATTTAATTAAAAAACTAATAAGAAATCCATATTTAATTTCAATTTATCTTCAGTTATTAAGGTGTACCATTTTGATGAGTAAAAAAACATTTTTTCAAGATTACTGAATACTCCCACTCAAATGTTTATATGGGTATGAATAATGTGGTTGAATAGAAAATTCCAAGATCAGATATAAAACATTCCACGTCTTTTTAAAATTTTTACATTAATTTTTTGATTGAATTACACAGAAATTGATGAAGATATAAAATAATTGTTTGTACATAAAGTGGCAATTGAAAATAAATATAATAATTATGTTTTGCACAAGAAAAAATTTTTCAAATGAAAAATTAATTTGGTGATTAGAGAACAACAACAGTGATTGTAGCTACACTTTCGTAATACGACGTAGGGTTAAATAAATAATAAGTTTAGCTAATCGATATGACAAAATTTTCGATGACGAGTAGAATTTTACTGAAAAGAGAAGATGCCGTTTCTTGTCAATATTGAAATTCAAAAGTCAAAATAGAAATTAAATTTTCATTCCCTCGTTCTTCCATGCTCATTTCAATTTGAACAATCAGCTAAACCCTGAAAGATTCACAAGTGAGCAACAATTTGATTGAACTAACTGCTAATTAAAATCATTTGCTCGATGTCAATGAATAGATGCAAAGTTATAAAAATTAAATTAAAATTGTTTTATTAATAATAATAAAATGAAGAAGACATATTATTAATTAATATCTTCATAAGCATTTTTTACTTACTTTTATCGCATATAGAAATTGATTTGTTAAACTGTTCAAACATTAATACTTCAAGTTTCCGTTTATTAAATTGACGTGTTTATGAGTAAATAAACACTCACAGTTCAAATTCAATGGCTGATATCACAAGAAAAGCCCATATATTTAAACTAGAAACGATTAATATTATTCATTTTTTTGCTAAATAATTGCAAAACAAATATCAAGTACACAGCATGGTAAAAATCCCCTTGACTCAAGCAATGATTCATATTTACGTATTTGTTTAGCTAGTTTACGTTGAATGGGATGCAATAATGAATATTATTATAATGAAGCTTTCAAATAAAAACAGTCATGTGAAAAAGTTCTATCACTTATTCCAGCTGATATGGTTTGCATTGTTCCAACACGCACAATAATTAGCAATCACAATGTAGAGCAGAGCATCAAAAAACAGAGTTTCATTTTATATTCCTTTTGATAATTTATTTTGAAATTTTATTAAAAGTTCTATTTTTGAAATTTACATTTTCCATTAAAAAAGCGTTCAGTATGAAAACAGTTACAAGTGAATAATAATTTCAAATGAAAATTTTCCAATAAGAATACTTTGCATATTTATGTGAAAAAATTATCCACTTTCAACAGCATTTCAAAATGTCATATGTCTGTCTAAAATGAATTAATTCCTTTTATTAAAAAATGGAATATTCAATCGCAGGTAAACAATAAATATGCCACCACAATGCAGTTGATATAACAGTTTGTTCAATTCATTATTGTATTTTGTTAAGTGAGTCACAACATACGACATCATCATGAATATAATCAAAAAATATTCTAACCAAATAATAATTCCTGACACGACATGCAAGTTGTGCAACAATGATATTTCTAACACGTACATGCACACAAGGATATATATATATATATAATAAACGACAGTTCTTTCATTCTTTCTTCACAATTGCAAATAAAAAATGATTAATTATCAGTTGCTTCATTTGCTTTTTATTTTCCTATTCATCCAAATAGCATATTCATGTTCTCCGAAATTTGGACTGGTAAATTTTATTAACCAAAGTTATGTTTAATAATTATCAATAAGTATGTCAGTGTGTGTATTGAGTTCCTGAGCTAGGACGTAGCTTGGAAGTAGAAGAATAAGTTGTACAATTATTGTTATATTGTTACAATGTTGACTTTGCATAGCAAAGGGACCAGTCGGCGAAGAAAGCTTTGGAAAAGGTGATGCGCACTTGCAGAACAAGAACATGCAAAAACGAACTTAGCGCGCTTGGGAAATACAACGCTGAAAGTGAATCAAAAGACGACGAAAGCAGTGAACAGTGGAACACTTATCAAACGTGCGTTGAGGATTGCTGGAATTCTTCAGTAAGTAAAATTTCATTTCATAATTTTATAAATTTTCAGGATTTTAACACTATGCAAATGCTTTATGCTAAAAGTTGTAGACTTAAAAAGCAACTCGTGGAATTCAGATTTGTATTCAAATATTCTAGGCTATGCTTTTTCACATTTCACATTATATTATTTTATCGAAACAATAGATCGACAAGTGCTGAATAATTTTTTTCAGAAAACTGTCCAGAAAAATGAGGATGCTGCGGATAAGTTTCTCGAAGAAAACAATTTCACAGTAAAAGATGCCATTGAACTCTACAATAAGCTCAATCCGTAGAAAATTGACCTCATAATTTCTTTTTAATTGCTTCCTTTAATCAAATAATTAAAATTCAGAAAATATTTACATTCTACAAAATAATAATAGTATATATATGTATATATACAATGGCGCACAAACCTATCTATTCGTTTCAGTCATTAAGAAATATTAATGAATTTATCAATTTTTCCATGTTTAAACCGTACATTGTAAAATATGCTGTATCATATTCGAAACAGTATTTGTTTGAAATATGCATATCATTCAAAGGTTCTTCCTTCTAAAAATTTGCGCAAAGATTGTCTATTACGATTATTCCTCATTTTATTATTTGTTACACAAATCAGAAAGTTAATTAATCCATTAAAACAATATTTGCAACAACACTTAACAACATTCGACAAGAAAACAATTTTGATTCTTACAAAACAAACAAATTAGCTTCCTACAGTACACAATTAAATTATTACAAAAGAACAAAAAGTTGTTCAACTTGTTCAAATTTCGTTTATTGTCCTTATTATTAGCATCTTGTGTATTTGTGCTTTTTTCTTTTGTTTGGGAGGCAGATTGTGAGTGACTTTCAAAACAGTCATAAAAAATTTCGCATCATTCACAACAACACAAGCTACTGGGATAGAGAAAATGAATTGAGTTACATTGGACAATTATTTAAATCAACCAAGCGTTTTTCTGATTACTGCCTCATTTAGGAAATCTCATCTTTACAAATGCTATGAAAAATTCGATAAATAATTCATCTTTCTCAACTGAAAATATCAATTTCTATATTGTTCAACATTTGAAACATTAATATTTATGCTACTTGAACCATTTATAGCGCTATACAATGTATGTCTAGTTAAGAACATTCAATTGCATATGGAAGCTGAAAATTTGTACAATATCATGTCATTTCAATAAATTAATTTAATAGGAAGCAAAAAATTTCAGGTAATAAAAGCCTTCTTATCCAATGTATTTATTATTTAAATCATTTTCTGTTGCATGCTACAAGTATTTGAGCATACAATGCACAGCTAATGGAGAGTAAAGATATTTTTTCTGAAAAATAACAAATCAAAGCATATTTTAGAAAAATTAAATATACATTAAATAGACAGCTATGAACAATGGGCATGATAATGAGAAGCGAATGAATGTTTTGCTTAATTTGATTTACATGAACAGAGATTTTAAAAACTAGATTTGATTTAAGCAATGCTGTTTAATTAAATTTGTTAAACAGACAGCTAAATCGCTGCGTTCATAATGTTGTAGCAATGTATCTTTGAACAAACAGTGACCCAAAACTATTTGCTATTAACTGATTGAAAATCATTATTAAATTACAATATTTTTGAATAGGTGTTATAAAATCTGCCAGCAGATAATAATATTCAACGAACAGCATACATATATAATTCAACCCTGTCACTAATATCCTGCTCAGTATACAAAATGGCAAGCATAACTGTTCAATAATTCACATAATTAAGGCCAATTAAAGGTTTATTAAATGCAAATCATTAAATTGAACAATGCTGCTTATAAAAAAAGGTTTCATTAATGAAATAGACTGCTGTGACAAAACAATAAAAGTTATCGCATGCATGAATAGTAAGAAAAATTGATCGACGCTTACAAAATCAAGTCAAATAAGGCGATGTCTTACATTTCTCAAATTTAAGCATAAATCAGAAATTTGTGAATTCATTGAAAATGTCCAATACTTTCAGACAAATTGCAGAAGAGTTACAAGCAAAAATTAAAGAATTACAGACATTCAGCCCATTTTAAACATAACCCACCAATGAATGTATAACTGTTTTCTATTTTAAATTTTCTTTCTCAATAAGCTGGCAATATGTTGCATTTTAAACGATCAAACTGAAGTGCATTAAATTTTCTTTGCGTATTATCGCATAAAGTTTGAACTCAGTCGTTTCTCAAAAACGGTATATTGCTAATTAATGATAAATTATATATCAAAAGTAATTAAATGATAATAATATGCCTTGTTTCATATAGGTAATGTATAGAATAATAAAGCTAAGCAAATAACCAATCTTTTATTAATTCTAGGAATAACGCAGTTATGTTAAAGATATTCATTTGGATACTATCGATAGAGTTATACAATCCATCTGAAGTTCATTCTGCACTTACACTGGAAATGGTCCAAGTGGTATGTAAAGCAATTTTCACAAATTTAAATAAACAATTTAACAGACATTAAGGCATCACTGATAATAAATGCTGGAAGTGAAAAAAAAACAAAACTCATATAAAACCATTTCATTTCTGTATTGAGCCGCAAATGTAAAAGTTCACAATAAAAATTGATTTGCAAAAACAAACACGCACATACATTTTCAATTAATTAATTAAATTGTGCACAAATTCCAATTACTATTTCTCAGAATTCAAGAAGGGACCTGTCGCTTCTTAAAATTATAACATCTATGCCATAAATGTTAATGCTATTCAAAACTGGCTTGAAATTGAAGCATTAATAAGATTACATCAGATATGGCGCCATGGACATAGAACGCCTACAAGATTTATTGCATCTGATACTGCAAACCGAGAAGACACGTGGATTCCAGGTCCAAGAGAGCTCACGAAAGTAACAATATTGATCAACAGTGACAAGTGTTAAAAGTTCTTTTTACATTTTAAGAAAGGTATGAAACAGCAGTTTCTACTTGGAAGGATACTGTCGAATCGTTACATGAATGAAATACCTGTAGTTGACAAAAGCAAAGCATGGCAACAGGTTGCTATTAAGCATATGCAGTTTAAATGAGACTGAACATAAAATTATTTCAGATTTATATACGAAGTTCTAATTTCAATAGAACTATTTTGAGTGCTTTGAGTAACTTAGCTGCCTTCATGAGTAATGTGACTTCTTTACAACCAAGATTTAACGAATGGCCTAAAAGATGGATTCCTATTCCAATTCATACTGAAGATGACTGGGTCAGCATTTGTTACTTATATTTTCATTGATTTCATAGATTTACACACAAATTGCACTCTTCATAAGGATACATCTGTAACGGTTAAATTTATACTTTTATAATTCACTAAATTTTAGATACTTAAACCGCTTTCAGACTGTCCAACAGCTGCGAAATCGCAAATGGACAACGTTGTTTTAACAGAGGAATACCAAGAAATTGAGGAAAACAATACTGAATTTTTCAAATTTTTACAAAATGTTACAGGCATATCTAAAATCAATCTGGCCAACATCTATGCAGTGCATGATTCATTGCAAATAATTGTAAGTATTACAAGTATTTTTTCATAATCATTTCTGACCGTTATATGCATGATGTCATGCTTTTGCATTAGTAAAATGATTTTTCAGACGCATCATGAAACTTGATTCAATCAAAATTAATCAGTCACTTATATCACAACAAATTTTTAATATTTAAATTGAGTAACTATTTGCATGCCCCGTTGTCAGATTTTATATTATATCATAGCACGGTCGAACATTTCAGAAAGAAGGAAGTCCTGAAGATTGGGAACCTGAAGATCATCCTTGGCCGGCCTGGGTCAATGAAGAAATATATCAGAAAATAGATTATTTAAGACGATACGGAAACGGTTATTTGTTTGCCAATGAAAACGTCCGCCGTCTCAGAGCTGGTCTTAAAATTTGTTCAACACCATACATGATCATATAATTTGCAAAAAAAACAACAATGTTTAGGACCTCTGCTTCAAGAAATCATTTCTCGTATGCGTGATAAAGCAGAAAGTTTAACAAATCAAAAACAGAATTCCAGTTCATGGATTCACAGACTGAAATATTATGCATATTCAGCAGTAATGATTACTTTGAAACATAACAACTAGAATTATGATCATCATATTTTCATGCTTTTAGCATGACCTCAATATATTAATTCTGATGCAAATGTTTGGAGTTAAAGAGTGGCTGGCAAAGAAAGTCGACATGCCAGGTTTTGCAAGCTGTTTGGCATTTGAACTGTGGAAAACTGATGATAACCAACTAGAAGTTAAGGTATCAAAATTATACATTAATAACTCATTCACTGAATATTCACTCTCATATTTCAATATCTTAATTTAGAATATAATCACACCAATAAACATTTGCAACAGCAAAACTACAAATTAATAAACATGTGCTTTATCAAAAAAGAAATACTTTACTTTTAATGTTTAGATTTTCCTAAGAAGAGGACCACTTGATTCAAACTTTGAGCAGATCCAAGTGCAGGGCTGCCCTCTATTGCCCAATGGATGTCCTTTAAATTTGTTTGAAGAAATTAATGAAAAATATGTTGTTCATGATTGGAATACAGAGTGTGGTCTATCATCTGCTGAAACCTCATATCATTCATTTTCAATCGTCGGTAATGCTCAGTATACCAAAATTTGAAATCGTTTTTCAAACACTTTCCTTTTTTATTATTTATTTCTTATATCTTATTTATCAAACAGTAAAATATTTCGAATACTTTTATAAATTGAATAAATTTTAGGTTTTTGCTTTGCTCTGTTATGGATACTGCAAGAAAAATGTGCCGTATAAAATGTTTACACTCATTCTTATTTCTGGAATAATGTCAAGAAAAATTACACAAGACTGCACTAGTTTCCACGGAATATGTTAGGTCTGCGTTTTTTGGTTTTATTTTACAACCATATTTGAAGTGAAACATGAAGAAGAGCCTTTTTTACCATACCCACGATAAGTACTCGCTGGTTCAAATCTGTTCAATTCAATTTGAAGTATTCTATAGAGAATAAATTTTACATAAAATCAATATTTATTTTTTAATGAAAAACAAATCGTTACATAAACGCACACACACACACATATATATATATATGGACATCCTTTTCCTACATCAATAAAAACGTAAATGCTTTTAAAAACTTTATTACTGAATTGAATTCTTTCGTGTTGCATCCAATATTTACAAAACTTAGCATATCACGTCAGCATTAGTGTTATATCTGCCAAGTAGATTTTATCATAAAATCCTAATTTATTATGATAAAAGAATGATCAAACACGACTGCAGTATAATTTATCGTTGCAACTGTTGACATAACTGCTAATCAGTCAATTCAGAGATTGATAAAGAACATCACGGAAAGTTTTCCACCTTTGCTACTTAAATTTTATTTTTCAAATTGGAAGTGAGTTATTTTCCGGAAACGGTGGCAATGTGCAATAAAATTTCAATATTGTTTACATCTAAATGATATTTTACACTGAAGGGAAATTTTGTTGTGTGTATCAAAAAAATTCAAATTAAACTGCACGTTGTAAATATTAACCTCCTTATTAATAAACATATATTTAGGAAGAACGACTTAGTAGTCACCATGGCAAGATATTTCGCAGAATTGCTTCTCATTCTACTTCATATTACGCATACTTCTTCCACACCTACATTAGAGCTAGTGCAAGTGGTAAAAAAGATTTTTTTTTTACATCATAGCACATCTAGATGAAAAAGGACTGAAAAAGGACAATATAATTCAAAGAATAATTTCTCTAAATTCAATAGTGCTTTAAGAGTGCTGTGTTTTTATTTAGTTTCAATTAATTATAAGTAATATACTTTATCACATCTCAATTCTATAACACAATTTCAGTACTTAAACGCAAGCTTTTTACAAACGAATCGTTTTATAGATCTAAATGTTTGGTATAAATTTAAGGCAAAAGATTTGTAATTTGCATGATTATGATTAACTGAATAAATGAACTATTGAACCAAACCTAACTCTGCTATCAATATTTATTGTGGGCATTAACGAACAGATATGGCGCCATGGTCACAGAACACCAGTGAGAAGAGTTACCTCGCTCAAAGCAAATGATACGAATAGGTGGATTCCTGATTTAGGTGAACTTACAAAGGTAAACAAATTATTACAGTAAATACTAAACTTTTCACATGAATGTTTACTTTACGCTATCAGAAAGGTATGAAACAACAATTTTTACTCGGAACAATACTGGCAAATCGTTACATGAATCAAATCCCGCTAATCGAAACTAACACTGCTTGGAAGCACGTATGTAGACTGTTAATTTTCAATAAACTTCCGCCGCAATATTTGGTCGCTTTTTATACATTAACAGATCTACATCAGAAGTTCCAATTATAACAGAACTATTGTTAGCGCCTTGAGCAATTTAGCCGGCTTTATGCACAATTCAACTTCTGGTTTACCAAATGTTCACGATTGGCCACAAAAATGGTCACCTATCCCAGTGCACACTGAAGAAGAATGGGTATGATAAAATCAACCAAATGAACGCGCTTATCTGTTTCACATATGCACCATCATCACGATGCAACATAAGATTTTGCCTTGATAGGAATAGTTCATTACTGAAATTTCTTTAATTTTTGCTCAGAAATATTTTTCACAAATAAAAAAGTAAAATAATACTTTTTGTAATTCAAAAATTTTCAGAAATTGAGAATGCTACGTGAATGTCCGGCTGCAGTAGAAGTTAAAAAAGAAAAAGTTATTGCAACTGTAGAATATCAAGCATATGAAACAAACAACACTGAATTTTTCAAATTTTTACGAAATATGACAGGAATTCCAAATATCAATTTGGAAAACATCTATTTAATAGACGATTCACTACAACTCATTGTAAGTATGAAAAACCTGTCAATTTTCAATCAACAATTTCTACACAAATACGCAAATTCATTTTGATAAAAACATCACGGTGTTTTCTGTATAATTTTCAAACTGAACTCATTTCTCTGTGTGCTGATGAAGAACAAATGATAAAGCTTACTTTACAGAGCTTACAAAGCTGATTTTAGAAGGAAGGAAGTCCTGAGGACTGGGTGCCTGAAGATCATCCCTGGCCAATTTGGGCGACTGAAGAAGTCTATGAAAAGATCAAAACACTGAGACAGCATGGAAATGGATTTTTATTCGCAGACGAAGAAATTCGTCGACTTCGAGGAGGTAATAAAGCAGATGTGTTGCCCTGGATTAACAAAATTCTCATTCATTACTCGGATAACAATCTTCAGGTCCACTATTGCAAGAAATTATTGAACGCATGCGACAAAAAGAAGCAAGCTTGACCAATAAAAATCTCATTTCACCAAAATGGATTCGTAACTTAAAGTATTATGCCTATTCTGCAGTAATTATTCCAAAAAAAACACTACAACTATAAATAATTCATAATTTTCGCAATTATCCTCTTAGCACGACCTCAATATATTGCTGTTGTTACAAATGTTCAAAGTTGAAGAATGGTTGCAGAAAAGTGTAAGCATGCCAGACTTTGCGAGCTGTCTATCAATAGAACTCTGGAGAACTGACAACAACACTATGGAAGTAAAAGTGAGTGAGTACGCAAGTTAAAAGTAAATGATTTTCTTCGAAATTTTTATAATAATTTCATTGCATATGTTTTAAAAGAGGAATTTGTTGAATGACAGATAAAATTTCAAATGAACAGGTCTTCCAACGTCTGGGGCCCACAGAAATGGTTTTTCAGCCTGTTCAAGTAGGTGGATGTCCAAAATTACCCAGTGCATGCCCGTTGGAACAATTTGAAGAAGTTTTCCAAAAGTATTTTATTAAAAATTCTTGGATAAATGAGTGCACAGCTCAGTCAGCTGCTACTTCATCATTACAGCATTCATTTTTATCCGCAGGTAATCATCAATATCCCATTCAGTTATTAATTTTACAAAAAGAAAGAATTTCAAAATCTGTATCCTCTTTCACTCACATATTTTACAAACTTACACTTAAAAATTTTATATTTTAGGAGTATTTTGTCTTATATATTGGATTCTATCTGAAAAGATTTTCACCAAGCTAACAATATAACAAACAAAGCTAACGCTGCCGACACGCGCATAAACTAAACGCTAACCAATAATCAGGTGTCAATTGAAAAATGCGAAACGTAGTATGAATACAAAAAAGAAGCAATTAAAATTACACAACAATCAATAGATAGTTGGAATGATCATAATGATAAATAAATTGTAATATTATTTTACAAACGAATAAATAAATATTAATAATTGAAAAGCAGAATGATTTAAAAACTTATTCTCACTCACCTGGCTAAATTGAATGTGAAATGTAAGCTTTTCGTCGCCGTTGTTAATACCTCAATTTACCGATTGATTTTTCCGTTGTTGCCACGCTGAGGGAATAAAACCACTAAAAGCAACGATAAATTTGATGCCAATTAACAAACCAGCCGCTCTACTCAAGCAAAAGATTGTCAGCAAAACAAATAAAACCATACGTACTTTTAACAATGCACAGAATTAATCAAATACCAAAATGAAATACATTATATCCACACACATATATGTATATATTTATTTAAATGTTGGAAAAAATAGTTTTGAAGAAACAAAAAATCTTTTTTAACTTTTAATAAGTCATGTTTTTTCCTATTCTTAAATAAAAGTTGAAGTGTGTTTTTCATAAAATGTTGAAATATGATAATATCAATGATGACTTGTAGTTTTTAACTGTAATGTAAATTTTAAATCTGACCGCTCTCATTCTACACCAAAAGCATATACTTATACATATAAGCTTGGAATTTCTGCAATGTATAAATGTGAATAAAATAAACAGATATCGTTTATGCTAGAAAATTTTTTTTTAAATGTAAATCATTTTAAAGAAAGAAACAATGAATAACATTGCATTCTGTAAACGCAATTTAATTTTTTTGATAAGCTATCAGCGTTTGCCTAGCTGTAGTGCAAGCGGTTGCTTGCGTTCAGCTAAAAGGACAAATGTGGAAAATTGCTGATGACACCATCAAAAGACAACAGCAGAAAAAGCAAAGAGACAGACAGAGAGACATTTTTTTGCAAAGAGAAGAAAAATATTGTATCAGTAATAAATTTGAAATGCAGCAAGGAAGTGTCGTCATTCGACAAATTCCACTTCCAATGAACGGCGGATGTCCTTCACAACGGCAATAACCGTTTGCTTGTAGTTAGCTGAACCGGAAAATCGTCAATCTGAATGTCGACATCAACATCATTATCATCATATGTTTATTAACCTGTCTGAATTCGACAATGTCAACGCTTATCTGTCATCACCGGCAGGTAGGCAGTTCAATGTTGACAAAGCTGATTTGCCGTCCTCGATACTATGCATATTATTCGGCGTTTTTCAACAAGCAAAACTGTGACCGTATCGTATCATTTTCAATAATACAACTGATGAATAATAAATACATCCCTAGAAACTATTTCAACTAGTTTAAATAAGCCACACATTAAAGATGTCAAATGCAAGATAATACAGATGCAAATTTTCCTACTATAAACTGCAGCCATTTGGCTGCTTTGGAAATCATAAAATCTGTTTCACTTCATGAACCTAAACACTGACAAAAGGAAAATGGAAAAAAAATTTAATCAAATTAAAATCCGTTCAACACGTCATGTTTCAGTTCAATTGAAAATCAAATTTACAGCCTCTTTCTTTCCAAATTACAGCTGTTTACCTGCTCTGAACAAAGATAAAATTAGCCCACAGATATGATAACAGATTCAACAAATATGCAGATTCTGATCGAAAAAAAACATTTTCAAACCAACATAAATACAATTTTTATGATCATTTGATTTTTATGATTATCCCCATTTGATCATTTTTTCTGCCCAATCTGCTGCCAGATGTGAAACAAGAAATCTCAACATTTCAACAATAATATACTTTCTTTTCTTTAATACATATAAATGTATGCATATACACCGCTAACAGCAAATTCCACCTATATGTACGGACGTGTAGCATAATAGATTCAATATTTGCAAATGAACAAAACTATTGCCACAGTGTTGTTCTGATTGTTGCTGCTTATTGAAACAGACTAGAAATCAAATTGATCGCATATATTGCATTCATTTTTGCAACTGTCAAATGCAGCAGCATTTCAAAGTGGTGCAAAGTATAATAGTTAATAAAGTGGAACATTTTGATCAAAAATTACATTTCAAAAATATAAATAATAGTTTTGTCTAACTTTCAACAAGGCAAAAGGCCATTTATTGCTTGAAAAATGTAACGCTTCATACCTTTTCAAAAAGCCCAAATAAATGCAGTTCATAAAAGGAGCTTAAAATAGACTTGAACTCGTAATAATAATAATATTATGATTATTAATTAAATGAAATATTGCCCTTTTTTTCCGTTTCCACTTGAACACATCAATAACACTGCAGAAAAGCAATTAACGAGCTTAATAAGTTTCCAGTTAACTATTTTGCAGTTTCATCAAAAAATACACATTAAAAGATTTTCATCTTCATCTACACACAATATTCCGACAAATTGACAGCAACAAAAATGAAAAATTAAATTTTTATGCGGTTAAGTAAAAAGAACAACAAGCTGAAAAGAAAGAAGAAGCTAACAACAAGACGGCAGTGACATTGTAAATGAATAAAAATCATTTTTTCCCTCTACAATATTAAGAACAGTTGGTTTTTGGTTGCTTGGCGATTCGATGTTGCAGCTTTGGGAAAATTCAAAATCAAACAATGTAAAAAAGTACAAAAAATGACAATTTTTAAACAACCGTTGCGATTTAAATTTTCCAACAGCAACGCTTCAATTGAAATTGGTCAACAAAAAACCTCTCTACATCCACAGATGTGGAAAAAATGAAAATACCATCTGAGCACAAAATTGTCAATATTGACAAGCAACAAATTGAATTTCAAGTGAAAATTGAAAATCCGCCTCTATTATAGAATAAAATAAAATAACCTGTGCCGTCATGAAACTTCCCACTATTTGAAAAGCAAAAAAATAACAACAACAACAACAACAAACAATCAGGCAGTTGCTGCTAATTTGCAAAGGAGAAGAAGGTGAATGAATCAATGCTCGCACCGTCGTGATTAATGTTTGAAAAAACTAAACCGTTGATTATTCAATCTGGCTTTCTTGTACGCGTCGGTCAACAGTGCCGACTGGTGACCAAAAGGCAAATGGTCAAGCTTGTCACTGAGGAGCAGATCAAGCAGACGATCGGCTTTTTGCAATTCTGAAGAAAGAAACGGAACACGCACCACCTCGGCCACATCATCGGCTCGTCTAGACTGCTGCTGCTGGTGGTGGTGGTATTGGTGAGGTTCCAAACAACCAGAGGGCAGATCGATGTAGCTCGAAGCAGAATTGACCGCTTCCACTGGTGGACTGTGGGTTTTCAACCGCTGCTGACCGACGCACGTATAGCGACCGGGCTTGTTCTGGCCAATCACCAAATCGACGTAGGTGCCGTTGCTTTCGGCGAGAACTTGTTGCTCCAAAGTCCAAAAAATGCGCAACGCGAACTCCAATCCAGGAATGGCCACAAATCGGCACCTCAACACTTGCACCGACCCACACTGGACCAATGGGGGCCAGATTTCAGTACGGGGATTCCAGAGGAGCACCAGACCGGCACTTCTGGCAATGAGCTGCGCCCTGGATCGGTCGCGAAGCGAGCAGACCAATTTCAACAGCTCACTGCCGGCACCGTCGTCGTTGAACCTGGCCAACTGGGGCGAGGCACCCTGCAGGCGCACCGAATCCAACGCCACCCCAGACCGACCGAGCAGATCGCAGTCCACCGAACCACCTCCCGACCAGTGGATCATCGCCAACACGAAGTGGTACTTGTTTTGCTGCACCGCGGCGGCCGAATCGTGCTCCAGACGATTCCAGCGCATCGTCGCCGCTGCATCCAACAGACGCACGTCCAAAAATGCATCGGCGGTGGAACAGCGAAAATCGCCGGTCACCTCGTAGTGGACCTCACGACCCATGGCGACCGCGTGGCATGTGGTCGGTGCCGCTTGTTCGACGACAAACTCGTGTCCGTCGTCCAAGCCGGCAAGCATGCACGGCTTCCAAATATCCAAGCCACGCTGCACAGATTGCAAATACGAACACCAGTGATGTTTCATGTGGTCGCAGTATCTGACACTCTGATCCGGGTAGACAATGCAGAACGACGAGAACCGATCGCCGCACAAACTTGGTCTGCCGTTCTCGTTGTCCGAGCAAAATCTTGGAAACGAGCCCGACCATTGTGCGGCACTTTCCGCTTCAACAACGCCGTCGACATCCATTAGCTGACAAGAATAATAATAATTATTATTATTACCAATTTGACCAACAATTGATCCTTTCATCCGGAGATCGTATTGTATCCAATCACCACCGACAATTTCACTCTCAGCTAGCACATGCTGAACAACAGTAGAAGAAAGCTGCACGAGACGAAGCTTCGTACCAGCCGGGCAACTGTCATTTGCACAGGAACACTTCAACCTCACCGTGGATTGATTGTGCAAGAAGTAAACATCCGTATTATATTTATCCAACAGGGACACTTCAAAAATGATAAGCTGCGTTGAAGAAGGAGAAGAAAATGTGCTGCCGGCGAACAGCAACAACAAAGTTGCAAATCGGAACACTTTTATCGATAGCAACTTGTTGTTCAGACACATTGACGACAACGACGGCGACAATCCAACCAAATTGAACAAACAACAAGTAAACAGTACAATGAAGTATATTTGTTTGTTGTAAAATGTAAATTATCCCGATTAATAACAACAACTACTACTGCTGCTGCTACATGCAGCCGATTGGAACGTCAACAACGTGTCAATTACGTAGCAGTTGATCTGCGGGACAAATTATCCGCAAAATAAACTTCACAGTATTATGCAGATTATATTTTCAATTGTCGTCACTACGGGATGTCTGTCCATTGTGGATGATGCACAAGCTTTCCAATTTCACTTTCGCAACAAGCATTATTCGTCTTTTTTTTCATTTCTTCTTCTTTACCATTGTCTCTAATTTGTTTAATTCTTTCTTTTTCTTTTTCTGTTTTCAACTTTGTCTACTTCGGATTAAAAATACAAACCAACCATTGCTTTCAGTTATCGATCAATCAATCAATCAATCAATCAATAATTTTTCCAATTCAGTTATTAATTAATACATACGATGCAGTGCAATAACAGAGGGAGCTTATTTCAATTATTCCAGGTGGATGCAGTACCTTTTTCAGTCGTTTCTTCTTCAGCTCGTCACTTTTAGCTGCTTGCTTGCTACATGTACAATTTGAATAATGTGCTTGTTGTATGTGCGTATGTGAAAATGAATGTACACTTTGTGCAACTGTGTGTGTGTGTGTGTGTACTTGCGTGCGCGTGTGCTTGAACGTGCGTCCGAGTGTATCTAGATCGCGAACGCTGATTGGCCATTTAGAAAACAAACTCCGCCTAAAGCCACTTCCAAACCTGCACTAGTGAACAATTGAATCAGCAAAACCGACGACTACATTCATTGGCTAGCGTGAAAAGCGACGGCAACAACAGCTGCCGGGCATGTTTTACGTGTAAAGCTAAAATTGAAGAAGCCAAACAGCAGGTGAGAAATGAAAATCGAAAAGCGTCTCTATAAAATGTCATTAGAGCGGATTGAAGATTTTCCTCTTTTTTCTCTTCGCAACAGCTTCATCATCAGCAGAGCAGAAAGCAGCAGCCCTGTGAAAGCCAACTTCAAGCAACAACCCCCCCCCTTCCTTGAGTGAGAAAGCTAAACTGAGAAACCATATCGGTTTATGCTAAATTCTAGACGAATCACATTCCACCGCAAGATCACATTGCAACAATTTAACAACTTATTGCTCTAAGTGAAATCTTTATACTTCAAACAATACAACGAAAGCAAACCTAATTACTTGATATTTGAATTTGCTGAATCGAAATCGAAATCAAAAGAGAAATCACTCGACCACTTCAGTTACTTTAATTAAATTATTACAAGAATAATAATAATAATAATAGAACTCTTCTGTATAATTTTAACATTTTTTTCCTTTACCATTTTGGCTGTTTAATTTTTCCTTTTAAATGGAATCTTCAATATCACAAAAATTAAAATATCGTTTCGTTGAATTAAAGTTATTTATAAAGTGACATTCTTGTGCAGCTGTGTTATGAAAGGAAAAAATATCAAGCCATCAAAGCATGGCATGACCATTATAATGAGCGCGTCATAATCAGTCTGCAATTAGCGCACGTGATCATGTGCAAGATTTACGAGAATCTTTTGTATAGAATAAAAATCAATTGAATACGTATCAATATTAGATAAAAACTTCAGCTGCACTGAAAGCAGGTAGTAAGAGCTTTCATTCGGTTTCATTGATCCACCAACCATACTACCATTTATGAAGAAAATAAACCTACAGCTTTCATAAGTAATAAACTTCCAAGAAAGCTTATCTAACAAGTACCAAGCGCTTTCAGCAAACAAGCAAACCAATATATATATATATGTATATATATATATATTATATATATACATGTGTGTGCGTGTGTGTGTGTCCAAGAAAAGTGACGAATATTAAAGCTTCTTCTCGTTACAAACATCATTCACAAATGACACGGATCAATTTCTTGATAAGACGACAACTCCGAAATATCTTCCACACTCCATGTTCAATTATTGCAAAGCCGTCCGCTTTTGAAGACCAATTTTGCACGTCTCAGTGCACCATTTTGTGCATCATCATCATCAACAGCAGCAGCAGAAAGCACCAAATTTTCCAATTGATCCGAAAACAATATTCTTCAGCTGTAGAATGAATAATTAAAATTTTATACAAAAAAAATCTTCCTTTTTTCATTCGCTACATTTAATATCATCAATGAAATGATGCAAACCTTTTTGTTGTTCCTGAGTTGAGTAGTAAATCAAAAATTATTGTTTCAAAATGCTAAAATTTTGTACACCTTCTATAATATTTTATGCGTAATTTGGAAAAAAACAACATTAACAAAATACAGCCCACTGAATATAACAAAAAATGCCGCGTTGTACAACGTCATCGTGTAAACTGTAATTGCAAGTATGAATACTGTATTGCTGCTACGTGTTACACTGGGCACCAAACGTGCTATGATTAATTTCTCGGAAAAGCAGAAGAAGATGAAGATGCTGAAGAAATCATAATAAAATTAAAAATCAGCTCAAATGTGTGAAGTAGAAAAGAAATATAAGCTGCAATGAAGAACACATTAGAAATTAAAAAGAAAAAAAAACAACAAATGACGACTAATTGATAATGCAGCCGGGGCTTGTTTGCTCGGTGTAATAGCAGTAGTAGTGGTAGTAGTAATGGTGATGGTGGCAAAAAATGAAGCTCAATCAGGACAAGATATTGTAAAAAAATTGAAATAAAAAATGCCACTATATCTTCAACGCAGAAGCGTACACAGCTTCAATTTGTTCAGAATAGTAGTCAGCAATTGCTTTGCGTTTTAATTTCATCGCTTCCGTCAGCAAACCCATTTGAGATGTCCAATTTTCCTTGCACAAATAAATCACTGACGGTATTTCAAACTTTTCTAGTCGTTCTGCAAAAAATGCAGGCTTTTTGATCATCATCATCAACAACAACAACAACATAACAACAATGACCGTACGTTCAGTGCTACTATGCTTAATACTTGTTCTATGAGAAAGTTATTCAAGAAATTTTCCTCTCCCTTCCCATGGGGTATATCAAAAAAACTAAGCAAAAATAAAAAAACCAAACAAACAAATGAACACTAAACAAAGCAAAAAGCAAAACCAAAAAAAATGTATATATACAACAGTGAAGATCTTCTCAGAGAATCAAATTCTCCTCTTCCTACCTCCAAACCACACAACACAACTATTTTATAATAAAAAGAATAAAAAAAAATTGCAAATCCGTCACCGCTTTCCTACGTCAGCAGTGCAAACAACAAAAAAAACACTGTGCAGAATTATCATAAAAAACAACAACAAAATAATAATAAATTTCCATGTGACATTAACAGAACAAACACTTACGTTGCTTTGCGTGATTTTGAATTTCCTGTTTGAAAGCATTGATGACAGATTTATCTCCGCATTGCTGTTCATAGGTGAGATCGTCAACGCCAAGCTGAAAATTAAACATTCTTTTTAACGTCAGAACAACAAAGACAAATCATAAATTAAAAAAATAATAAACTGTTCAAATTAAAAATTATTCCAATAAATAATAACCATTTAAAGTAATTATTTTTGCTACTCTGCTTTTAAACACTTCAAAAATTGATTTTCCTCTACCACTAACTGTGCGTTTCCGTTTTCTTCTTTTTTTTCTCATTGGAAACTTGACGACAATTATGAAATATGATTGTAGATTTTAAATAATTTACAACATTTGAAAGCTCGATTTTTCTTTTCGTGCAAACTTCATTCGCGGATAAAACTGAATACAAAAATGTACTATTAAACTCCATTCAACATGACAAAGACAAACACGATCGGCTAGTAAACGCTAGCCGAAATGACGTTGAGAATGAAAAAAGAAAATTTGCATTTTATCAAAAGCTCATCAAGCACGACCTTATGGTTGAACTTTGCCTGGACGGCCAAAAAGAATCAATTTCAAAGCAAACATCAGTTCTAGCATTCAAATCGGAACAGCAATACTGTAGATTATAATAAAAATGTGAATAGATGCGAATATGTACATATTTACTGATCAAGATCATGGTAAAAGGTGACCATTATATATAATATTTCACTTCACCAATTACTAGTCTTAGAAGACTGGTTGGCGATAAAAATTTATTTCGACATGTCAGCAGCAAGTTTTCTGCATTATAAAATGTTAGATAAAGCCGTAGTGATGTAAATAAATGTGAAAGCAAACAGCACTAAAAACTGGGTAAACTGACGGAAAATTGCACCATTAAATAAATTTTGAAACCACAAAACCTGCTCCAAAATTCGTCTATATATGCAAATCTGATTGCAACAAATTTAATTATTTTTCGACCTCTTTTTGCGACATGAACAATTTGAAAAGCAACACAATTCGAGTACGTTCAAATTGCGACAAGTTCGTGAAATTTAAATTCATTAAATTTGAAAAATTAAATATTCGTTGATCTGAACGCAAACTGACGACGAAATGTGCTTAATTAATTTTAAATAGAGCCGTGTTGAAGAACAACAATCAGCGCGACAAAACGCTCAACTAACAAACACGAACACACCCATCCACCCATACCAAATTTTAGGTCGATGAATATTATCAATAAATTAAATTAAAATGATGATCAAATTACCTCGGATACGAATTTTTCAAGATTCTTCTTATTTGGAACAATCAACGCGATGACGAATGAATAAAGCGGATTGCAAACAATGCAAACGAACTCAACCAGTGGGCAAGTCATCAGTGCGGTTTCAATTTTCGACAGTGAAACGTATTCACCATGCTGCAGTTTCACTAAATCCTTTTTACGATCTGAAAAATTGAGAAAAATTAAAAACTTAAAAGTAAAAACAAACAAGTGACATTTTACCAATTATGCACAAAGCACCATCCGGATGAAATTCGCCTATATCGCCACTGCAGAACCAAGTGCGACCGTCAATTTCCACAAAGTCCTCTTTGGTCTTTTGGGGATTATTCAAATAACCTTTGGCAACATTATCACCTGCAATCAACACTTCGCCTTGTGGATACGGTTCATTGTTCACCGTATATCCACCTTCAACCCAATCTCTCAGCATTATATCACTACAAGACAAAGGCGGACCGACTCGACCAGTTGACAAATCATCCGCTATAAAGAAATTTATTAAGATGAATTGCTTAATTTTCAACTGATTTCAAATTTTAATTATAAATTATTGTAATTTCTCTTTTTCACTTTTTATAAAAATTAAAAATTACCATCAGTCAACGTAGCGCCACCGGCGGTTTCTGTTAACCCATATCCTTGCGATACCGGACAGCAGAAGCATATTCGCATAAATTGTTGAGTGTCTTGGCTCAAAGGAGCGCCTCCGCAAAGAATAAGTCGAATTCGTTCACCCAGAACATTCCGTATATTCCAGAATATCATTCTGAATAGCACAACATTTGATAATTTCATCAGAAATTTATTTTGAAAAAAGCATGAACAATTTATAAATAAACCTGTTGAGAAATGGCGTTGAATACCCGTCTTCAATGCGATTGCGTTTCACCTCATAAACATATTCAAAAAGAGCCCGACCAAGTTGGCTACTGTGTTGAATACGCGTCCTCACTGTTTTATAAATACGATCCATTATTGCCTAGAAAAAATATTAATAACAAAAATCGAACAATACATATCCATAAATTTCATCGTTACTCAAAAAAACAATAAAATAATAACATACAGGTACTACAGCAATTACAGTCGGATTGAGGACACTACAGTCACCACGAGTATTGGCTTTGATCATGCTTGAATTATCGGTGAGAGTTAGTGGGGTACTGTAGCCAATACGGATGCCATTAGCAATACAGCAAATTTCTGCGTCCACTTCCAGCACATGCGCCAGTGGTAAGTAACCAACGTAAACATCTCGATTAGGATCAGGATTTGGAATTATCTCAAATTGAGATGATGAGGCAGCTACTAAATTTTTGTGCGACAAAAGTACGCCTAAATACAAAATACGTTTAATAATACAAAGAAAGAGAAAGAAACCAATGAAAAACAACCTTTAGGGGCTTCAGTGGTTCCACTGGTAAACATGATCATAGCTATGTCATCAGGTTCCGGTTCAACTGTTGGCAATGCATCTAAAATTAAGCATGCAAAAGTGCAAAATATAATCATCATCAAAAAAAATTTACAGTGCTCATCGCCAAAATCTTCAATTTCTTCCAAATCAAAAGTGTCGAAATTTTCAATTATTTCTTCAGGCGTGAGCTGCTTCGGCAGCGAATACCGAGGTGCAAAGTATATAAGTCTTTTCAGTGTTTTGCATCGAGACAATATACGCTTGAAAAGAATTAAAAAATTTGCATAAAAATAACAATCACAATATGTAGAAATAATACTTTAATTTTAGGTATTAAATCTTGTGATGTAACAATTGTTTCTGCTTCTGTAGAATTAATCGCATGCGCAATTGCATTTTCACCCAAAGTTGCGTATACTGTCACAACTAAATTAAAAAAATAATCATAATAATTAAGTATTAAAAATGCATTCAATCACAATATTATACTTGGGATTTTATACGTAAAACATGCCAATGCCGTCATAAGCCAATTGCATTGTGTCTCTGCAAATATGACGAGATTTTTTCCCGTTCTGTGGCCAACATGAAGCAAACCAGAACCAATATTATTGACTCGTTTAGAAACTGTTTCATAAGTTTGCCATCTATATTCACCCAGAACAAGCTAAAAATAAACATTCACTTTGAATATTTTTAATATTAAAAAAAATGTTAAAAAGTAAAACATTTCTTGACAAAAAATTAATGCGACAACAAAAATGCGCATCAATTTTTCCTGAAACCTGAAAACAATGTATAGAAATGCCTGTTAAAATTCAGCTCATTGTTTATGATGAATAATACATCTTTGGTGAATGATAAAAAGCAAAATAAAACATTGTACACTAAAAGAAATATCTGTAGGAAATTTACTTCATATATCTATTTTCAAAAGTTGCTTCAATAATTAATTTATAAACTATATACTTCAATTGAAAATATTCACATTTTGCAGAATTTTCTCAAATATTTCACAAAATATAAAAGTGCTCAAAATCAAAACAAATAATTTATGATACATTTACACAATGAATTATTCATTCTTCAACATCAGTGCACCATTACTGTATAATATTTGTTCAGTATTGCACAAGCCGGTTTGGTAAAAAGTGTAAATAGGAATACTGTAAACGTTTTTTTTTCAAATACTATTAAATTGATTCAAATATAATGAATATTTAAACAACAATAATTATCTATTAATGAAATATTTCTCCTACCAATCATTCATCAATTTATCTTCCAAAAGTGAATCTACTCTCCAAAGATATAAGTATAAATCAGAATTTATAGATGATTTATAGAAACAAAGGTAGCCAATTCATCTTAACATGGAAACATAAGTGTTAACTTTTTTTGAAGAGAATTTAACATACTTGACAGCCATGAAATATCAGTTAAAACTAAGACGACTGAAAATACGTCCGCTTTTACAATTCAAATTCTTTCAAATATTATTAATGTTTCAATAAATGAAAACCAATTTTTCAGAAGACTTACTTTTTCATATTTCTTGCCATTTGGTTGTAGCTCCATTTCAACATTGAGAACTTCGCGTGTCCCAAGGCCTAAAAAGTTAAAATTAACCCCATATTAATTGGAAAATTTCACCACTTTGACAACATCAACTCTTGCTCACATGAATTGTGTCGATAAATATCAGCAGATCGTTTCCACATTTTGCTGATTGTATCCACTCCAGCAAACTGTCCAGAATGCAGTTTATCGAAGTTGGAAGTTCGTCGATAAGGAGAAGTTGGATCATTTGCAATCAATGGCTTTGCCTGTAGTTAACGCATCAGATGTACAATGATAACAAGAACAAAATACTAGTGTAAGGCTACTGAATTCAAAAACATGTTTACATTTGAAACAGTGCTAAACAATCTGTTTGCAATCATTGCACTGTTCAAACATTTCAATGAATTCATTCTATTACTTTACTGGCTTCCAAATTGCACAAGATATACATGTAAAGATACAAGGAAAAAATATATTGCTGCCGTCTTTCTCCCTTATCAAACAATAATTCAGCTTAAACCTAACGAACTATTCTTACGCAATCAAATTTGGTTGCATTAGAAAGAAATGAATTCTTCAACAACTGATTGTTCATTTCAACAATTCAACAACTGATAAGTGGGTTAGCTAAATACGACAAATCACGAAAACATCTTTGCTATGTACGTTAAAAATATTCGTGTAATTAACGAAAACAAATTTGATTAACAATTTCCTTCGACTATTTTAAAAAAACTGAACATTACACACTGTTCTAAAATAGCATAATTTTTAATGATAACAATTACTGTAAATAAAACTCGATTTAATTAAACAATGCTCACTAAAGATCAAACAACATACAAACAAAAGTACACAACTTTCATTGACAAAAGACAAACATCGATAACAAAAGACAAACTTACTTTCGTTCTCTTTGATACTTCTACTCGAGCTCGAGGATTTATTAAAATTAAAAATGGTATGTAGGATACCAGATTGTACAACCACATCCAGCATCTAAGAATTGCAACTATAGCGCGGACCCACCAAGAGTAAGTTTCTTGATTGTACTCTGCCATGTTTTTCAAACTTGAAAAGAAAAGTTAACAATCAAAAAAGCAATTACACATATATACGAAGTTTAAAGTTAAACGCCGCACAGCATAAATATAAATACGTGCCGTATTCATCTTTAAATTGAAAAAAAATAATCAAATAAAATAAATGATACATAAAAACCAAATACCTTAGCTAGCAAACTTTTTGACTTATGTCGCACTTTTGAAACTTCAAAAACAGATTCAAAAACGTCGCTTCAAAATTGTTGAAAGTACGACGAATCGATTAATCATTTTTATAAAATAAATAAAAACGAGAACATTATTGAAATGCCCTTCAAACCAATCCTTAACGATACAAGCAATTCAACTGACGCCAGATAGAGAATAACCACAGATCTTGCAATTTCTACAGTATGAAACTGCCAATAACAATGACTTTAAAGTCTTAATAATTGAAATAAAAGTAATGGTTTATGAAATGCTGCTATACATTTATATGAATTTGAATTCATAAAAAATAATTTATAATTTAGTTAATAATCATTTCTATTCTAAATTACTCAGCATTGCTAATTTCATAATTTTATTTATTCTCATATATTTAAAAAGTCTTATGAAAAACTGGTTGAAAATTTATAATTAAAATTACATAATTGCATGCTTTTTATAAATGTTTCTCATCAATATTTTTTTTCTACAGAAATATTCAAAATATTTTGCAATGCCAAATCTATTAGTGCCGTAAATATAAATATTGCATTGTGCGATCAATATGAAAAAAAAATATTTGAAATCAAATAATTGTAAATTATAAACAAATTTAATTATTTGTTCAAAATAAAATATTATTAAGCTAATATTATTCAAACTCCTTGAGTTTCATAATACACTGTAATAGAAGTGCGTAGTGTTAGCAATTGTTTGTTGTTTTTGTTTCAAAATGGCAGCTGCATGGATACCACGATTTCTGCGATGCTCATCTGCGGTATGTTTTTAGCTATATTTTTTTGTGTTATACCTTTTCTTTATCCAACCAGTAAATAGCAGATAATGGCGATTTCAGATTTAAAGATTTGTATTTGTATTGATATAATCACAGTTTCATTTTCAAGTTAATTTTCAGGTGTTTTTTAAACATAAGATTTAAGCAGTGAAAAACACTCGTCCGGAAAATTTTAATGTAATTCTTTTGATGTTAATTTCATCTAACTTATTAATGTTGATTTATCAGTACTTCTATATTAGTATATATTTTATGCCGAGGAATTATTTTTGCTTTATCCATAATTAACTTATATATATATATATATATATATATATATATATATATATATATGTATATATATGATATTTTTCAGTTGGTCCAAAAGGTTCCCAACAGAACTTTATCAGTAATGGAACATCAAGGATTGAAGTTGTTAAAAGAATTGGATATTCCATGCCCGGAACATGAAGTTATTACAAATGTTGATCAAGCAACAGAAGCTATGGCAAGACTCGGTAATGATAAATTATTTACAGCAATTTTATAAAGGTTATATTGATTTAGGAGGCAGTGATTTTGTTCTAAAAGCTTTAGTACCGACAGGTGGCCGTGGTTTAGGTGTATTTGATAATGGTTTGAAAGGTGGTGTACAGACGATCTGCAGGTGTGCATGTATAAATAAAAACGATAAAAATAACTTTATTATTTATTAAAGTGAAGAAGAAGCGGTTGATATTGCAAGCAAAATGATTGGCCATCATTTGAAAACAAAACAGACAGGCGACAAAGGACTTTTATGTGAGAAGCTGTTGCTGGCGAAGCGTCATTTTTTACGCCGCGAATATTATTTTAGCATCACTTTGGATCGCATGCATAACGTTAGTTTATTGATTTTTTTCTCATCTTAAATGCATGAAAAATGGAATGAAATTTTAGGGTCCAGTTTTGATTGGTTGTGGTCAGGGAGGAATGAGCATTGAAAAAATTGCTGCGGAAGATCCGGATGCTATTGTGTACTTGCCGGTTGATGTTGTCGATGGAATTGATGAGAATAAGGCGCGCGAAATGATTTCGAAAATGGGTTTCACTTCCCATTGTCAAGACCAAGTAAATATTATGAATAATTAATTTAATGACAATAACTTACTCGACATTATTTAGGCTTTAGAAATATTTAAAAAATTGTACAGCATGTTCATGAAATATGATTGTAACTTGGTTGAAATTAATCCAATGGCTGAAGATTCTTCTGGAAATTGTACTTTTGTTTATTTGAATAATGAAATTCTTTTCAATTTTACAAGTAAAATTTTAGTACAATGTATGGATTGCAAGGTAGTTGTTGATGACGCAGCTGCTTATCGGCAGAAAGAATTGTTTGCTATGGTAGGACAGAGGGCAACAAATGAATTAGAACAAGAAGCAGCAGAATTTAACTTGAATTACATTCCTCTGGAAGGAGATATTGCCTGCTTAGGTTTCAATTATTGTTATGCTTCAATATAATTTTTGTAATGAATGAACTTTTAGTGAATGGCGCTGGTCTTGCTATGGCAACAATGGATATAATTAAATTACACGGTGGTGAACCTGCAAATTTTCTTGACATAGGTGGTGGAGCAAGTATTGATCAAGTGTCGGCTGCATTTCGAATAATATCCAAAGATTCAAAGGTATTTTGCATAATCTTGCATTTCTTGTAAAATAAAAGAAAAATTGTACAATACTATGTTGTTCTGTTTACAGGTTCGTGCAATTTTGGTCAATATTTTTGGTGGAATTCTTCGTTGTGATGTCATTGCAACTGGAGTTTGTAGAGCAGCAAAAGATCTTAATCTTACTGTACCAATTGTATGCAGATTGCAAGGCACAAAAGTTGACGATGCCAAAGCAGTTATAACAGCCAATCAGTTGAAAGTTTTGGCAGTCGACAATTTGGATGATGCTGCTAAAATGGTGAAATTGAACAAGTTGTCTTGAAACGTTATTTTCATAATTTATAATAGTTTCTGTTTCAGTCGGTGAAACTTGCCAGCATCATGAATATTGCGAAAGAAGTTGCGCTTGATGTCAGTTTCGAACTACCTATCTAAATTTGTGGTCATCGTCGAGTAGATTTATAACATTAGAATATTTGGAAGGCAACTGTAGATGCTAGTGGATTATTTAATGTGACGTGCTGTTTTGCAGTGGTGACTTGACTTTTACAATAACGCACAGAAGAGCAATAAATTCATGTGAATCAGGGTAAATACGCTTAGCCTAACCCATGATCTTCGAAAAATCCTTGTGGAGTTTCTTCCTAAAAAATAAAAGAATAAAATGCAACAAAATGCAGAGAACAATGTTGAATAACTTTTTACTTCTTGCATAAGATCTTCAGCTGCGATTGCTTTCAGAACCTGCTTTTTACTAGTTTCTTGAACTTCACCACCGAGCAAAAATTCATCCAAGATGAAATAGGCTTTTTCAAAATTGAAAATAATGTCCAATTCACAGACCTGAAGCACATTTTAGTTAAATTTTAAATTTTTGCAAATTTCCTAATTTAACTAGTTGTTCGTAAAAATTGTGAGAAACATTTTAAAATCGGTATGTACCATCGTAAGTAATAGGCCATATTTTTTAAATGAACAAACAAAGTGATTATTAATATAGTCATGCAAAACGAGCTATATTCGTAATTACTTTTAACAACAGAAAATCTTACACTGCCAAAGTATTTATCCAGCAGTTCAACATATCGATGAATTGTTTCCAAGCAGATAAGTTCGTTGTCAGTTTGTTCTATGGCACAACAGAAATACAAACTTGCATAACGTTTGTAAACAATTTTCATATCCCGATAATCTAAAAACGCCGACATCTTTGGTTTTCGTGCAAGAATCGTCGTCACCAAATCTCGAAGAATTTTCTTCTTTGTTTTCTCAGGAATAGCTATGTACCATTTCTGCAACCGCAATTTGCCTTGACGGCTGAACAACAGCATGAAGAGCATCTGTAAACATTTATGTACTTTTATTATTTTATGATTTATCCTGCTTAAAAAGACATTAATGCAATCTGATAACTCATAGTCTTGATACTTACCATATTTAAAATAAAATTAGTTTAAAAATTTATGAACAATAAGTATACAACACTGCAACAGTAATGAGTTACAGGTAGAAACGTAAAAAGCAGAACGTACACATATGTAGATCCTTTGTTGAAAATTAAGTTTAAAATTTTCAACTTATAATATTAAGTGCATTTTTTTATTTAATAAATACAAAAATATGCAGTTTAAACGTCAGTTTGTTATTTTTATTATTTTGTTATATTATTCTGGCAGAAAAACAGGCGTTTTCAAAATATACTGTAATTGTGAATGTAAATAAATAAACCCTTATAGTTACTTTAATTTTTATTACATTATCATTAAATAATTTTAAATTAATATAAAATTATTTAATTTCCGCATTTTAAAAAAAATTTCATGACAAGACAATGCTTCATCATTTCTTACAAATTACAGTACAATTCGTTGGTGTTTTACATTTGAAAAAGTCTGCAGTATAACAGGTGAATCTGTGATTTGTGTACAGTTTTTTTTATTTATTTATGAAATATTTTTGATGATAAATACCATTTACTGTATTAATTTTAGACCTGCTAACAATGTCCGACAGATTGACACAACTTCAAGACTGTATCAACGAATTGGCATCGCAAATATGCAATAGTACGGGTGTTTTGCAGCAGACGGCCTCTGCGAGTAACTTTGAAAATAATGATCAGTTTTCAACCGGAGCTGAAGATAATGCGGAGCTGTTTGCGAAATTAGTTGCATCTACATCAAGCGATATTGACATGCTTGTCGACCTACTTCCTAATGAAGAACCAAGCCCGGATCTGCAAAACGAACAATTTACCGAATTGAATAATCTCAACACCGAAGCTGCTCAATCTCTCAGATTGTCTGTTGAGCGTGGACAAGTGTTGTTGGAAAGAATTAAGAATATTTTATCGTTTATCGATAATACGCAAAAAATTGTTGCAGAAATTCGTTCTTCAGATCCAAAATCTATGTGATTGCACAATTCGCTGTCTTTATATAAAATCCAAAATAAACAATTGGACGTAGAATCGCCATATCTTTTAATTGAATACAAGTCGGCATGTTGGTAATTTCAGAATCACAAATTAGAATTCTTTTAGTGTTATTTTCAAAAGTAAAACGTAAATTCATCTGATAATGTGATTTGTGACAGATTTTATTATAAAAATTCTTTCAAAATAAAAAACTACGAGTGTAAAGTTCGCAATTTCGAATAAATGTTTATGCAATGTTGAAATCATTGTTCATTCGCAATTTACAGTAAAGTATACTGTTGTGAATCAACCTAATATTCTTAAAATACAGTAAGGTATGATTAACAAACTAAGGTTGAATATTTAATCTCGATTTACAGATGTAAAAGGTAAGTAACTCTGTTGTCAACCCATTTTCCCATATTGACTGCAGCTCTAAGCATAAGAGACATAGAGGAAATGAAATAAATTGATAGTGGAGATGATGCAGATTGTTTGCTTCTTTTACAGTCTAAACATGCACACAAGTGGGAGCGGGCAGCCTGTGTGGATAAGTAAATAATTATTTTTTAAATGTCATTGTTTGTTTTGTATTTTTTAGCATTACGTTGACTGTGCAAAAAATGTCTGTGTCAGAAGATATTTTTTTCAACATGAACATTGGCTTTGTTGGTGCCGGAAAAATGGGGCAAGCGATGATTCGCGGTATGATTTCATCAGGTGATATATGAAAAGCAATATTTGATAGTATTTTAAAAATTGCTCAATAATATATAGGAAAATTCGCAGCTCAGAAAATAACAGCCAGCGCTCCCGTGGAAGATCGGCATTATCTTGATGAAATAAAATCAGTGTGCTTTTCGTATTTTTTTTTCAAAATTTGTTCTGTTCCAATTTTGATGATGCTGAAAATTTGCAATCAATCATTGCAGTGGTATTTTTCCACTTTTCAGAAAGTGAATATCAACGTCACTCATTCGAATTTGGATTTGGCTCGAACAAGTGATGTAGTAATTTTTGCCATTCCTCCGTCGATTTCGTGCCGAGTAATTTCCGAAATGAAAACCATCCTCAACAGTGATAAACTGATTTTATCAATCATGAACGGCGTTTCCATGGATACCATTGAGCAAGTGAATATTGTTTTTTATGCAAAAAATAAGTTTTATTTCCGTTTCAATTGTTGAGCGACTGATAGTTCAGATTGCCGGTAAGAAGTTGCGCGTTGCACGTGCCATGCCCAACATGGCGGCGACAGTACGACGTTCTGCGACCGCTTACGCTCTCAACGAGAGCTGCACATCGCGAGACGAAGCCCTCGTCAGTGGCTTGTTGTCTTGCATTGGTTTTGCGGTGAAATTGCCGGAAAGATTGATAAACTCGGCCACGGGTTTAAGTGGTTGCGGACCTGCTTATGTAAAAGGAAAAAGCATAAGAAAAAAAAGAAAATTTTCTAACCTGCGGCACATATTTTCAGATGTTTACGGTACTTGAAGCGATGGCAGAAGGCGGAGTCAAGGCCGGTTTACCACGCGATGTAGCACAGCAGTTGGCGGTGAACACGATGCTGGTATATAGTTGTTGTTGAAATTGGTTGTCCTTTTCAAAATGCTTAATCTTCACCTGCAAAATCAGGGATCCGCCGAAATGGTCATCCAGACTGGCAAGCATCCGACAATTTTGAGGGAAAGTATCGAATCGCCAGGCGGTTCTACTGTCGTGGGCGTGCACGAGCTGGAGAAAGCGGCATTTCGAGCTGCTCTGATCAACGCAGTCGAAGCGGCCACAAATCACGCTTTCAAACAAGACAATATGCAAATTCGTCTTGGTCCGTCCGCGACGAGATCCGACTGATGATATTTATTTATTGATGGGGAAAGGAGGAGAAATAAAGAAAAAAAATTGGGGATGAATGAAATGGTAGTTTTTTTTATAAATAATGAGAAAATCAACAAACAAAAAAGAGTAATAACTCTCGTCGAGACGTGCTGAAGGAGAGAGGACAAATCATCGGACAGAAACAGCCACAGCAGCAGCAGCAGCACGAACAACAACAACTAATAAAAAACAGTCATCACAAAATTGGACAAATCATCTATATTCGCTTCTTTGGCATCAATAATAATAATAATAATAATCCATCCATCATTCATGCAAGAAAATTTGTTTTAAAGTGAAATCGTAAAATTGTTCGCTTTTCTTCTCTCTCTTTCTCTGGCTCACCAGCACCAGTTGAATTTTACTGATAAATCAGCGAATCTCGTCCTGGACTCATTGTCCACATTCCAACACCGATGAACATTATTGTAATTATAAACGAAAACATCAGCCAAAATATAATGTTAAATGTGACGGCGTAGTCTTGTGAATAAAATGAATAATGAGTATAAGAATTCTGTAGCTCCTGAAAAATAAGTAAGATGAAATATGGAAATAAATATATTTTCTACAAAAAATTATTCATAATAAACGAACCTTATCCGACATTGATAGTTGACGCGGTTTGCGACTTCGAGCTCCGCTTGAACTGACCATCAACACAATGCAATTGTCATCGTATACATTTTTGAACGTATCGGTAAGCTAATTGAACAAAACAAAAAGTTTTTACGAAGATAAAAATTAATAATAATAATATTATAAATTTGACTTACTTTTGTGATGAGCGTTTCAATTTTGGCAATCGCATCTCGCACCTCTTGACTGTTCGTTGCTGTGTGCTGTTGTTCAACGATCCACAGCAACGATTCGAAATTAAACAAATACAAATCCGGCACTCCATTTCGAACGGTTTTGTTCTCTTCCAGCTGATAAAAAAATAAAAAAAACTGAAACCAATTAATAAAACAAAATGTGCCTATAGAAAAGTGGTAGGGCAAATTTTTTTTCAGCTCGCCTATTCTGATTGGCTGAAAACAATTTCAATAATTTGTCCTGTTCTCATTGGTTCAAATAATAATTTTCGTACGATTAACTCTTACAGGCAGATAAAAGAAATGCTTCTGATTGGTATCAATTGTCAGAATATGCGACACAAAAAATAAGTTAAGACAACCAAATCGTACGCAGATAAAAATACACAGGTGACAGTGCATTTCTGTGTGTGCATACCCAACTTTTGATCGCCAATGTCGCCTTGGTCTCTTTGTCAAGAGGCAATTCATCCGAGCTACCTTGGGCAAACAGAGCAGGCGTGTCATCGTACGTTGAAGCTATGGGAATGTCGTTGCCACTGTTCACCCCATTCTGTAAAACCAAAATTACCATTTTAGAATTAAAAAATGCCACATCACATCAAAATCCATTATCCAGAGATACCATGCTTGATTCGATCAAAGTGGGATCATTTTCTGAAAATGTTTTCTGAATTTCCAGCCACAAAGTACTGAATTCTGGTGTTGAATCCTGAAAAATTAAAACAACAACTCGAGAGCAAATTATGCAAGCGAGCGAGCAAAATGATGAAAAAATTGCACCTCGTTCAGACGGTAAGTTTTCAAACTTTGCAGATTCGGTTTCAAATGATCAGGGGCAACAATGTCGAACACAACCATCGCCTCTGCCCTTTGGAACAGATCACCACTGTTCAACCATTCTTTGGGCTTTAAAATAAATTTAAATCGAAAAAAACAAATGCACCAATTAAGAAATAAGAAGAGTTAAAGAGAAAAAAAATACCGCATCAGTGTTCAATCCCATCAGAGTGCCGGCAACTGACGACACCTCAGACGTGAATGGCGTACTGGATGAAGGCAAGTGAACAGATTTTGGTACGTGCAAAAATGTCAACGATGCGCATCTGGCTAAATCTGAAAAATAATTTTAAAAAATTATTCAATAAATTTAAAATAAAAATAATAATTTTCTTTACCTGTCAAAAAAAGCGACGACAACATCCACATGCAAATCATTGCCATCTACAAGTGATAAATGGAAATGATCGAAAATATTAATAAAAGTGTTCATTTTTCCAGATACTGTGAAACCAACCGAACAGAATACGGTTAAAATAATAAAAATAATAAAGAGTATTTGAAATAAAAATTTATTCAAAAAAATAGATAAATAATATTTTGATTCATGACCATTTGGCTCGAATGACGCCGCTCAGTTTCCCATGATCGGCCATGTCACGAAATACGAACCGTGACAGTCGGTAACGTGTGACATTGCCCCGCTTTCGGCCAGTTATTTGGCATATATTTCGCACGTAGCGTGGAAAACAGCATCTGGGCAACTTCTGCATCTCCTGCTTCATTTCTTGCTGAATTAATTAATTTTTGTGATTATGATTTCGTTAGTTATATGAAAAGGAAAACTTTTCCTCTTCAACATCACATATACCCTACTCTATTCTACTACCGTACCCGAATCGCGGTGGGTAAAAAGTCGTTTCGCAAAATCGCCTTCATCCGTATGCGCACGTCGTTGTATTCGGCGATCACTTGACGCCGTCGCCAATCTCGACGCATTGCCCATTTTGCCCAAAAAGTGAACCGTTGATTACATTCCCACCAGTTCAATCTGACCGAAGTAGCATCTACACCATACCTGAACAATTAAATTATTAAACAGCCGCATAAAATTAATAAACCATTTATTTATTTATTTATTACCCAAATGGTCGTTTTGCCAGATCGAAATTATTCTGCGCATCTTCCACAGCGGTTGCAATGGTCTGCTGTTCGGTCAAATCGGCCCTATTGCACCAAGCCCTGACAATGGACAAATTCGACGGTCGAAATGGACGATAAAATACACTGATCATCAACGAATTCTATCGACACTATTGAACAGTGGAGAAAGAATTGTTCATCCACAATACAAGCGAACAAAATTAATTAATTAACAATGTAACAAACGGATCAACAACCAACTATACATAACGTGCACAATAAAATCCCAACAAAATTATGCTAATTTTTAATTGCATTTACATCTTCTGTGATTCTCTTCTGACTGCGTGAAAACATAAAACGAAAATATAAATTAATCTAATAAATAAAAATAGGGAATCGTCGAAATTTGTTTACGGATCATCAATTTTGCAAGAAAACACTGCTTCCAGTAACTAGCCTCGGCTTGTTGATGTAAACGTAAACGCAGCCGACAAAATCCGCAGAAACAATCACCTCTGGCACGGATTGCGTGTCGATGGTCAACGGAGGTGAGGGCGATTTGTCCGGCAGCGGCTCTTCGGGTGTTTTATTTCTCGTTCGATCGATTTGGTCAAAAATAAGGCGTGGATTTGGTGCAAAACTGGCAGCAGTTACTACAGCACGGTGAGCTGAAAGTGAGAAAAAAAATATTTTTTCAAAAAAAAACTCATATTCAATAATATTTCAATTTTCCCAAACAATTTCTATCTAACCTTTGATACGTTCCCATCGGCAACTTCGATCTTTTCTAATTGGCAACGGCAGTGTTCCCAGTTCAACGTGAGTTTTCCACAAATAAACCATCGAATCTTCGGAACCGCTAATCACAAACTGACCATTGTGGCTATAGAACAACGAGCAAACACAAAAATAACAACTAGTTAATTAATTGTAATAATAAATCACCAGTATAATCAAAATTCACAACACAAACTTACTTGAACTGAGCTCGAATTTGACTACTTTTATTCATAAAACCTCGATATTTGCAACAAAGAGACAAATCTCTTAAATCGTACAAACGAATCCTCGAATCATTGCAAGTGATCAACAGCTGAACAAAGAGGAACAAAAAAAATAATAATTAATATCACAGAAAAAACAATAATACTTCACCTTATCACGATAAGAATCAAGACCGGTAATTTTGCTACCATGGCATCCTTTCAAAGTGGACTTGCGTATATCAATTTGAGCATGGTAGGATAATTTATCTGCGGTGTAAATTAAGCAACGGCCGTCGTAAGTACCAACAACAACGAGATCGCCTTTGCGGACATAAGTGACCGCAGTGACCATTTGGCCTTCGTCGAGCTCGTTCCAAAAGCAAACCTTCTTCTCCGGTATCAGCCACAATCGAATTTTGCCGTCCAATGAACCGCTGACAAAATAACGATCATCCTAAGAATGAAGAAGAAAATTTGCATAATTGCAAATTGATCAAAAAACAAAAAAAAATACCTTCGGTGAAAATGCAATCGACGTGACAAAATCGCTGTGCTGAAAGCGACACAAACATTCGGATCGTGATACATGCCACAAACGTACAGTTCTATCCATGCTGCTCGACAACAAGAAATAACTCTGCAGATGAAGAAAACAAAAATTCCACGAACATGCGTACAGATAAATCTCTGGAAAAATAAATAAATAAATAAACAAACTTTCGACCAGCTCAGATCAAGCACGTCCGCGTTGTGACCACTGAAACAGGCGATCGGCTGGGGCGTGAACGGTGCCCAGTCGTCGTCCAAGGCGTTGGTCAAATGGAGACTCGGCGGCGGCCGGGGAAAATTTTCCTCGGTCGTCGTCGGTCGCACAAGTCGACTCAATTCGCCGTCGTCACTTTCAGCCGAACGAAACGATTCGTCGAAAACTGCAAACCGACGAACATAATTTCAAGAAAACAAACTATATTATGCAAATTTTTTTAAGTAAACAAATTTCTGATACAAACTTATTTTGTCGGCGCAGAAGCGGGTTCGCATATCTTTGAAATAATCAAAAGCGCACTTCAATACCCATATTCGAATGACGTTATCTTGGCCAGCAGTAGCCAACAGTCGACCGCATCTCGAAAACCGCATACACCACACTGCACCCTGTGAACGACAACACGCTCTATTTATATTCCATACGGATAACCATAATACATAATTCATATGAATAATTTACCAAATGTTGCCCACTCAAATCTTGTACTAATTTCAACTGGTCAAAATAAAACGGACCCTTGTGGTGATGTGAAGCTCTCACCTGGTACACATCGCAAAATTGTTCATCATTATCAAAAAAATACATGCAAATTTATGATCACCGTACTTGGATTACTCCATTGCCATCGTTCATTTCTTCATTATCACTTTGACCACTTTCATCTAATTTTTCAATTTTTTCTTAACAAAAAAAATCACAACTTCATTTAATAAAAAAACAACAATAATTTAAAAAATATTATTATAATTATAAAACCTGTATTTGCCCAACGATAAACAGCTCTGATTTTCTTGTTCACCGCGTGGCCAAAATTGATCCCTTTCCTCAGAGTTTTAACCGACAATCTGTTCAACGATCGACTGAGGTGAAAGTTCGTACTGTCGCTGCTGGCCAGGGATTCACTGTCCGACTCACCGATGCTAACACTTGAAAGCAGCAAAAAGTTTTGTCAATTCAATTTAAATTATAAAATATTGAAAACAAAGCAATTTCCATTTTCACACTACCTCAAATTTCCCTTTGATTTACGCAACATGTGCAAACTCAACGGATTGACACCCGGATTACAACAACCACTAGAAATTCTCTTAATATGGTCCAACTTTGCAACATTTCGTTGACCCATTTTATCCTAAAAAGAAACATCTTTTACAAATAGAAATTTACGCACGTCAACTATATGTAAATTTTTTGCACAGTGATATACATATATCATGGACAGCCTGGACTGGCGTCGTCGTATTGCTTGCTATTTATTCAACTTCAAATAATCAATAAAAAAAGTAAATGTACCTCGTCAAATACCGGAAGAGGTTTCAAAAACGTTTCTGGTGACTTAACAGTAGTAATCTGCTTTGGTGGAGTCTCCTCGACTTCTGTAGAAATTTTCAGTTTATTCATCTAAAAATTAACGATACAATTCAACAGTATGCAAATCTCAACTGTCCGAGTAATATACCAGCAATTGATGTTGCAAATTTTTCCTCCTCCGAGGAGGCCGCACCGGTGGAGTGTCCACATTTGAAAAACTGTCCACTTCGCTGCCAGCAACTGAAAATCCACCGGAAAGCTTGTATTCATTGGTCAGGGCGTCAATGACCATTTCTGCAGAGGAATATTTTCTTTGCAGTTTCATCAACTCTTCCATTGGAAACACGCTCTTGCAATTCTTCAACACGCTAACATCCACATCCCTGGTCAGCGACCGTGTCTTCGGTGTCGAAGACGTTGCATGATCAACAAAATGATTGTCATCTTCCAATGCGGCTTCCAAAGCGCTCAATTCGGCCGGCAAGAACTTCTCCAAAGTGCTGTTTCTCGAATTGCCGGCGCTCGAACACAACCGGCTAACAGAATTTTGGAGCTGATGCATACCATTGTCATGTGACGACTGACTAGATCGAGATCGTTTCAACGTAACCTGAGATGATGCACAATTCTCGCTGGATCCTTTGGTGCTCAACGTGTCCTGCGCAACAGATGTACTTGCGGAGCCGTTGTCCGCTTGTAGCAGTAATTTTTGCCCCCATGTAAGCCCCAAAGATTTTCGCTCTTCGTGTACATACAACTCGCGAGCGGAATTCAACAATGACAAACGCAATTCCGCAAAATCACGCTCTATTTCCTCTGAATCTGGAAATGCAAACTAAAAAGTTTAAATAAACAATTCAAACACTTCCCCCAAGCATCAGAACAACTCACGTTGGATATCGTCAACATCACATCCTTCTGTACACCAGGATCGACAGCGTCGGTAATACGGGATGTGGGCGAATTGCTAATATTCTCATCATCCTCTGCGTCGAAATACTCGTCGTCGTCGTCGTCGTCACTCGATTCACGAGACATGCAATTCAAAACAAGCTGTTCCAGTCGGCCAGTGTAAGCGGATGTCAATCAATGAAAACACGAACAAACAACAACGATCAATTTTACATCTACGGCCAACATGAAATTCACACCGCTTTTCTGCTTTCAATACCCATATTAACGCACTACAAATTGTAAAACAGTATAATTTACATCGAAAGAAGTATAGAATGAAAAAAATGAAACCAAAACCAACTACATAACAGGAATTCAAAAAATAAAACCCAAACATAACTCTAGAAAAATAAAAAAACATCAAAACTTAAAAATGGATAAAATGAAATATAAACGTTAGTAATTTAAGCAAACATTTAACAACTAAGCGTTGTAAAGCTGAATTACAGATACAGACACGTTTAAAATCTTACTGGCAAATTGCGAAGGATCAATTTCGTCGATTTAATTATAAAGTTCGTTTAATAAAGAAAACAAAACTAACAGACAACGTAACGATAACAACCAAGAAAAACAAAATACAGATTAAAAGAATGTCTTTACTACAGTAATGCTTATGTTAATCAAGTATAACAGATTACTTTACAACAAACAGTACATGAAATTTTCCTGAAAAAAATTGGAGTTCCATCATTTTTATAATTTATTTTTAATAATGCCTTTTTAACTGTAAATTTAAACTAAAGACATTCTGTTAATTTTGTGATATAATTAGTACCTGTAGATCAAAATTGTCACATGGTAACAGCATAGTGGTTTATTATCTATAGTTAAAAATAGTTTCTTTGGCTCTTTGTAAAAATTTTTTGTAAAGAAATCGATAGCTGAATGTCTTCAATTAAAAGGCACCTTCCATAATTGTATTATGTATGGAAACGAACATTTCAGCGTGTTCAAACTGTTCCATTAGAACTGAAAGGTTATTGTGATGATCCATTATCGAATGATGATGATGATGATGATGATGATGATGATGAAATGTCCATCATCGATGCAACTATTGCGGAACATGGTGCAGTTTTCAACCATATGAGTATAGGATGGCTTTTGCAGAACCAATAATTCCAATGGAATCCAAAGTGAGGTAGCTTATATCCGAGACAGCATATGGAAGTCTGATTTACATCAAGAGTACTTTATTCCCTGGACTGACATTCGTTAATATAGTCATGTCGAAAGCTAATGCAAAGCATGACAAAAGCTTCATTGAAACAATGTATACGATTACAGAAAGGTGAATTTGAACTTTTATTCTTTGTAGTTAGCGTTCTGTTTGGAAAAAGTAAAAAAAGAAATACTGTTCACAGAACGAAACAATTAATAGTTATTTTTATTAAATTCAACTCACAGTAGGTAAAATTAAATTTAAATGAAAATCAGCGTAACAAAATAAATTATGAATGCAAAGTATAACAATGCACAACGTAGATGGAACAATCACTGACGACGACGAGGTATTGCATTTGAACGGCTAATAGTAACATATTTGTCAACGACAGACTGCGCAACACTCTTCCTTCGAATTAAACTTTGTGCCAAAGATTTTGTTCGAAAGTTCGCCAAACCTGGGATGATTCCCAAATGAGCAAAACGATCAGAACGTCGATTTTCCGCTTGTTGATTTTCACTGTCTCTGGCTTGCTTCTGTTTCGACTTATTTGCATTTGTCTTCGACGATGATGCGCATTTTCTCTTCAATTCTGTAGCCCGACAAGTGCGCATTGCTTTGGACGGACCAGGATTTTGAGCTGGACTGTCTGTCGACTTGTTCGATGAAGATCTCAATTTTTTGGTTGAGTTGTTATTGTCAGCTTTTGGAGTAATTTCTACAGTTTTAAATAAATTGCGCAGAAAAGTGTAATCTGGAAGTGAACCGTAGTCCAAGTCATAAGTGTAAGCAAAGAATTTCTTCAAAATTGGTACGCAATTGCTTAGCTGACCAGTTTCCATAAATTTCAGACTTTCATTTTCCAAGTTTTCTTTGAAAATTTCCTTTTTTTTCATCACATCAATATCATTAGTAGAAGACAACCAAGGCAAATCCCCGTTTAACCAAAACAGTATATTGTACCCTAAAATTTCCAAATCACTCCGAAAAGATGGTGTCGCTCCGTAATGCGCGTCCAAGCTTGTATATTCGCGAGTTCCCTGATGAGCTTTCTTTGGATCTAACTTCAACGCGGCTCCCAGTGTCACACGATACACGAGACCAAAATCAATTAGGTACGACTGCCATATTTTCACTTCTTTCTTATAATCTACAGGCTCAAGCTGTTCAAGAACCATATTGTCCCCTTTCAGATCGGCATAAGCGTATCCTTGATTATGCAAATACTCATATATGTTCAAGCAATTGACAGCAAGACGAGCAACTGAAGATATTGAAAATTTTCCACCAAGTTTCATTCTTACATATTCTAAATTTGGACCAAATTGAGGAATAACTAAAAAACGATAATCATTCCCTGCGTTGCAATGAGTACCAAAGCCGAGAAGAGGAGGTAGACCAAGAAAATCCAACCCTAAATGATGTATTATTTGAATAATTCAATTTATCACACTCATACCATGCTGATTTTTCCACTCCGACAATTTATCCAAACTCGCAGCTCGCTGGTAATAATGCATTTCAGTATAAAGAGGACCGTTTGTAGCAAATTCAATCTTTGCCACAGCCTTGCATTTATCATCAACCTGAACGTTGCGCAATAAAATTGGTTTTATTTAAAATAAACAACACAAACTTTTTCAACGAAATGAATTCGTCCGAAACCACCAGAAGCAAAATGTTTGCCAAGCAGCCACTTCTGCTTCTTCGCATCGGTTAAAATTTCTGCGTCTGGTAAAACGGGAGCTAGTGAATAAACTTTCTTCTTCCTTTGGACTGCCTTTTTCTTGTCATTCACAGCTTCATTTTTAGACACTGTCGCACGTTTTGCAGCTACCGCCCGTTTAGGTGGCATGATTTTTACAACAGAAATAACAACCGCTCGATCCCGGTACAGTATATTTCGAACAACGTTTTGATTTGCAGGTTCAACTTGGACTGTTTACACAGTTATTTAAAATAACATTTTTTCAAAAATAATTTCAATAGTAAATTCAAATAATATAAAAGTTTAAAATTCATAAATTTACATAAATTTTTGTAACAAAGAGTAATAATAAATATTTAATTTTTCTTGACTTTTTCAGGTTTAGAAAAATAATTTTGAATATGAAAAAAATAATTTCTGCCGCACGTAGAAAGAATTGTTGTATAAATCAAGCTGAATTTCAATTCACTTAAATATCAGTATAGCTGATGGAATGTCTGTTCAATGCATATTGAAATGATCAACTGCTCGATAAACTTGCTCGTCAAATATACTGACTGCACATAGGCTGACTGCTATTTTCGAAGAATATGTTCGGATTCATCATATTTCATAATTTTATTTTATTCATTCAAAAATTCACCTACAACTTGACATAGCTCCGGCGAACCGACTGACACAGCTCGGCATTTTTGCTTCAAACTGCTTCTACAACGTCACCACCATGTCTGAGAATGATGCAAATCAGACGAAGCGTATGAAATGCTTATTTTCAAACTTCCATCATCCAGATGCATACGCTATTCCTTGAACGGGTTAAAATTGAAATGCAGCACATCGATTCGCCTTTTTTGTTCTTCTGATCGGTGAATTTGAAGGTAAATGTGATTTGATAGATATTTTTTTCCATATTCTGATTTTTCAATATTATTGATAAACTTGGGAAAGGTTATTGATAAATTTGTTTAATTTTGAACGAAATTTTGACCATTTAAAAAATTACATTAAGAAAGAAAATATTTCAATATTGCAGACAATTATTCAGTTCTTGTAAAGGTTTAAAGTGGAAAATTTGATAGTGTTATTTTAATCGCACATTGAATGTGTCATTTTATCACCGTTGGCATTGTCGAACCGGTTTCCTTCTTTGGTAGCAATTGAACGCAAAAATTTTGCCGTCTCCTTCTCTATTTGTCAACTGATAAGGTTAATTATTTGAATAACACTCTTCACCTAGTAAAAATGGGATCGAAAATTTATTCGATTTTTTCCATTCCACATTGATTAAATTATTATTTATTATTTATTTATTAAATATACTTTATTTGAATAAAATGAAGCAACAATTTTATGGTTAGCATTGGAGGAAGTATAACTTTTTTCAGAAATAGGCGTTTTCCCAGCATATAGTATGCCAACGATTTTGAACAATGATTTCAAAAAAAGAAGTGTATTTTAAATTTCTTGAGAATAAAAAAGGAAATTTTATAGAAAATGTAAATGTTGCAAATAGTTTTTTAAAAGTTGATTTTTTTGTGATAGCAATTTCCGTTAACGTTGAATATTATTGAAAAATTGTACAAGCCCCAGTGATAATTTCCATTTTTCTTTGTAATTTTCATTCGATGCAAAATTGTTGTTCAAATCTTCAATTTAACCAAGATACTGAAGCTAATGGACAGATAAGATAACGTACTGGGGTGCTTTTTACTTTATCTAGAATCTCAACATTGCAACAGTCGACATTTTGTCAGAATTCTATCAGCGGTCGGTTAGCTTATTTTTAATTTTATTTTTTTTTAATCAAATAAACATCAGCTTTTATCAATATTGTGCTTTAATTAGTATGAAAATGGAATTGTTTTTCACTTGTCGCACTGCTATGAAATGTCGTGTATTATTATCAAATTCTATTATTAGACCACATTCTTTCTGTGTATTGATTTTCAGAATTATTTGCACGCTCAATGCCCTATCCCTATATGATACTTAATTCTTATGATAAAATTACTTCTTTCATAATTGACGTTATTTAACAGAAAAATAATAATAAAATTGCTAATTTTCAACTGAAACAAATATACTCAATTAATTTATTGACAATTCAGCGATCGTCTTTTCAATTACCATATTTGGTAGTAGTGAAAATCAGGCGACATTTTCAATAAATGGATTTTTGAATTTTTCGTCATCGAATGTCACATTATCTCTGTTTACTGTAAAAATCGATTGAAACGAAAAAAAACATTTTATTTCAATCGTTGCTATTTATCTAGAAAAGTTCACTTGAATTGTGTGTCAATTTAAATTTAATTATAACGAAAATTATTTTAAAAAAAGGGAATTTTTGTTACAAACCTGATCAGTTGAATTGAAAATTCAAGTTCCTTCATAACTTACTGTACGTTACGTAAAATTGAATATCGTACAGGTAGAATGTAGTGTTAATGAATTCAACATGAACAACACCAGTATACAATTGGGAAAACAACTGAAATATGCAAATATTTGTTGTTTTATTGATACAGTGGTAAGTTGAAAATTATCATTCGTCAGTCAATTTACAATACAAAATTGTCTTCTACACGATTGCATTTTCCACGTGTGGATTTTGCTGATTTAGCACTTTTAGTAGAACTTTTTTGATTTTTAAGCTACTCCATGCTTTTCATTTGATTTCAATTAAATTTTTCTCCCATTTTTGAAACGAAAAATAATTTTTCAACTTTTCGAAATTTCGATTTTTCAACTTTCCACGTTCGAAATTACGCGGCAATTTATTTTCCAATATTAAAACATATTTGATTAAGCATGTTCCACGTCGAAACTGAATACTTTTTTATGCTCAAGAAATAAAACTTGCGGAACCAGGCACGAATTGCTTTTTTTTTCCCTTTATCTTATTGGCATTTGTTGGAATGGGGCAGTATGTTTGCTTTGAAAATTGAAAATTATATTTTTAATAGAGCTTGTTCGACCGTGTGCGTCTCTCTCTCTCTCTCTGTGTATGTGTGTCTAAGCAGCACAGATGAATTTTCTTTCATCGATAAATATATCGTGTTTCCGTTTCACAATTGTTAGTTTTTCTTGGAAAATTTTCTTACTTTCATACCATGTTGCACTTATTGCTTTATTTACGTTGTGAATAATGCGTGTGTTGTTTTTTATTCCTTTATTTTTTTACATTTCAGTTACAGTACTTGTGACTGGCAACATTGTTCCATTAATTATTGGAATATGATAATTCAGTTTTCAAATTTCATATATTTATTATGTATTCTATTTGTTTTTTTTTGATTTCATTTTTAGTACTTGTGATATTGTAATAAGTTGTAAGGAAGGACATGTTGCTGCTGTATTTGTTTGATTTTTCACTTCTGATAGTTGTGCAGATGTAATTGATGATTCATCCATCAACGATATATGCTTCTTTTTTATGACATGTAATTATGATGGTAATTTTACTGGAAGAGGTCCGAGAGTTCAATTTGAAATATTTTTATAGTTTGGTGTTCGAGTGAAAAATTCAATAGCTATTCCAGTGCATTCATGATTAACAGGTTTTTCAGATTTTATTTGTAAATGTGGAATTTGTGCGTTGTTTGCTGTCAGTTCCTGATCTTCAACGATAATTCCCAGTGCTTCTAGCTGCGCTAGTAACGTTTCTGAGGTTCCAAATTTTCTCATTCTCATCCACCTCATCCCATTCAAAACTGTAAGTTGAACAGTGAAATTAATTATTCATTCTGTAACAATGAATAAACAACTCTTAAGTTTTCTTTATTGTGAAAAAATTGCTCTTCTCTTGATCATTTTAACCCGGAACTGAATATCGTTTATTATGGATGTGTATTTTTCATATTCTTCTCTCACAGGTTTTCATCAATAGATTTTATAAAATTATTTCAAGACAGGTGCATTAAAGTACGAACAGATAATGATCGACTAAAATTGACATTTAAATTTTATTATTATAATAACAATCATTACTGTTATTGTTATTATTATTTATATGTGTGTGAGTGTCTGAAATTGGAAATGTGGCATAAATAAAAATGTTGTAACACTTTTCTAGTATTGACAGTTGGGCTGGTATATATGTTGATTTGTTAGTATTAAAGAAGATAACCTAATTTTCAAAGAAATTGGGTACTTTCCGGGTAGACGGCAATTTCTCTCCACATCAGAAAATGTGATTTGAACTTTTTGTTTTTGTGAAACGTTCGACATCACATATAAATTTGTAAATTCAAAAGAAAAACATGATATATTATTGAAATCTTTTTTTTCAATGTTTATAAAATTTATTCAATTTGAATTACAATTTGTTTCTGTTCCATTTTAAAATTTAATATAAATTGAATGATGTTATAGATTTGTAGAAAGGAATTACCATATCATAAATAAATAAATAAATATTCAGTATTGAAAGTTGTTCTCCTGATTAACTTTACCTGTTTCTGAGAAAGAAATATTTGCAATTAATCAAAATGGGCATTGACATTCATTTTGTAATGACATTCTATCTGAAAATGCTTGTGCAGAAGTTGAGATAAAGTATTTATTGACATACTTGCATTATGAATGGTTTATTATAAAATTGATTAATTTATATATTTTATAATTTTTGGAAATGAATGTAAGATTTCACGAATATCAATTATTAGGATATATGTTGAATAAGCCTGATTTACGTTGTTGTAATTTTTGTTTAAAAAACTCTATTAGCATTGAGTATTTTTTGTTTTCTTTTTTTTTCTTCCTGCAGCTGGCTTTTCATTTCAAAAAATATTCAATGACGATGATAATCAGTTGCGTGTTATTGTTCGTGTTGTTTTCTTTTGTTATACATTTTAAAATTAAACATTAAAACAAAAATAAAATGATTTTGAATATACAAAATTTGCTGAAATTGTGTTTTCAATATTTTGAATTTTCTTTCACCGAAAAATGCAGGCTTATTATTATTATTATTATTATACTACTGCTTGAATCAATTGTTCTTTGTCAAAGATGATTAAACGAGCGAGATATAGGAAGAATTTTGAACATTTCAAACGTCTCTGCACCAATAGAATTATCGGGAAATTATTTTCAAAAATATTTCTATATTATTTCTCACTTGCTGTCTATAAATGCACGTTTATTTGTAGATATTTTTCGAATGATGAATAATTTTAATAATACGTATGTCAGTGCTTTTTTCAATTGCGTCAGATATATTTGCAATTTAGTGTGTGAGTTTCATTAATTTCACAATGCATGTGAATCGAAGAATTGTTTGTCGCATGCTTTTCGTTTGTGTAGAATGGCTAATTTCGGCAAACAGAAAAAATGAACGGTTCCAGGAAGTTTTCCTGTGGGTCAAAATTGATATCACTTACCGCACAAACAGAAACTTCCGGTTGGGCTTATCTTTATTGTTTTTTCAAATCTACATCCAACATCGGTAATCTTGGATGTGTTGTATTTTTGCTCTGACATAAGGAATACTTGTATTTTGCACATTGTTGATGCTTATCAGTGACAAAAGGCTGTCTGCATTAGTTTGCTGTGCATAATATTGTTTCGCGCTGTTGGTGACCACGACTGGCATTGCTTAATAATTGCAGTTGCTCGTTGTGTTTTGTATTCAGTCAGATTACTTGATTTGGAAGAAATTGTATTTCAATTGGCAAAAATTTTGTCGCATTTCTTGCTTTGCATTTGGCCATTGAAATTTTTGCTCCACTTCGATTGGTAAGTGAATTGTGTTTTCCATTTTCGAAGCGTAGAAGAAAGTGATGGCCATATTGTCTTCTCATTATTGAACTTGCGTATTTTGACAAGTTGATTTTTATCAGTTCAGCAGCTAGCTAACTAACTCTACGAGGCTTAGTGTTGTCGGTGATTTTGCATTTTCATACTTCGCAAACGATAAGCTGCTGTTCAGAAGAGTACGAATATTTGCCGTTCGCTTCCAAATAACCAATGAACAATGATTTTCAGGCAATTTTCAATACTGTAGTGCCATACTGTACTGGGAACACAGTGCAACAGTGCCGCGAAACATGCGCTGACGAATGGCTGGTCATAGGTCAGATGGATGACAGCGCTGCATATTGACGTATCAAGCAGAGGCATCTCTGGTAACAGTGACCGGCTGGTGTTCAGAACGTGATGCCGAAGAGGAGGAATATGTTTTTGATTGTTGCAATTTTTGCCTACCTTTCCGCCGTTGCCAATTCCAGCAGCAGCCAGACCTGCGCGGATACCAGGAACTACTTTTACAAAGCGGTCGGCGTTGTGGAGCACATACCGACTGTGGCGATCAGTGGTCAGAATCTGAAAGTCTGTGCCACTGGTGTCACTTGTTGCACAGTAGAGATGGAGGATCGTTTTCTCAAGCATGCCCAACAGCAGTACCAGCAGGCGATCGGAGAAAACATCGTCAATCTTGTACATTCATTCAAAGCTCGCACGGACAGTTTTGACCGTGAGTTGTTGTATTTTTATTATTTTTTTATTTTCCTTTTCAATTTCTGTCGTGATCAGCTTTCATTATTATCCAGTATGAGAGGGGGGGGGGAATGTGTGGAGAGTTCGGCCGCTGGTCTCTGGTGGGCTCGAATCAATCATCTGATGACTGACTGTTGGAAAATTTGTCCCCGTCCCGGTGGCATTTTGCCGTTACTTTTGGCGATTGGCAAAAATGGCACGTTGGTGTGTGTGTGTGTGTGATTGATCTGTTTACTGTCGAATTGACGGCGTCCAATTTTGTCCAGAGGCAATAATTTGGAAGCCCCAACGGTGGCATTTTCAACAAGGCTTCACCTACTGTGTTGACAGCAGATAGCTTGGAGTAAAAGGGGCCGGCCGCTCAGGTTCGCCGACCCGTTATGGGCACGTACGCACGCACGCAATGCATGCAACGGATGGAAACTTTTGACCGCAATCTGAGGTCGGCTTAGTTGCTTTTTTCCTTTCTTTTCTCACTTCTTATCTCCACAGACTTTTGTGTGTGTCCAACACCAGTGGCCAAAGGGGTTTTTTCTTTTCTTTTTGTTTCCCCCTGGTGATAATGACCATTTCGACAGCAATTAAACGTATCAGGGTCGCCAGTCTGGCGCCAGTTCATCATTATTTTCATAAGAAACTGTGAAGAAGCCTACAGATTTGGGTTGTATGGTGATGCTAAGTGATGGTTAGCTCGACAACAGGCGGAACGAGGAAAAAGTTTGAAATAAAAGGGGGTTCCCCTCTACAATAGTGATAAGAAGGCCAAACATGCTCAAAGCAGTACCACCACCATCATGCAGCGGCCGAGATGGTTCTATTATAATAATTATAATGTCGTCGTAGTTGATACAAAACTAGTCGGCCCACAATTGACGGATTCACAAATTGCTTTTTGCCCGACGACCAGCTTCTCATCATCATCATCTCAGAGCAGAGCTTGCAGTGTTTTCCAATGACGTGGCAACCAGATACGGCACAGAATACGCAGACATGTCTGTCTGTTCATGATAATGATGATGATGATGTTGTTGTTGTTGTTGTTTTTTCTTTCCAATTCCAATGCCGTATGATTCATTCATAAAATGCTCCAAACACCGCAGGCTGATTGCGCTTGATCTTGACAATGTGACGTTGCTTTGAATGCAAAATTTTGCAATGGAATAAGCAACAAAAACAAAAAAGAATAGAACAGCATTGGTAGAGAACAGATTTATACTTCGGCGATCAATTCTGACTAGATGAATACAGTCATTATATTATTATAATTAGTATTCAATTTTTTTAACTTCTCAAAAATACTGTTCATTGCAAGTGAAATCATTTGAAATAATATCAAATTTAATAATATCCCCTATATGTTATTCTTAAAGTAATATGAAATTTTTGAAACATATGCTCATATGATTAATTTTGTCGACTGAATTGGGATGGAAAAGAAATTTATTTCATCATGATGAATCAACATTTTTTGCATGGCATAGAAAATGCATTCTGTTGACTGACTGATTGTATCTTTTTTGTTTTGTATAGTAGTTTTCTTGATATGTTTCTGTTTTCCAGTTTGCTTGTGTGAAATTTTCAAATGTATCATCAGATGATGTATAATGTTAAATTGGTTTATTGTTTTCTGTTTTTTGTTTCGTAAGAATATTTGTACGTTGTTCAACAACAGTTTTCCTGCTTGCTTATGATGCAATGAGAGAAACACTGATGACTTTTATTTTCGAAAATTTTAAATTATCATTAAGTTAAATATGATATTATGCGGTTATATCAGCATTAATAGTAGCAGTAATAATTTTGTTGAAATCGATCGCATGATGAGTGTCGATTTGAAAATGTCGTTCCTGACGTGCATGTTGTCAAAATGGAGCGAATTTGTGATCGATTCGCTTCCTGTTGCGGGCATAGTTTTTCGCCAGAGCAAATTTCAGCATGACGAGCTTCCGTGGTAGGCAAAGCATCATTTATCCTTGTGATGGAATTGTAATCCGTCCAAACAACACTGTCTGACCCGAGAGAGGTGGTAAGAAGGGATTAGCCTGCAAACTGTAGAGGTCGTCGCATCGATGAACTTTGCTTGCTGCTTCCTGTGCCCGCGTCAAGTGACCACTCGGCTATGTTTGGTAAACTGACCGCAAACTGAGGGGTCTTACTTTCATACCACCACCACTTTTCCCTTTTACCTGTTTTGCTTTTTCTTTTTTACTTTTCAGTCATGCTAACAGTTCAACAATTTGTACAGGAAATTGTCCATTTCCTGTCCATGTTTTCCGCATTTTTGCTCTTGCTGTTGCCATTTTAAAATGTATACATACATACATATATGTTCACAGATTGCCAAGAAAGTTGTTGCCCACTTCCATTCAGCTTTCAGTCGTTCTTTGACTCTCTGAAACACAATCGTCGTTTGCTTTATAATATACCTACCTAGCTATCTGGTTAAAGCAACATTATATCTATACTGCATACACTTGTGCAACAAACGTTGTTATTCAATGTTACTCGCGTCAGCTGTGCAAATTTTTAAAAATGAATTTGAAAATTGAGAACATTTTTTCACTTTTCATTTTACCTATGATACGCATATATCATATATATATATTATACTAAATGAATTTCATTTTAAATTTCAAAGAATTTAAATCAAAATCACAATACATAATTCAATTATAAATAATTCAAATTATAAATGTTGAATATCTTTTCAAAGATATAATTTGTTTCATTTAACTTTTCCAAAGGTGGTAAATACTTAAACATTTTTATTTGAAAGAGTTGATTTTCTGCTGACATTGGTTGCTTGATTTATATGTTAAAATTGAAATTTGATAAAATTCAAATTTAGGATTTTTCCGTGAATTGTTGTCGAAATCGCAGCGTGATCTGCACTCGATGTTTGTGAAAACGTACGGTGTGTTGTATGAGCAAAATTCAGATCTGTTCGTGTCGTTGTTTGAAAATTTGACTCAGTTTTACGAACAGCAGAGACGCGACGGTCCCGCGGCTCCGGCGGTGGGCGTCAATTTGGACCTGGTCTTGGACCGTTTCTACGAGAACTTGTATCGTCGGATGTTTCACATTTTGAATCAGCCCTACCAATTGGACGATTCATACTGGCAATGCATGAGTCGACAAATGCAGCAATTGCAACCGTTTGGTCAAGTGCCCGACAAAATGAAAATGCAAGTCCATCGGGCATTTTCAGCTGCCAGGACTTTTATTCACGCATTGACCATCGGTAGTGAAGTCATTTCTGACATGTTAGAAGTAAGTATAGAACGTTTTTCTTTTATTGCACATAGGTTATAATTGTTGTTTCATCGTCGAGATTCTTTTTGCTATTCTTCTTCTCCACCCAACCAACAAGTGGTTAATTATTCCAAAGCTTATAACGTTCGTTGACTATGGTTGCATTGTTTTCATCTGTGTTTTGATAGAGCTGCAGGTGTTCGTGTCATTCATACTTTTGTCAATTGGCACAGTGTCATTGGCAAGCAGTTGTCATAAGAAGCTATAATTAGCATTATTCCTATATCCACTGGGCAAAGCCGGCCAAAGAAGCCGTCACACAGCCGGTGCTTTCTTTGGATCGATAAGATTTTATTCACCAACGAATTCGTGCTTGGTTTAGCGGTGATTATTTCTGCTCTTTTTTGCTCGACTTCAATCAGTCAATATTTCAATTTATACATAGAAAGCGCTAAACTGCGCGCACAGTTCAAATAATTTTTTCATCAGCGTCGAGCATGAAGATCATTATCGTCGAACTGTTTTTTCGTATTATTCACCCTGATCTTGATATGGCTTTATAATTGCTATTGCTTTTATCAACAATAATTATACCAGTCATTGATTTATTCTTAACATAATTACCATTCTGTGTGCAAGTCATTAAGAAAACCACCAAATGAGCACAATTGTTCTATTCAAATTTATCAATTATTATCATTTTAATTTTTTTGTGTAATTTGACAAGTGTTAATTTTAATTTTTCGAAGGAAATATCAAATCTATAATACCATTGTTATACAATCTGTTTGGAGGGGGAGAGAGAGGTCATTTTTCAATGCATTCGATAATTGTGATCAATTGTGCAACAAAACGCTGGGAAAGTATTGGAAAAGCAGTTGTGTTGCTTTTCTCACGCCTGCAAAGATGAAAATTATCGTGACAATAGTCAGTTTTTTTCTTAAATATTTTTCTTCTATTCTGTCGGAGAGATAGTTTTGAGAAAAAAAATTGAATTTGGCACGTTTTGTTCATGGGAAAGCTATAAAACCTCAGGGTTTGTTGGTAATATTCTTTTAATGTTGTTGCATATCATATATAGGCAACAATTTTGCATATCTGCGTTATTTTCTGAGTGATCGTTCAGGTCGAGGTGATCTTCTTCTTCTTCTTTTTACTCTTCAACAGCAGGCAAATTGTACGGCTGCTGATGAATTTTGATTACCTGTTTTTTATTCATGAAAAAATGCTTAATTTATTTCTATTGCATCTGGGCAACGTTTCCATTATGATGAGGTTATTAAATTTGAAATTCACTTTCAACAAAATACAATTTATTGATAAATTTTTTCCCTTATTATCAGTTATTTTATTTTGTACTTGTACTGCCTATAAATGAATGTTATTCATTTGAAGTGGAACTTCTTCTTCTTCTTCTTGTTCAGTGATTTCATTATGCATATTTTCTTAGATGCCAGTAAGCACGGCTTGCATATCTCAGCTTACTCAAATGCTCTATTGTCCGCACTGCCAACGCGCTGCTGGTCCGAAACCTTGCGATGGCTTTTGTGTGAACATCGTCTCCGGTTGTCTAGCGTCGTATGTCACGTTCGATCGACTGTGGAATGAATATTTGGGTAATTATGCAAATTTTAAAATATTTCATCAATTATTATTTCAACGAGGAAAATTATTTCAGATCATTTGTTACAACTTCTCGAACGACTCGAAGGACCGTACAACATTGAAACGGTCATCAATCCAATAGATATTCAAATATCGGAAGCGATCATGATTTTTCAAGATAAAGGAAAAGAAATATCAGATAAGGTAATTAAAATTTTTTTTTTCTCAAATTCTCAATATGAACATTCTTTTTCGTATTAATATATTATTTCTAGGTTTTTGCCGGTTGTGGAAGACCGAAATTGTTGAGTCGTTTTAAACGTCAGCCAAAGATGAAATCAGTGGATTTGAAAGAGCTTCGCTTCGGACCAGTTGCTAGTCGACCAAATAAAGTTCTCGGAACAAGCATGGATCGTCTGGCAAAAGAGATGAAAGAAAAAGTATGGAAATATTATATTTTTATTCAACAAGCAAATTTCATGCATTATTATTTTTTTATTAATAGGCTCTGCCTGCGAAAAATTTTTGGCGTTCTTTGCCGGACAAAGTTTGCGCCGCTTTTGAAAAATCGCTCAATTGGACTGACATTGATGACGATGGTGACGAATGTTGGAATGGAACTGGTTTGCAAGAGTAATTTCAATTTTAATTGAAATTTTTATTAATAAACGAATAATCAGTTGTTCCATCTTGTTGTAGAGGAGGCTCGGCGAGTCCGACTTTGTCTAGTCATGTAGAGGAGGAGGAGGAGGATGGAACAAAAACTATTGAACCGACGATACAGATGAATATTGAGAAGATGAAGCGAGCGATTGGTGAATTGAAGAAAGTGATTACATTCGAACCGACCAAAGAGCAGCCGAAGACGCCAACTTCTGTATGGTCATCGGGTTTGGCTGGCAACGCCGACGCGGCCAGCCTGAGGCACGGCGGTTCCATAGACGATGCCGGTGCCGGATATGGAAATTTCTACGGAAGTGGCCAGTTTCCGGCCAACGTCCAAACCGACGACGAAGATTTGGTGCAACAGCTTGCCGCCGGTGGACACCATCACCTGCTCGAAGGCAGCGGCACCAACGTCAACAGCGTGTTGGACTCGCTGGTCGCCGCGGGCATGGCCGGCAGTGGATTCGGTGAACTGTCGACCAGCCCGTCGGATCTGTTCAGCGTCGAGAACCCCTACTCGAGCATGGACTTCCACGACCGCATGCGAATGACCGCGCCCACGCCCAGGCCCATGTGGATTCAGCACATTGCCACGCCGGTCGACGGTCACTGGCCGGACACGGTCACCGCCAGCTACAGCACCACGCCTACATACTTATTCGGCCCGTTCACTCATCACCGAGATTACGACGACAGTATGCACGAACTGGCCACGCCCCCGCCGACCGTCGGCGCTGGATCGACGACGGTTCCGGCACCGTCGAGCTTATTACTGCTGCTGCTGCTGCCGATTCTGATCGTCAATCCGGCAGCCAATTTTTTACTTTTCTTCAATTAGAAGATAAATTTGGCGAACTGAATGTGAAAAAACGACAAATAATTGAACCTGCTTTTCTTTTCTTTTCTTTCTATCCATCTTTTGTTGTCGTCATTCAACATGCCACCGACATTGTCTCTGAATGCTGCCTGCCGGTGATTGTTCTCATTGTTTTCTTCTTCTTCTTCTTCTTCTTCTACATCTTCTTCATTTTTCTTGTCTTTGTTGTCATGTCTGAGCTGCATAATCTGTCATTATTACTTTTTTTATTCTTTTAATCATCGTCAGTTTGTTTACATATAAAAACTTTATTATTTTTATTCTTATTATTGTCATTTAATGCATAAAATGTTATTTATTTCATTTCATTTCATTTTTATTTATTGAAATGATAAATCACAAAGATAAACACGATCATAAAGAAAATCAAATTGGAGAAAATTATACTTTTCTGCGCAATTTTTTATCCTCGATAAGCAATAGAAGAAGAATATATACAGTAGTAATTTTGTGATTTTGCTTACTAATTCAAGAGCAAAATTGTTAAGAAAATTTAATTCAAAATGGAAAAAAAACAGTGAAATATGAGAAAAGTAATGCTTTTTGTTGAATGTTGAGCGTTGCGTTGTAGACGCGAAGAATAGTCAAAGTAAATTGAATTAAATTCAACGAACAAAAAAAACTACATACTGCAGGAAGAACAGAGTAATTGTAATAATACATTAGTTACTTGACAAAATGACCCGACAACCGAGCTGCAAAATTCAAATGCTATCCGTTCGTTATTCTGAAATTTCTTGCTGTATGTGCTGACTTTTCGGCGGTCGGCATCTGGGCACACTTGACGACCATCGTCCTGTACTGGTACATCGAAGTACCGGATGGCCATCGATTTTGTAACGATTCGATGTGCAGTAATAAACTAGTACATCACCGACAAGATAATAAGATTTCGGTTCTGATGTTGTATCGCCAAGAAGTGGCTTGCCCGGAAACCAACAATACCTTATACCTGAAAATTGTTTTCTACAGTATGAAATGAAGTTAATTATTATAAACGCGTCTTAAGAAGTTCATTTCATTTTCAATTTTCTTGGCCTCCATGCTCTTGTTTACAGTTTCAAGTGATTAATCAATCTACGCCTATATATATTCATGCGTTTAAACAATAAATTTATTTTTTGGAAAAGACTATTCCATATAATCCAAACTGAGCAAATGCAATGTTGCACTTTGCGATATCTTCTTGAAGAGACGACAGCAGCTTTTGATCTTCTTAAGGTAAGTAATTACAAATATTTATTGTCATTATTGTTGTTATTATTAGAAATATCTTCCAACATTTTGAATAGTTATCAGGAATGAAATTTGATGTGTAAAGTTCTGCATGAAATTAAAGCAACAGCATGATGCAAAGTTATTTTTCTTGAATGATCAAGAAATGCTTTGCAGGAATCATTCGCAAACAGTCACTGTTACGAGATAATTTTGACATTATTATTTTTTATCGTGGTTGGTAATGAATTTCGATCGTTTTTTCAAATGAGAAATTGAGAATGTCAGTGATTAAATTACTCGAAGAAACACTCATCAGATTATTCCGCTATTGTTATTTCACTTCAGCTTAGGCGAATTATATTTACATAAGAGTAAGAATTCAACAGAAGAGAATATTGATTACATTAGATTGGTGTAATGATAAATTCCAAACGACTATAATTGAAGACGAGAAAATATAGAGCTCTGCAAATCAGTTTGAGTTTAATATTAGAAAAGTGTTTTCCTATTTATTGAGTGAATGTTTTTATTTTTAAATTGAAAGGGCAAAAACGAGTAAAACTTACATTCAGGGGGCTCGTTTGTCCAAAGACCATATTGATTGCAGACTGCGTAATTTTTGCCTGTTAGCAAATATCCTGATTGGCAGCTGAACAGAACAATATCTCTGTAATAGTAGTCGGGTTTTTTTGGAACGAGAACTGATCCAGTCGGCACGTCGGGATAAGGGCATTTAATCACTAAAAGATTTTCCATCATTAGTTTTCCACTGTTTCATAGTTGATTTGCGCTCTACCTTGGCATGACGGTGGCTCTTCACTCCATTTCCCTTCTGCGGTGCACTGAATAAAACGTGGGCCTTCTACGGAATATCCAGCTGCACAGTTGAAGACTGCTATGCCGTTGTAATTATAATTTGATACGTTGATCGATAAAGCTGGGTGAGATTTTGTTATATTTTCGCACTGCACTGCTAAAGTTGAATAAACTGTCTACAGTATGCTTTTATTTTTAACATTTTTCGAACATTCATACCGAAACATTTTGGCAAAAATTTGGATGACCATTCACCAGTTTGCAGGCAGCGCAGTCTACTTGACCCTTGTAATTTATAACCCGGCTGACACTGAAAATCTGCAATACTTCCAAAATAGTTTCCTTTGGTAGTTTTCAGAATTGCCCCTTCACTTTCTTGAAGCTTTGGACACGCTATATCTGAAATTGTACAGAATTCATTTTCGGCATTGAACAAAAGGACAGGATGAATAATAATAGATGATGGAAATTTGAAAAAATTACCTTTTATAATAAGGCGAACAGCATGACGTCGTCCTACTGGATCAACGCAGTAGAATGTACCCGAATCTTCTGGTCTGGCCATGTATATTGTCAAGCGATAGGCAGTGATTTTTCTTAAACTTGGTTGAATTTTATCATCGCTATCCAAATACGGCTCTGTATCAACTGTAACATTAGTCCATTGTTGAGGATAGTTGCGGTATGAGCTTGTGAATTGCTGAATTAAATATGCACATTCAATTTTAGTAATTTATTAATTTGTAGTTTTTTTCTATTATTGAATGAATAATTTAAAATACCCAAACTGGCTGACCGTCTTCTTTTGGAAAAATACAATTTAGCTGTACACTAGATGATCTACGTACGATCAGTTCACCAGTCGGAGCTAGCGCCATTTCACCGTTAACAGTCCGATAAGTAATTGCCGGAGGATGACCTAAAAATAAGGTATCAATTAATTAATCAATATTAGGAAAATGGAATTTTCAAACCTGGTGAAGCGATGAAACCTATTGGTCGACAATAAGGCTTAGGCTGACTTGGATTCCAAGTTCCATTGTTGCAAGCAACATACGCTGGTCCAACAAGCTGAAACATTCCCACATGCGTGCAACGCAGTATGAGAATCGTTTTTTCAGGCAAAATTTGCTTAAAAATAACATCTTCTCCGGTTAAATTGTTGAAAGCAATAATGTGACGAAATTCTGTTGGATAGAACCAGCAACTGTTTGTACCCGTTGTTTTCATTGGTTGGTCATTAGACACATCTGAAAACAAATTCAAAAAGATTTTTCTAAGCTCAACATTTTTCCAATTGAGAGAAAATGGTCAATATCCGGATATTTATTTATTTAGTTGTTTTATAAGTTATCCTTTGTTACTTTTGCACAAAGAAGCATCTGGCGGAGTCCAGTGACCATTGGAGCATCGAATCAAACTTGTGACATTGTTCAATTTGCAACGAATCTGAAAGATTAAAAAATTTTTACAACATTTAATACTGCAGTGTGTTTTTTAATGAAACCTTTATAATACTGCCTTGTCGATGTGTCATCTTGAAAGGCAGCTTTTGAATGGCATTATCACTTTTGTCCTCTGAATCTGTGAATGATTCTGCTTTTCCACGGTCCTTCTGCATGGTCCAAGGGCTTTTAACAATAGGTTTACCACAGCGACGATTCTGTTTGGTCAAAGTTAAAGCTGCTAAATTTTGTGGATATCCGTTGCGTTGTAAATCTTGAATTGGTTGTTTTCTATTCAGCTTGGACGATTTGGGTCCACTGTCAACTGTGAATTTTAAGATGATGATAATCATGGTACATTTTATGTGAAAAAAACAAATTTTCATAAAAAAAATTACCACATTGCTTAAGCAAAGCAATCCAAGCTCCATTGACACATTGTACAGCCATGGCTTGCAACGATGATTGTTTTGAATATTGATCATTTTTTTCGACAGAACATCTATACTGTACCAAGGTTCCATTTGGATATGTTTGCGGGAATGTTGTATCGCCCATCAGTACGTGCGTGTAGAGGCCATGCTCGTAGAGAGGACCACCGGTTACAGGCGGAATGCGAAATACAGCCGCCCGATGAATATCCGTAGGAGGTGCGCAGGCGCTGACACTTTGCTCCACTGGATTCATTGTATCTTCAACGGTAAAATATGATTCATTTAATTATGGGTGCTTTGTGAAATATTACTTGGTAAGCAATAACCAAAACTGGAACTCCAATCTCCTTTTATACAACTGCTTGATTGGACTCCTTTTGCTTTGTATCCAGGAAAACAGTGCATGTTGACGGTTATGCCGTTGGTAATTCGTTCACCATATTTGATGAACTCGTTGATGTAAACAAAAAACGCACGATCACGTACAGGAACTATACAACCTAAAAATTGCATTTCTTTGCACATGTTTTTTTGCAAACTGCAAAATTTGAGCTGCAGATTCAAGATAGATTTTTAACTGGTGGTGCAACAGCAGATTTTGCTATTTCAATAAGCAGCCTGTGTGTGAACAACTAAAATTAAGAATTTGTTTTAACCATTTCTAATCTCGTGACTGTTATCCAACAGCACGCATGCATTTTTATCTGTTCACAACTTTGTAGAGAATGCTGCGGATTTCTAAATGAGATGAAGACGTTCTGAAAATAGGATAATGAAATATTTATTATTTGCATTTCTTTTTTATATTAGGTGGAAGATTATTTCTTGCCGATTTCTATAAATTAAAATGGAGGAAAATTTGCAGACAGAAAAAAGTAAGGTTCTAAGATTTGCCAAAAATAATATTGAAGCTTTTAATACTTCTGAAATATTTTTTGCATTTCACACAGCAACACATGCTGCAAATTTACTAATAATTTATACCTCTTGATGCAACTTGAAATTTCTCTTTTTGAAAGTTCAGTTTTCCACTACTAACATTGGAAGAAGCTTGATCGTGGGTTGTTTTGCCCCCTTTCCACTTTCTCTTTGATTCATCATCATTCACGTTAAATTTATCGTTCAGCAAACGCCCGTTAGTTCTCAAACGGTGCATCTTTTTCCTGGACTCTTCTTTAGCACGGTGTTTGAAAATCTTAGACTGCCCCATTGGATGCTTTGAACTGAAAGACGGATTTCTCCTTTCTCGAACAATCACATCCCAGTTGACTCGATTAGCCACAACAGGGTGGGTCTGAAGCACGCAACGAGGTCGAACGTTCGGTTGCCAAGTTCCATTGACGCAAGTCGCTCTTGAAGGACCTGGAATTTTTATTTTCATACAAATTAACTGTACAGTTTCAATGTCAATTATTCATTTCACCTTGCAACAAGTAGCCACGGTGGCATTCGAAAATTATTGATCTGTATTCACCGACCGATTTTATGTACTCTTTGTATTCGTACGTGCCCATGGATCCTTCCAATTTGATTATTCCATTTTCTATATCTCCGATCACTGATTTCGGGTGTGGGCAATGCTCTGCAAGAGGTGTTGTTTTTTTTATAAGTTATTGGTTGTTTCAATTTAAATTTTTCATTTCGTTACTTTCAACGCACACAGGTCTTGTTCCTTTCCATTCGCCAAACGAGCAACGAATAGTTGTCGGACCTTGCAAGTAAAATCCAGCATTGCAAACAAATCTTGCCTGAGCGCCGTGCTTTGTCTTTGTGAACAGAACGTAGCCATTTTTGATCGGTTCAGGCCAATTTAAGCAACGTACTAGTGTATAAATGAAGTAAATGTGACAAAATTTGAATAATAATGGTTTATTCAAATCAACTTACTTGGGACACACCGAATCAAATGTGACCAAGAGCCGTTATTGCACACCGGTTGTTCATTGTATTCCAGTTCATGCAAATTTACACATTCGACAGTTATACGTTCTCCGTGTGGTACTAATTCGTCTGTTTTGTGATGCAATATTTCTCCGTTTGTAAGCAGAGGAATGTGGCAAGGTGCTTCAATTGAAAAAAAAATAGACTTTTTGAATTTTATCAACTGATGGTTTTTTAATTTTATTTTCAGTGAAATCAATTTCAATCAAAACAGAGAATTGGATCTTCAAATTCTGCTGCCACACTTGTTTCCTGCTGCTAACTTTGTTATAATGTTCTTTTTGGTTGAATTTTATATATTCTAATTAAGAATTTCAAAATCTTCTTCAATTGCACTTTTCACTGGTTAATCGCTGACAAGTTGATGCTAGCTGGCCTGTCAATGTCAAGAGACATTTGAACGATCTTCTTTCTCCCAGTGGAAACTAACCCGAAGCGTTAAAGATGACGGTTGATAGAGCAATTTAAACAAACAAACATACTTATTTAAAAACCATATTTCAGTAGCTTCTTTTCAAAAATATATACACGTAATAATAAATAATTCAAGTGCAAACTCTGTAGACTAGAGAGACGAAATTCCTCACAACCTATCATTAATTGCCATCTATTTGTCAGATGTAAAATTAACGGCAATTATTGAACGTGAAGATTTCAATTTGTGACATAATGCCCATGTGCATGTCTGTATGGTAATGCAATGGTACTTTTTGATTCACTTTGAAATTTATTACTTGCTGTTTTGCTTTCTTGCATATACTTTTTTTTCACTTACCAAGACATTGTGGAAGGGGTTGTGACCAAGTGCCATCCTTTTCGCAACGACTGTACGGAGCACCTAAATGCGTCATACCTTCCAAACACCGAAAAATAACCATAGCCCCGTAAGATGTCTCTTCTCCGTCGATGAATCCGTTCCACAGAACACCCAACGTTGGACAGTTGATTTCTAAAAATTTGAAACAGTTCTCAAATGACACAGTAAGATCAGTAAAATTTACAAAACACACCCTCACAGTATGGATCTGAACCACTCCACGTGCGATCACTTTGGCAGATGCGTTGTTTTTGTCCAACCAGTCTGTAACCTTCATCACAAAAGTACGCAATTTTCGATTGGAAATCCAACGATATTCCCTGAACATGACCATTGAAGGGTGCTTTCGGTTTTGGACATTGGACAGCTGTAATGATAAACAAAATAAAAGTGCAATATAGTAACAATTTGAATATGGTTTTCATATCACGTTTGCAAGTTGGCTTGGCGTTGCTCCAAGTTCCGTCAATAAGACAATGCTGAACAGGTGAACCTTGCAGGCGAAAGCCGTCAATGCACCGGTAAGAAATTGAATGCGGATAGTCGAACTGATCGCCAAACCGCAGTGCGTTCATCACTTCACCGGGATCACCACAACTCCGAGCTTCGACGGGCACCTGTTACAGTAAGATTCACGGGAACTTGGCGTTGAATTGCAAACCTTACCGGTGCATTGGACGTCAGGACCGAACCATTCGGCTTTGCCATTGTACAGTAGGCATTTGGTTTTCGGAAAAGCAGTCTCGTGAGCGCTGTAACCGTTGAGACACGTGTAATACAGTTCAGTGTCCACATCGAAATACTGTTGACTATCCGAGGCGTTGTGCTTGGCAAACGGCAGTTGCGGAGGTCTGGGACATTTCTCTGCAACGCATAAGACAATTTGAAAATATCGATCTGCATTTTTATCGATTGTTTCAGTTTTGGAATTGGCCATTGATGATCATGTTGTACACTCAGCAAATCTGCATTATTAATTGGGCACAGATTGTTGTTACATTTGTCTGTTTGCATGCAAGAAAAGATCCTTTGAGCATGGTTAATCTTCGTTCAAATTTAATATTTATTCAGGAGTTGGGAGGGGGGATTTTTGTAATATGTTTTTTTTTCAAATCGATCAACTAACTGAATCTTTTTAACAACCAATGCTGATTGCATGCAACTTCATCATGCAAATTGTTCAACTTTTGAAAATCTGTTTTCTTGTCCATGTATCATCATCCATCACTCGTTGTGACTTGATTCATCACAGTACAAATGAAGTTCTTTCATATATCTAATGTATATACATTTGATTCGTGGAGAAAAAAAGGACTTTTTATTTTTTCACTACTCGCTTTTGTATGAAAGTATGAAAAAGATTTCTGAATGTGAACGGATTGGGGAAAATTGGACTAGGTTGTAAAAGAAATTCACCTCGATTGTCAGCAATTTTTATCTACTTATGTTTTTTTTTCCATCGTCAGCAGTACTGGCGATGCGTTATTATTGCATTACTTTTCGCGAGTGCTTTTCCTTCCACTGGTGCAAATTGAACCTTTTCAAATTGTGTAAATTCAATTGAAATGTTGATGGTTTTATCAATGAAAATTTGAATCTGATGAATGACAGCCGGAACAGCTAATGCTTAACTAAATTAAAGAGGAACTGATACAGGAAAAAACACTTTTCTGTTTTCCTCTTTTTGTTCAATTGTGAGACTGAATGTGCATTTTGGGTTTTCCTTTCTTATGCAAAATTATTGCTACTTGTAAAATGTAATGGGATCTTTCATGACAACAGTTATGCAAAATCGAAGTTTATTTTATTTTATTTTTGAAAAATTATCCCCTTAATGTGACACGGGCATGCCATTATCAAGCAGTGTTTCTTAAACTCTCAATAGATCATTCTATAAAAGTGGACTTTTTCACTGCCATTTTAAAATAGGCAATTTTTGATTTGCATTTTTTTAAAGTGAACTTCAAGGAGGAAATGTTTTCTGTTGTTAATTTCTTCCATACAAGTGAGCTGTTATGTATGGAAATTTTGCAATTTTCAAAGTTAATAAACAAACATTCCATACCTGGTAATGAGATCGAGTGACAGTTGATCAAAAAGTAGCACAGCATATTGGTGTAAATTAATGCTTGAAAAGTTTTCATGAAATAAGAAAAGTTGAGTTGTTGTTCCATCGTACTGAAAGTCAGTATTGGTCTACTACCATGTGCAGCATAAGATGAAGAGCACTACTTTTAACTACTTGATTGGCAAAATGATTTTCGTTGGGTTGCAAAAGTCAGAACTGAAACGAGTGGAATTGAAGGCGTTGCTGTTTGCTAATAGATTTTTAAAGTGATTTGTGACAGCAGGCCAGAATGAATCAGTGTCACCGACTGGCCAACAGAAGTAGTCATTGTTGGCGGCAGTCTGGGGTGAGCAAGCTCAGCTAGGGAGAGGAGGAGAGCTGACGACTGAATACGCTTGTGCTAGTAGCTTAATGACGAGCTGACTGCCCGTTAATTGATTCTAATGCAATACCAATTGGTTGTGCTGAAGCAGTGTCTCTATTTTTGGGTTCAACTTCTAGTGCATTTATTATTGGACTTTTTTTGCAAAGCGAAGAGAAGAGGAAGCCGGAAGTTCAATGCACAATGCCTTTTGAACGGATATTGCACCCAGCAGAGTTGCTTACTGCATATTGGCGAAATTTGGAAAGCTTTTCCCCTAATGTCGCGAACCGTAATTTTTCGTGCAACTTGGAATCAAAAGGCGAAAGAAGAATGGAAATGTGAAAAAACTTCTCTCTACCTGAAGCAAGGCAGAATGGCTCTTCACCTGACCACTGCTTGTTTCCTTGACACACACGACTAGCAGAACCGATCAGTCGATAATTTCCGATGCAGCTGTACCGTGTCACCGAGCCAACTTTGCTTTCTTTTGGTAATTGTACAATACCATTTGTCAAAGTGTTATTTAGTGAAGGACATCTTGCAGCTTTAAAAAGCAAAAAGCCAAATTATTGAGATTTTATTAATGGTGTTTTTAATAATTAAGATTAAGTAATAATAATAATAATGATGATGATAGTTTGGAATGAAAAAAATTACATTGTTTTATACAGCTCAAACCACATTCTTGGTCGCATATGCAAACATGTCGTGGCTTGCAGTCAGAATCGACAAGACACGAGCGACGACATCTTTGGGAAGAAAACAACTCTTGCCAATTATCCGGTCGAATGGGGCAATTAGTGATGAGAAATGCCGTCGCAGCAACATCTTATTTCAGCAACAATTCATAAATCAACAACAATAAATGCATATTCCATTTTACGTGAATTTATTGTTAGAAAAAAAAAGGTAGATAAATACCTGGTTTGAGAATGTTATCGTAGAACAAAATCAGTAACACATGGAACATTGCAAAAAGGACCATCTGTTCGTTCTTCATGGTGCTCTTATGCGTTGACAATGGCATGCATGGTTGTTCAAATGGTCATGGTTTTTCTGTCGGCGACAAGCAGTCGTGTGTTTACTTGTGACCAACAACAATGAGCTTTGATCAAGCTTATGGCCAAAGTGGGTTTTGCTTTTCACAGGGGATTATTAAGAGTCTAGCGTCTGCCAGCTAGCGTCTTGCTTGATGCCGCTCATCAGTTTCTGCACATTTTCCATAGAAACCGATTTTGACATCTCTTCAAATCAATATATACTTCGATGATCAAGATTTTCATCGACTAATTGGAAAAAAATATTCATCACAAAACGTCATCTCTCATAAAAGTCCGTCATACTGTTTGTGTTTTGCTCAATTGATGCACTGTTGTTACTCACTCACCGATTGAGTGATAGATAATATATTCAACTTTTCATCTTCTAACGCAAGTTGCTCAGTAATGTTATTTTGTTTAGTTGTTATTTTTGCTTTTACTGAAAATTTGTTGTTCTGCTTGCATGTTGCTTCAAAGTGTATAAATTTGATGCTTTTTCAAGGGAAGGGAAATTTATTTATTCGAAACTGCTGAAAAATATTAAGAGAAACAGTAAGTGCAAGCAAATAAGGCAGCATTTGAATGGAATTATTGAATTTTACACTTGTAAGGGGAAAATGGAGTTTCTTCGTTTCAGTGCATTAATTTGTGAGCGTTATTTAAAAATAAAATTTATTATCTGCATTTCTCTGACTTTCTGTCACTTTTATATTAATTATTATGCGATGATGATGATGATGGTGCGTTTTACATTGTAGATTTGCATTTTCGAGCATCTCTATTCTAGCGTTCATAAATGAGATGTATTTGATTGATTCTTTGGCAATTTTTGAATACTTTTAACGTTTGAAATGTGAAATGCAAAACGACTGCATGTAAAAATGAGTATTTTTCTTCATCCTCTTTCTTGTATATGCAGACGTATATGTACGCAGTAATGTGGAAATTAATTTTTTCATGTTCATTTTATCATTTATTTTCAGGATTGCACTTTCAAATGAACGTCGGTAAATTAATTTCAACTTTCTGCACCAATAGTGGAAGAATATAATAATATTGGCAGTTTGAAATCAATGAATCAAAATTCCGGTTGTTCATCATTGCTTTACTTCGAACCTGCAGCTTTTCTGGTAAGTTGACATGCTTTTTCTTAACATATTCTTATTGTTATTATTAACATTCAAATTCTTCGAAAGCGTCGAATTATTGTAACATTGTTTTTTTTGTGCAAATGTAAAAGCTAAGGGGAGAAAAATTTTATCGGACAATAATTATTCGAGAAATGAGATTTGTCTTTTGCACCCGGTTCGAGAATTCAGCATGGAAAATTTTATCAGTTATTTTTCAACTATTTATGAAACACAAGTGACAAGCTTTTTAATTGAATTTATCGACACGTCAACAGTGTTCAATACAGACAGTATTTTTAATGATGCTCAGGATGGAAGAATAATTTGAAAGGAAAACAAATTTCACATACGAAAAAGAATCAAAAAACTGTGCTTGCTTCACGCGTACTATTTTATTCCAATAAATGTGCAATTGTGTGAGCTTGACTATTTTAAGTTTTCCATTTCGTTTATTATCTATTAATTGCATTGTCGCAGTGAATACACATTAAAAAAAAATTTTTTTACTTGCTCTAATGAATGTAAAAAAAACAAATAATGTTCCATTTATTTATATTTTTTCATAGAAAAATTTTTTGTAAATGAATACCATTCTTCAGTGATTGTTTGTCAGTGAGCAGAATAGAACTGGCTTAAAATGCGCGTTTAACGAGAGAAGAACATTTATAGCTAATAGAGCATGAAACTGCCGGGTTCGGTTGACTAATTGAAAATTGTTTTTAAACTAGCGTCAAAATGTTCCAAATAGTTATAACTTTATTGATGACTGAAATTGATACCAGTGACGTGTTTTGTTTAACTTTATTGTGCATTTGTGCAAAATATATATGCCGGTCAAAGATACCATCTCATTATGAAATGACGTCTTAAGTTTCAGTTGGATTATTAAAAATTGTTCTGTCAGTCTGAAATCAAACATTGGCGTAATTATATCTGTGTAATACCTACTTTTTCGTACAACATTTGACAGTTGGTGTGATTTTTTTGGTTTTGTTGCTGTACTTGGCAATTTTTTTCCCCAATTTGCAATCATGTGCTTCTGAATTGTGTCATGTTCATTTGCAGTGCGTGTGTAGTATGGATGATTAATACAATGAAATTTTATTATTTAGTACTTTTGAAAAATGTGAAAATTGCAGTGCAAAAAAATACACTTTCTGCTTTCATTACTGAATGTTCAAAAGCTGGTGGTTGTAGAAAGTTTTTTTTGTTCAAATGAAATTATAATTTTTCGTATCACACTTTCATATGATAATGCTTTGAGCAATTTTTGACATGATTTGATTATCAATTGCTACATTTTTACAATCGTCATACGGTGGTGTATTTTTCTCACTGTCCTTCCGTTGGGAGGTTTGGTATGATTTCAGAACAAAACAAAAGCAACAAAAAGGAACCTACTGCTTCAATAGAATATTAATATCGAGCTGAGCTCACTTGAAACGGTTATTATTTTTTCAATTGTTATGATGCGTGAAGAGGTAATGAATCATTAAAGCTGACACTGTGGAAAACAATGAAAAATTTTTTTATTTTATTCACTTTGCACTTAATGTGTGTGCAGGATGCACTTTTTTAATGAACAGTAGCAGGATGCTCGCTGTTCATGCACACTGGCATGTAGTATAAAGATGAGAGGTGTTTGAATTGATGATGATAATAATCGCCGGATTTGACCCTGAAAAATGAGCCTGCAATAATCCCAACTTCCTTCTTATCCAATCGATGTGTTGTTTATACAAAGAGCTAATTTTGTTTTTTTAAAGGACTGAAATGATAAGGTTAAACCAAAATTTCCCTCCACAACACTTTGGTAGGCAGGTAGTTATGACTGCTTTGCAATTGTTAATTGCAATTAAATGTGTTGTAATCAGTTCCTGTTATCATTATTATTATTAGCTGATAATTATTGATATTGTTTGGTTGTTTCGATTTTTTGAGAGATTTTTATTTTTGTAATGAAAAATATCGCTGTACAGGTTTTCTCAAGAGGAAAATTCTTTTTGTGCTATTTCTGCTTGTTACTATAACGACCTGTGAGTGAATATATTTTAAAATGGTGTCAACATCTGAAAAAAGCTCTTGTCAACAACGACTACCGGCTGAGTTTGAGTAGAGAAAGAGAGATTCACAAATATTTACTGAAATCAAAAATTTCAAAATTAACACAAGTTGTCATGGTAATGTCGTTCATGGATAGTCCAGAAAGTCTGCAATTTTTGTTTTTTGTCTTTTAGATAAATAAGCATATATCATTTGTTTAATTTTTTGAATTGTTGTTGGATACTGTTGTTTGCGACTGGTTTAATTGGTCCTTGGTTCAAAGTTGACCAATAGAAACTGGTCACCAGCTGAAGTTGATTTTACCTGTGTCATTTATTCTTCGTTCGTTCATTATTGGAGATCGGTTGTCTTGAACCATCCATCAGGTAGAGCTTTTTTGCCGGCAATGATAATTGACAGGGTCAAGGCGTGCATGCTGGTGATTCACATCTGTAACAAACAACAAATGCTCGCAGAATTTCTTTCGTTCTGAATTTCAGTTGTGAATTTTGTAATTTTTCAGTTTAAAAGTATATATATATATATATATATATATATATATATATATATATATATATATATATATATATTGTTGATTTTCTTTCGCTTTTCCTTTTTCATCTGAGGAATAATGTACAATAGTAACTTAATGATTGATAGATGAATGAAATAATTTTGAAAATTTCAATATACCAATTGGTGGCGCACAGATGGTGACGCCGAAATGTTTTCCAATTGAAAGCCAGGTGTATTCAAGCATAACAGCTTACATTGCTTGAAATGAAGCGAAAAAGCGCAAGATTTTCACTAATCATCGGTGCACGGCAAAGGACAAGAGCATTGAGACCAAACGTTTGGCCAAAAGGAAGGAACGAACCATTTTCAGGACAATTAATTGTTTGTTGTTTGGAAAAGTGGTTTTGATTGAATTCTTTCTTTTTCAAAAGCAGAAGAAGACACATGCACAGCACAGTACACTCATTCATAGTCAACGGTGTTGAATGAACAAAGCGGCCAGTGGTCACCAGTGGAGCAAGGTCGTAGTGACCGTCTGCTGAGCGAATGATAACAATAACAAGAAACCATTTTTGACCCTCAATCGCCCGTATCAATCTCCACAAAAAGAACGCGACCGACCGATCAAATGTGGCGATACGGTGTGATGACAACTTTTTGACTGGCAACTATTTTTACAATATATATCAAGTTGGAATATTAATCACTTTTATTAATTTTTTGTGTGATTTGTGCAAGATCAACGGTCGAAAAATGAAAAAAAAAACAAACTGAAATTAAAACTGCTTTGCTGAAGCCAGTAAAATCTTTCAACTATTTCAATGATTTCGTTGACGACAATTATTATTGTGATTTTGAAAACTTTTTTCCAAGCAAAATTTGATTTGGAGCAAAGTAAATTGTGAAATTGGTAAAATGATAAGATAGACCATTGCAGAAAAAAAGTGATGTGGATCGATTTGGTTAATTTTCATTTCAACATCAAATTTTTGCATAGCTTGAATCATTGCATAGCATTGTAAACCAAGTTGATCATTTATTTATTCGATATTCTCAGATTGAATTAGTGATTTTAAATCTAGTCACAAGCTGGTGAAAATATTGCAAATAGGAAATTTATGATTTAATTGACGTATAATTGTAAAGCAACAAGCATTGTGAAAAATTGTAAAGCTGACCAAATTGGAAAACGTCACGACACGTGGGATTAGTCAGTCACACATCGAACGCACGCTTCAATGCTTTAATATGGAAATGAACAATCTCAGGGGATTGTGATATCTCCGAAGCGTTGTTATCTCAGAGGTGATCGTAAAAATTATCTACAGTCAATCATTATCTTCACTTTTATATCCATCCACATGCACAGACAAATAGAGTGGTGGTATAGTGAACTTGGTGTATTTTCTTTTTTTCATTTTAACATAACTTAGGGATAGGTTTTTCTTTCCATCATTCGTACAGTGTTGGATATGAATTCATTTTGTGAAAAATATGTTTTTAATTATTTTGAAGTTTTTCCATTTTTAAGTGACGTATAGTAGAAAAAAAGCAATGAATTTATTCAATTATTTATTTCAATTTTGGAAAAATTTTCACCATCCACTGATGATGATTCATTCTGTAATTGCGAAAACCAATGTAAATGGCTTTATAATATTTCAAATGAAAAATTTATTTTTTTTTAAAAACTATTTTTTCCATTTTCTAACATCATAACGCAGAGTGTGATTTTACGATTCAAACATGATTTAAAAAATGGCTTATTTTATTTATCTATATTCTTGGATGAACGAACTTTTTATTAGCACATAATAGTTGTAATTTGGAATTTTTGAAAATTGTTTTGAGGAATATTTTTTTCTTGTATAATTAAAAATATCAAAAACGTGACGTTAAAAAATTTAGCACACGTCAGTCGACCTTGAGAATATTTTGCAAAAATGTTTAGCAATTCTGTCATTGGTAACAGGAGAAATATTTAATGTGTTCAATTTAAAATTTTATAGTTATTCGGAAATTTTGTTAATGCAACAGCAAGCTTTGTTTTCATTTATTATTCTGACCTTATTTTTATTGATGGACAAGGTCGCCAGTATTCAGTGAAATATATATATATATATATATATAGTTTTTGTTGTACATTTGTATCTTTTTGATGTTCAAAAAGTGTAATGATCATCAGTGAACACTCAAATTTGCCTCTTTCTGCTGCTAATTCTTCTTTAAAATGGTTGATATTTAGAATGTCGACAATTAATCAATTTAAAATTAAAATAAAATAAAATAGCTCAAACGATGAGTGAGCGAGTGTGGAATGCAACAGGTGCTTGAAAATGGTGATGAACTGTTGTCAAGAAATTGAGCAATAAATGTCTGCACTCCAGTAGCGCAAGCTTTTAAAAATGGATCGATGGATGGATGGGGCAGAGAAGTTTCCACAATTCAGTTAATCAAAGCTCAATCGAATATCACACAGCCTCACGTTCAAGCTAATGACAATGAAAATTTGAATCTCGCCATTGTGCGGAAAATATTAAAGAAGGGTTCAGCCGGTCAATATGCGCCGGACAAGAATTCGGCACACATGGGCAAAAGGGCGCGGCATTTTTGGTCGCTTGCATGCTATATGACACTGCTTGTGAAGTGTAAGATGTGCTTCAAAGTTTGTCAATTAATGCTCTGCCAATCGTTGCTCAAGGTCATCACGCATGCGACAAGCAAAGCTGAACATCGACGAGCTTTTTGTCTTCTCAAACTACACATAACTAAATTTCTAAACCAATTTCTACATCATCCATAACTATTTATCTATCAATATATATTTGAAAAAATATTCAGAAAATAATTTTTTTTCTTTCTTTTTATTATTATATTTCTTATTTCATCAATTTTGAAGTGAATTAATTTTAAATTACGAAACCAAGAAAACGTTGATGAAGAAATTAGTATTCTTTTTACAGAATTTGCACAGTTTGTGTTGAATGTATTTTTATTAGCATGAAATGAATGTGATGCAAGCTAAACAAAAAAGTTCACAGTTAGTCACTTTTATGTTGGTATACTTTTTTTTTGCTTTTTTACACAATTCATTGTTCACTTTATCAAACTTAATAATCAATCAGTTGTTGTTAGTTTCAAAATAAGTTTATGTATATTTTTTTTCGTGATTTCATGATCACTTATCAGTGAATCAGTGATTGAAAACTGAATTGGAAACTGTTGAATTGCAACAATGTGGATTTGAAATGATTATAACGTTGTATGGTTTGAAGTCCCCGCATTGATGAAGTCTAACTGCGTAATAAGCATCAAGTAAAAAACAGTTTCTCATACATTAATGTTTACTTATTTTTATAAATTTCTAAAGATCAGTTTACATCTGTGTTGAACTTTTTTTTGTGGTTGTGAATAATATATCAATTTATCTGTAGTTTTAATTCTATTTCACGTCAAGCTTATACCATTGGTGGTGGTGATGATGTTGTATTGTTTACCCTTAGTGTGTAGTGTTTTGCCGCTTGAATGTAGATTTCATTGAAACACGTAATAGTGACTTTATCAGAAATTACTATGAAAGGTAGAAGAAAAAAAAATAAAAATAAAAAACAGCTTGATTATTCATATCATTACAATTTGTAAACTGTTGGTTAAAAAACTCATTGAAAAGTTATCTTTTAAATTTTCCATTTGACACATCTGTTTCTGGGGATGATTTTTTTTCTCTTTTTGATCATGATTTATAGATTATTGTGATATATTGGAATTTTGTGAATATGTTATTTTCAGTTTTTATTTCATGAAAAAAAGGAAAACATTCAATTTAAAAAATTTGAAATCAGAACAAATTAATCATTAATTTCAGCAATGTGTTGTGGATGAAATTCGTGTGAGAATGGATGAATGTGAATTCACAGGATAGATAACTAACGAATTTGCTGTTTAGTTTTAATATTTCATAATTGAAAATTTGAATAAAAACTATTGTTTCCAATAAATATATGTAATGAAATAGTTGTAGTAATTGAAATTATAAATTGCATTCTTTGCAAGCAAAAATATTCACATCGTTAAGGTAACTTGTGATTGTGATGAACAATGATGATTGATGAAATATTGTTTGAAGCAGTTATAATAATGTGGCCGAGTGAAATGTTTCTTTTCACCAATGAAAATCAATAATTTAATTTCCACTTGAAAAATGACCTACGATTTATAATTTCAAACAATGCACGCAATATGGAATGTATCCGCATATGGAAAACTTAAGCTGATTGTGATTTAAAGTCAGAATTGTTTAAATTATTATTTGAAATTTTAAATGAATTGTAATTTTTTGTTTTTGTATTTCAGGTGTGTTGGATTTTTGAGGAACAAAAAAAAATTGGTTGATGAAAAGTGTGAATCATGAAAATTTAGATGTGAAGTTTTTTTTAAACATATATTGGTTTGTGTATAACAGAAAAAAAGAACAAAAAATAGGGAAGAAATTGGAAAACAACAACGGATCCAATATGAGTGGGTTGATTGTCAGGCGTTCGACCTTTGCCATTGTCGACCAATGAAAACGGGACTATCGATTTGATGGGACCAATCAGCTCGCGAGGAGATGAACATTAAAGGTTCAGACGCCGTCTGGTGTTGGTGGCCGACCCGTTGTCATACAAAGTTTTGAGGCGAAGGAGAACGGCGCACACGAGAGAGCACGCGAGCATTAAAGCCAGTTTATTATTACCCAACCGGTCGTCAAAGCGCGTGGTAAGAAATAAAACTTGTTCTAGCAAGTGTCATCGAAGTCTGTTGGTATTATTGGTTGGAATTTCAATTGTCAGCATTTTAGAGTTGCTTTTACTATACACTTTGTACCTAGCAATCAGTTTGAGTAGTCGTTCAGCAGCAGTTGCCGTCATTTCAGTCCAGACACTTTTTGCAAAAGGGAAAAAAATTGTTCAATTGTCACCATATTTAACGAACAAACGAACTCATGCGGCAACAACAACAACGACGGTCGTTGGCCATTGTGATGTTATTTAGGATATTGACAATTTGTCTTTTTCTCAAAGTAAGTAGCAGCAGCACCAGTGTTGACGCGGTTCGGAAAAAATGTACATTCAGCGAGGAGTGTTGGTGTTCATCAGAAAGTTGTAATCTGCCAACTACAGCACGTTGTATGAATTTACATGAAATACCACAATTCAGCGAAAACGATTGTCAAATTATATCGATTCTGTTGGAAGGGGATTTCAGTTCAGTGTCCAAGGATCAGTTTTTCATGTTCAAAGACACCTTAAAAGAGTTGACCATTTCAACCATATCCTCCCAGCCGTTGGTAATTGATGACATGGCGTTCAATGGTCTAGCCATTTCTGAGATTGAACGATTGGAAATTAATGCCGGTGGAAAAATGTCCGAAGTACCGTCGGCGGTTCAGAATTTGCAGAAGTTGAACACGTTGATCATCAACGGCACCGACATTAAAAGTTTGAACGCCTTGTTCGCGAAAAATACGTCTTTGCACACGCTGCGCATATCCAACTCGCAGTTGATGAACATTGATTTGAACGCGTTCACATACTTGCGTTTTTTCACCACCCTGGAACTGCCCGGAAATAAATTGAGTCAAATTCCAAGGGACGCTCTGGTGCCTGTCCAGAAGACCCTGCGTTCGCTCGATCTGAGCTATAACGAGATAACGTCAGTGGACGACGGCGCGTTTGTCGACTTTGAACGACTCAGACAACTCAACTTATCCAACAATCCGATAGCGCTGGTCAGCAACGGCGCCTTCGCCAAATCTGCCAGTCTCCTTTCGACGTTGGACCTTAGCCACTGCCAGTTGGAGAGCATCCCGAGCGGTGCGTTGGTTGGACTGAAATTGCTCAGGTATTTGAACGTCAGCTTCAATCGTATAGCCCATTTATCTGAGGCGAGTTTCGGCAATATGACAAGCTTGATCAGCGTCGACTTGACCAACAATCCGATCAAAACCATAGCCGTCGATGCGTTCTACGGTGCCAGCTTTCCGAGCGTTACTCTTTCCAATACTGAACTACAACAGCTCGATTTGGCCATTTTTGGCACCTTGACCGCTTTGAGAGAATTGCAAATTTTCGACAGTCCGTCGTTGCGGAAATTGTACGCCAATTTTTCTACAAGCGGCTCCACGTCCATAGACGTCGAGTTGCGCAACGTCGGCACGTTGGAATTGGATCGGTCGTTGTTCGACTGGTTGCTGAAGCCGACGTTCAGTTTGAAAATCCACCCCAACGAAACTGTCCATTGTGACGCTACTAGTGTGGGCTGGTTGACAGCCGTGGTCCGCTGTTTCGGCGTTATGCCCCTGGATGTGAATAACATCTATTGTGCACCACCGACACGAAGAGGTGATGACAGTGATGGTGATGATGATGATGTTGGTGTTGGTGACGCGCCTTCGGCGAACAAGACGTTCGTTTTCGATGCTATCGTTAAAACTGTTATCAATTGTGAACACTACTCCACCACTACCACCACTTCTACCACAGAAAGTGTCCCAGTCAATAATATTGTCGGAAGTAAGCATTTTTCTGTTTTTTTTTAATTTTTATTCAAAAGCAAGCTAGCATTTTATTTCAACATTTCCACTTACTCGTTCTTCTTGCTCTCTCCTCTTCATCCACTGAGGTGGTTATTGGTGGACAAACAGTTTAGTGGTGGACATTATCCACAATAATAATTATTATTATCATCTGTTTTTTTCTTTTTCTCTTTTTTCATCGCAGCAATTTTTTTGTCCAACGTTAAAATTGTGTGGTGCTAATCTTTTTTTTCATGTTGCTGAGTTTGCTGCTAATCAACTGGCTAGCTATAACTTTTCCCATCATCTTTGGTTGGTTAGTTGGTTAGATTTTAGCTATCAACCGACGGAAATTCGGCAAAAGTTCCAATTTATATAATTCAAAGCTTTAAATTCAATTGTCCATAGCAAATTGCTGCTGACGACAGGCGTCCGTCCATTTTTAAAATATGTTGCGTTCGTTTGTTTCTCTTCGGCAACAACCGAATGGAGAGATGATGTTAAAAAAAATTTTCTTTTATTTATTTGATAATTCGACTATTATTACTGGATGGATGGGGGATGTGAGTGTTGGATATTTTTCTTCATTTTATTACAACAACACGAGCAAGCCGAGTGCAAACACATCTCACTAGTCGAGTAGTAGACCAGATGTTTTCAAATTGATTCTTCGAATGGCTCATTAATCACGTTGTGGGATGCAGTTGACAGTTTAGGAAAATCAAGCATAACAGAACAAACAAAAATGAGCAGTTTTAATTTCAACTGTTTTTTTCCTTGATACAAATCAGCAAATTTAATATATAAATAAATATATATATTGCATTTGTATTTCAGATCAAAACAACGCTGGTTCAACAGTATTACCGGGCAGTAGTTTCATGTACAGTGTGGCTGTTGTTGTTGTTGTTGTTGCAACAACGTTGGTTGTTTCATAATGCACAATGTTCATAATCATAATGCTGCATAATAATAATGTTCATAATGTGCCGATTGATCGTTCTATTTTTTTTGGTGCACAAAATAACGTTGACTGAAATTTTTTTTTATTTTTTCTTTCCTTATCTCATTATCATTATTAATAAATGTTATGAAAATAATATTATAATGTAGAAAAATAATGTTGTATATGAAAAAAATGATAATAAAAATTAAAATAATAATAATGAAATGAAGAAGAAGGATAAGCTGCTGCTGTATAACAGCAGGCTACAATTGCTAACATGTTGTTGTTTTTGTTGTTGGTTGCATTGCTTTACATTTGTTGCTTGGTTCATTCGTCTCATCATTGTGCTTATACTGACGGACATCTGGCCATCCCACACGCACAACACTCGGTAACATGTTTTCACTTTTTCTCTCTTTTATTATTTTTTTTAAACTTAAATATAATTTTTTTTTAATTTTATTTATACTAATTATTCAAATAAATTTACTAACCAGAACAAATGTTAGGGTTGATTTTTCGTTTGCAATAATACGGAGAAAGGCATGAAAGAGGGAAAATTATTTTTATGCTTTATTATTATTATTACCATATGCTTTTCCTATTGCTTTATAAAAAAGTTTCCGTCAAATTATCATATTTTCAAAGCTTGTGTGTGTGTGAATGATTTTGATTTCGAAAATTGTTTGTATCGATCGATCGATCGACCGACGATCCCCCAAGCATTTTGCCAATTTTGAACTGGCTTGAGCGCATGCATAATTTTTGATTAGGCACTTTTCGTTGGAATGAATCAGATGAATAGGGTGTGGCCGGATTGGTTGGAGCAAAAACGACGCCGATGCTGATCTGATCATTGCAAAGTGGTGATTATTTATTGTCGCCTTTGCAAACGTTCTGCAAATTGATCGGTCGCGAAACTTTGAACAACAATTAATAATAAAATGATTCTTCTTCTTCTTCTTCTTCACTGGTTGGCTTTGTGGCTAGTGGATTATTGTCATCCATTTGTCATCAGTATAACAGCATCATTATTATTTTTATTTTTATCATTGTCGAGTTGTGTTAAATGGTTATATGCGAATAATAAATGTATAATTTTGAACTTTTTCAGCGATTGAACAATTGGTGAAGTTAATAGCTGTTTTTATTTTATTCAACTACCGGCTGTTGTCGTTAAACGTTTTTTATTGCTTTTGGTCATTTAAAATGTTACAACAGGCTATTTATTATTTAATTTTAATATTGCCGAGCGCGGATGGATGGAAACATACGACACAGCACAGCAGTCACTGAAGAAGCAGTTTCCGTTGTTACCATTGCGGCGAATCTTTTCAAATTGGTAATTATGCAATTTTTATTATTCATTTCAAATTGTTTGTTTGTTTTCTTTTTGATTATTTTCATATCAGCAGTAGTAGAATTAATTCTATTCAAATTTGAAATTTGCTAAAGGGGAAGTAAGTGTTTTGCTTCGGTTAGCCTTGGGAAATGTTTGCACTGTCCTTGGCAAAAATAAGCAACACAATGATGACGAAGTTGTGTGTTGTGTTGTGTTATATATGCTTTTCATGACAAATGTGCAAATGGTATTATTACTTCATATTTTGACCTGTTTTATCGAAATTTCTGGTTTTTTTTTCAAATGTCGAGAGTTCTTTTTTCTTTTATCGAAAATTGTGCAACGGGTTTTTCTCTTCTTTATTAGAATTATTAACGTTCAGCTTCCAATAGTTTTTCTGTTGACAGTAAATGTGTTGCATTACATATATGTATATATAAGTTTTTTGATCGGTATTATTTCTACCATTTTACATATTGATATTTAGATATAAATAGAATTGTGTAATGAATATGCAAATGATGATTTTTTTCATTTTAATCACCCTTATTATTTGTTGAATGTAAAAAGCAGTTGAACTTTGAAAATAAATAATGACAAAGCTGTAAAATTGATCAATATTGAACTTTTAGGAAAGTTTTTCAATATAAAAAATGAAAAAAAATTAAATTTCAAACTAATTCATTCCAATTACAGAATTTTATTGTTTGATGTTCAAGTAGGAAAAAACCGGTTCTACTTTTTTGTACCTTTCAATTAAAAAAAAAGTTTTTCTTTTTAATATTATTTTGAAAATTGAATTTCTAAAAAAAGAGCATATAGTAGACGTGTGTGTTTTGATAAAAATTCCATCGCAAATTGCAACTGCATGCAAACTGTGATAACAATCATCATCATCATCAGATAGCTTTTGCTTTTTTAAGCTTTGCCTTTTTCTTCTATCTGCACCATCAACTTTTTGGTTAGCGTTTTTGCGTGCGTTGTCGTCGTCGTCGTTCAAAACTTATGCAGGCTGTTCAAGCTGAAGAGAAAAGAATAATGAATGATCAACAGCCAGCGTTGATGATCATCGTCATTATTAGCCAGAATTTTGTTTTGCGGGGCTGATTTTGTTGCTTTATCAATTTTATGAAAGTAATCATCAACATCGTCATCGTTCATCATTTCTCAAAAAGTTGCTGTTGCTCCAAAATAGCGGCATTTGCAATTTCAATAATTTCTCCATCGTCGTCATTTAATTCTTCATTTTATCAGTCTGTGCGAATGATGACAATTTCAATGATAAAGTTTGTCTTGAACAAGAAAAAAGAAAATTGTTTTCCTACTGTATCATTTGATTAATTTCTTATTGAACTTTTTTGTTTTTTTTCTTACTATACTGTATGTACAGTTGACGAGTTTGTTATTCAAATTTTTGAACGTATTTCCGGATAATTTTCACCTTTCAACGCAAATTATTATCAGCATTAGTTTTTTTTTCACTATTCACATTTTGTTTCAACAAATTCATTTTTAAAAAAGAAAAAGTGAATATTTCTATTCCATGATCATATTTTCATGTTATAATATTAAATGTACAATTTTATTATAATATTGAATACCTGGAAAATGAAAAGTAAATTTTCTCATTTGATTTAGAAAAACGAAAAGCAAAAATGTGTAATTTTTGTGTCGGTGGATTACGTAATCTCTCGGATTGTTGTAGTGATGATGGGAAAAAGAAGCATGGGAGAAAATTGTGAGTTGAAAAGTGCTGCAGCATTCGACCCGTTTTCTGTCTGCAACGTTATCGATGCTTTGCCAATATGGGTCGATCACCTTTTTGGGTGACAGGAATTGACAGTCGAATGACTGTGATTAAGGCGATGCTTTGTTTGTTTGAAAAATTTCAGCTTCTCTTTGTTGTTACAAGCATCCAACGGACAGTGCAAATTTCAGCAGCAGAGTGACATTTATTCAAAACATTGTCCACAGATCCTCCTAAAGGAAGAGATGCCCTCCAATTCGGTCTTACCGTTGTTTCTGGTGCTGCTGGTCACTTTCCACTGGACACTTTGCCAGTGTTTTGTTCTTCCTACGTTTCGTAAGTCTTTTTTGTCAATCTTCACTTTAAATTATATATATTATCATCATCGACAAATGATCATATTATGATGTCATTATGGCGAATATAAAATATTATTACATCATTCAAAAGCATGCCATTAACATCAGATTTTCGTCGACTATTCAAATTTAACACAGGTCAAGCATATTTATTTGCATAAAAATGCTCGATTTAACCAAATTTTCAAGTTGCTACAGTTGATGATAAATTAATTATCAGTGTGCTTTTTGTTCACAGAATTTTTGCAATCCATTTCTCTACGGAAAGCACTGGTGGAATGGACATTCCCTCTCTCTCCAGTGCAATGGTAAAAGCTCTTCTCTTTTCTTTTACTATTTTACTTATATTTTTTGCTTGTCTATTCTTAGCATTATTTTTTTTGAAAAACCACTTTCACTGAAAAACTAGATTAATAATTTTATTATTTATAAAACTAGAATTGCTTGAACTTGATTTTGAGTTATTTCTTGTAAATTAAGCACTTTTACACTCAGTCAACAAACAGTTATTTCCAAGAAGCTTGTTCAAATTTTGTAAGCAGAGAAAATTCAATTCAATTCAATTCAATTCAGTACTATGTAGAATGATTTCTTTTGCATGAAATTTAACAAATAGCAAATAAGCTTACATGCATGTTTTATTAAAAAAATGTTTGCATATGCTTATTACTATGCATAGTCTGGCTGTTAAAATTGATTGTAAAAATGTTTTATTGTTGTTATTATGAATATTATTTTAGGTGAATTTCAAGATTTTTTCAAAAGAGCCTCGAAATCTGTACCTGCTTCTGATGAACTAACCAACGGATGGAAATCATTGCTGTCATCAATGTTGCCTAAAATTTTGCCTGAAAAAACTGCAGGTAAGTTGTTGTTGTGTTTTTATTTAATTTATGGCTGTGAGTTTATTTATTTGTTTGTTTTATTGTTTAAATTTGAGAAGCAACAAGATTTCACTTTATATCTGTAAATTGTGACAGTCAGCTAGTTAGTTTAGTGGGTTCATTTAGCATCAGTGTTTTTTCAGTTGTTCAGCTTCAACTTCAATCCATTCGTTGTTATTCTTGTTCAATTCTTTCGAAGGAAATCATTTTATTTTTACTAATTTTATACAACTTATAAAAGTGCCTGATTAATTAATTCATTTCAATGAATAAACTAATTCGTTTTCGAATGAAATTGAATTTATTGCCAATAAGACAATTATTTTGTGCTTCAGCGCAGCTTGTACGCGGTGTGCATTGATTGAGATTCAATTAATTTTCTTTGAAAATGAAATGAAAATAATCATACTGTATACTGCCTGTATACAGTTGAAAAGTGCATTCAAGTGTGAATTTTTGCAATTAAGAAAAATGAAATATTATTTAATTAAAAATTTTAAAGTCTTTTTAATTTTTTTTCTTTTATTGTCAGTTAAAAGTCGGAGAGTTTTTATTTGAAGTATTGTTATAATAAAGTAATGCTATTATTTGAAATTGTAATGCATATTTAATTTTATTCTTGTTCTTTTTGTACTGTTTTACTTTGAATTTCAAAACGAAAAAAATTGAAAAAACAGAGTTCATTGGTTTTTATTTTTTTCAAATGAATGAATGAAAGATAATTTGTTTTGTTCAAAAGTGTGCGATGCAGTTGTTAGAAGTTGAAATAGTATTTGTTTCAAATGTGCAACAAATTAGCATTACCCGGTTATGATAACTTGTGAAACCTATTTTACATTTTGCCTAAATAAACGAAGCGTGAGAAAATGGCAGTTTACATCAAACTCTGCATCACTTATCAGCAGTTTATTTAGTAAATTGAAAAGTATTGATCATGGTTTTTCATTTTCTATGGAAACTCTTTTATAAAACTAGTATACAAAAATAAAGGAGAGATTTTTTCCCATAGGATGATGATATATAAATATGTAATTAATAATTTTGCTTTTCTTACTTGATGTAAATAAATAAAAACTGTGTTAGCTGCTAAAGCTGGTTCGCTCAGATATGGTACGTACAGTGGTAGATATGGTCAAGTTGGTGAACACCAGTCAGCCAACGTCGAATGAAGAACATTTCAACGAAGCGGCGGCGGTGACCAAATCAGTTACTGTAGACGAGACGATCATACGGGTGCCGGCAAGATCACCGTCTGTGATGGAACAGTCATTGGGATTGTTGCGACCATTTTTTGGCAATATTGATCCTTGGCGAGCGATACTTTACCGTGATCCGCCGTTGTTGTCGGTCGACTTAGCCGACGGAGATTCACAAGAGAACGACATGACAAGATCGACTTTGTCGTTGGATTCATTCAAATCGAACTTTTTCAAATCAACAAATCATGACAGTCAGCTATTGGATGAGCTAGAGACGGAGCCTGTTGCAGCAAAACGGCCAGTTGATTATTTCAACTACTACTACAACAGCTAATGTATAGATAGAATAGAATGCAAAATTTCATCTAACCCCCTTTATCATCAGATGGCACAAAAAATTTTGATCAAAACAAACATTGTACTCTACACGAATTTTATTATTATTTTTGAAAAATGCAGTATTATATAAATTAAAAAGAGCAAAAAGGAAAAGATATTTATTTGTTATAAGATTTCACGTGAATTTTTAGTTCGGACACGATGAATTAGCGATTGGATCAATTTTTCATATTTGCGATTCCACGAAGTTGAATGCCATTTCGGCAGCTGAAAAGCATTCCAGATGGAATAGTACGATTTCAATGAATCGTCCAAGGAAAGGATTTTCTTGTAATACACCGGATAATTGAACAGCAAGTGGAAGAAGCAAAATGGTGGCGGCAGTGTGCGACAGTTTTGAAAATATTCGTTCCAAATTTCACAGACGATAAATCTATAATCTCGACGTTGGGTTCGGATCACATACGCCGCGTGGGCAGTCAACAGGGAAGTCATCAGGTGCATGGCGGAAATTATGATGATCGCGTGATAAAGACAGGTCAGCAAGTTACCGGCAGTTTCGATCAGATTGTGCTTGACGGGCGGTTCGTTCAGCTGATTGTGTCCGACAACTAAGCGAAGCTTCATCTTCGGGTGCATGTAGCCGTACCAAGCCCAGTACAAGTATGCCAGTGTTCTGATGTAGTTGGACAAATATTTCGGCTGGACCATTTCTTCCTTGGTGATGGGATCCGTGGCGACGTTGCCTTCGTAATTTTGATACAAATAACTGAGACCGACTGCCACCGCGAACATGATCAAACACATGAAGAACACGTAGAAAAGGACATATCTGGCAGTTCGAAACAGCGATACCAGAACTGGACCGAAAAATTGAGAAGTTTGCCAAAAATAAATCACTCGCATCGACGCCAGTGCCAAACCGATAGAAAACAGCACCTCAAATTGAATGTTCAGATCACCACTTGGCCAGCTGGACCTCGGCAACAGGGTGATACCGTCATCAACGCCTACATATGCTGTTGAATATGTCAACGCTACGAATGACCAGCCGAAGATGAAAAACTGAAACAGATCCAACATACGCCACCAAGAATAATAGAACCGTTCCATGCCCATGTGCTTCAAATCGGTGCAAATGATCGTGAAAGAGCCGAGCTGAAACAGATACAAATAGGCAAGTGTGACTTTGCCGACCAATGACTTAGGCCAGCCCCGCAGGTGGGAATCCCGCTGCCCGTGTTGGGTGAAGATGAAGGCGATAGTGTAGAACAGCATGTAAGCGGAGAAGTAGCTCAGGTAGCGGGCGCAGGGGTTGCGAAAACTTTTCGGAAACCGATTCAACGTGAGCAAGTAGAGCAAGCAAGCGACCGGGTGGAAGATGGTGTGCATGGCGACCCGGTAAGTGCGGACGAAGAAGTTCGTATACGGCCAGTCGATCCAAGAGCCCATCCACAGCTTGTGCAACGCCTGCATGGACATGCTTTCGATGAGAAATTCCCGTTGGTACGTGGTGACGGCCATGTCGAATCGAGGCAACACGTTCCCACAGTCGATAGCTTTGCCCATTGTCCGTTGGAACAGCATCCTGATCTCGTCCTCAGTTTGACAACAATCGGCAAATTTGCCCATCAGATCGCAAACTCGATCGCGGATATTGAGATAGAATGCCTCTTCGCTGCTGTAATTTTCAATCAACCAGTCCAGACGATTGCAGAGAACGAAACAAGCTTGGATCGGATCTCGCTGACCAGGGCACAACAGTCGACTTTCGCTGGCCAAGGCAAGCGACTGGTGTCTGTGAATGACCGCCAGTTGACTGGGACCGCAGTCTTTCCAGCCGTCGGTGAGGCACAGTTGACATTTGCAGTGCGCCAACCGTAAACTGTGCAAACTGTGACCAGTGTCTCGAAGCAACATATAAGCATAGTCACGTTCCAATATTGCGGCCATCATGATCGGGGTAAAATAGCACGGGAAGAATATCCGGCCGATCGGATGTACCTCGGTCTTTTTTGACATGTCCAAAATTCGGCTCATCGTTGGACGATCGTCGAGCAGAATGGCAAAAAACAGCGCATCGCGTAGGGGACATTTTTTCCTGGTCAACAGTACATCCACCGAAGAGGATTTTCCGTGGAACAGTGCAAATTCCAAAGGACCCAGTTCGTTGTCACTGGTCTCTGTCAACAGACTAGGCTGCTTGTCAATTGCTTTTGCCAAGCTGTCTACATCTTCACGATAAATGAAATCGAAAATTGTATCCTGTTGTGAAGACGACAAATTTTTCTCTCGATGAACATCATCATCATCCATTTTTTTCACAGAAAAATTCTTTTCCTTTACACGTGAAATGAATAATAGTATGATGAAGATCGATCGTAAAATGTAGCAATCTTTTGATAATTAGGATCGAATGAAGTTTTTCTGTTTTATAAAATTTAAAAACAATCTCCTCCTACATGTAGCTGTTTAAAATTCCAATTCATAATGTTTTTTCACTATGAATGACTGCTTTTTTTTATTTTTATGCTTTTCAAATGAAAAAATGTTAATAATAATTTTATCATTTTTGCATGCAGATTATAAAAGGAAAAAATGTTCCTTTGAATATTCAGTCATATATTTTTATATTATTTTTAAAGCTTGTAATCTTGAACTGAAATCAATTGTTACAGTTGCGATTCTATTTCAAATTGTAAATTGTACTTGAATTCTCTTATTTTACCGTTTCCAGCAAATTATATCGGCGGGAGTACTTACTTGATTTAGTTAATTTTTTTTAATTCACTGTCAATAATATTTTATATACATTATTATCAGTTACTTTAATGTATTTAATCAATTTTCAATAAACAGTACGCGAATGGGTGAGTGAGAAGTGCTTTTCAAAAAGTTGAAAGTATTTCTGCAATGCAGCTCACAATTTGCGGTATATTGGTAAACTTTCCATACGAACCTTATCCATGCCAGTTGGATTACATGGAAAAAGTGATCACCTGTCTTAATCAGGTTAGTTATTTTTGATCAGTTTAGTTACAATTTTAAGCTTACAGAAGAGAACTTTTGTTTTGCTTACTGTTTGCTTCACTTGAACATTCAGCGCTCGAATGCGGCGTTGGAATCGCCTACTGGAACCGGTAAAACGCTTTGCTTGTTGTGCGCCTGTCTCGGCTGGTTGGAGACTGTACACCCTAAAGAGAATATCACTCCAAACATGTCCATGTCAAAAAATCTCTCAAAAAATGAAAAACAACTTCAACCAGGTAAATATTTATGAGCAGTTTTGCTTTTACGCAGAGAGAGCATTTCTGGACATTTTAACTTTAGCCAGACCACAGATTCTTTACGCATCTCGTACTCATTCACAGTTGTCTCAAGTGATCAAAGAATTGAATAAAACTACTTACGCAGGGTATGGGTTTATTTTCCGTTTCAAATTTGGTATTATTCATTGTTGCAATCGACGTGCAATGAATGTTTCAGAATTCGTGTGTGTATTCTTGGATCGCGAGATCAATTGTGCATCGACGAAGAAGTGAAAGCCGAAAAGCAAAGCATTATTAAGGTGTTTTTTGTTTATTTTTTGTCGTTTTTTTGCTTTTGTGTGTATGTGTAAGTTATGCTTCTTGTGTTTTCACTGTAGAATCATATTTGTCGAGCAAAACGGTTAAGCCGCAGTTGTAGATATTACAACGAATTAAAAAGTATTCAAGCGAAATTTTAACGTGCACGGTTTAATTGAATGACTTTGCGATATTATTTTCAGATGCAACAGCAACGTCATTCATTTTTGGTGATAACAAAGTGATGGATATTGAAGATTTACTGTCAAGCGGTAAATTGAACAAGTAATTCAATTTTAATTTGTAAATTAAAATGATAATTTGTATTTTCTTCTCATATTCAACATTTTGTATTATCAGTTTTACTTTTTTCTGATGTTTGATTTGTTGTTTCAGTTTTTGTCCATTTTACAAAGCTCGAGAAGGTGTTGAAGAGGCAGATCTGATTTTAATGCCCTACAACTATGTACTAGATCCTACGGTAAATTTGTATTATTTGAATTATTTTAGTGAATTGCGGAATTGCATGCAAAAGCATTATTTAGACTAGAAGAGTGAACAAAATCAATTTGAGTGGAAATATTCTTATTTTTGATGAAGCACATAATTTGGTAATTTTACTTGAATAATTTGTTGATTTTTGTTATTTATCGATTCAGTGTATTTTTTTGGACATCATGTAAAAGTCGTGTTGATTTGATTTGATTTGATTTGCAGGAAAAAGTATGTGAAGAAAGCGCATCTTTTTCTTTCACTAGTAAAGATTTCGCTGCTGCACTACGTGAAGCTCAAGATGCACTGAGATTGTTAATTGATGACCAAGAAACTATTCGTAAACAAAGAGTATATTTGCCATATGAGCTTTTAATCTGCTGCTTGATTGTTTACTTTTAAATATTTTTTATTTTTTAGGATGAGACTGAGGAACTGTTTGGCTCAGATGCTCTGCAGATAAAACTTGCAACACTTCCTGATGTTGATATGAACGTTTTGTCGAATCAAATTGGTAATTACTGACTTCTTTTTTTTATTTTTACAATTTCATTGTACATATACATATATATTTGTGGTCGGCAGTTCTTCTGGAAAAGGTAGAACAAGAATTCTGCGAAGCGGTTACTGCAGCAACATGTGAAGGCAATTTGGAAGAAGGCATCACATTGCCTGGCCACTTTTTGTCGGATATTTTACTCAAAGCTGGCATTCGACCGGATATGTGCGAACCTATCAGCGTTCTGGCTGATCACTTGTCCTCGTATTTAACTGTCAAAGGTAAAATTGTAATATTTAAAAAAGAAAATTTTCCTCTTCTCACCGTCATTGCTGCAGCAAACAATAGTCCATGGGTGAGTCGTGGTTTGGCTTTTTCAAAATTTTCCAGTCTTGTCAATGCTGTTTATTATCGAAACATATCCCAAACTTCGAAATGCGAAATCATGCATGACACCGATGATTTCAAGGTTTTCATTTTCATCAATATCAATTTACTTTATTATTATTTTCAACAACTGTTGAAATATCCAGGTTTACATATGCTCCGGTCAGGTTAGCAAAAATTCCGATTCAGAATCTCATTCCAATTGCAGCAAAATTCCCGGATCGTTTAGCATCAATTACTGGTGTTTCAGTGCCGGCATTGGCATGTCATTGTTGTTGAAATGTCAACTGAGATCAGTGATCGTCACCAGTGGTACTCTTTCACCATTGGACAGTTTTGTGAACGAGATGCGGATGTGCGCTGCTTCAGTATTGCCTGTATATTTTGAACGGTGAATTTTGAAATGTTGTTTTTATATTTCAGTCCATTTCCAATTCGCCTGGAAAATTGTCACATTGTCAAATCGGAACAATATTTATTCTGCATTTGCCCTTCAGGTCCAGATGGTGAACGTCTGCATGCTGATTTCTCAAATAGGTAATAATAAATAATCGGCATGTGGGAGAAAAAATAGCGGAAAATTATCGTTATTTGATGATTGATGCAAATTCGTCTTCTCTTCAGGAACAACAAGAAATATCTCAATTCATTAGGCAACAGTATAGTTAATTTTTGCCGTATTATTCCACAAGGTTTTTTGATCTTTTTTGCATCTTATACTCAATTGAATAACTGCATCAATTATTGGACGGTAAATTTCTGTTTTTTTTTCAAAACGTTTATTATTTTCAGTTTTTTTAATACTGTAGAACAATTCAATTATGGATCGTGTGAAGCGTTTTAAGAAGGTATTTATTGAACCGAAAACCAAGTGTGAATTTCAAACTGTAATGGATGAATACAAGAGACTTGCCGAAGCCAGCGGCACTGAACTTGGTGTAGTATTTTTCGGGGTTCTCAGAGGAAAAGTGAGCAAATTTTCAAACACTAGTACATACACACAATTCAGCTACTTTATATTATTAATATGATTAAGCTGAGCGAAGGTTACGATTTTTCCGACTGTTCAGCTCGTGCTGTTGTCATCGCTGGTATTCCATTTCCACCGGCATTTGATCCGCATGTGCGTTTGAAACGAGATTACTTGAACGAGCAAAAGCAGAAAAAATTACTGGTAAGAGAAAGAAGCAGTAAATAAATTTCAATATTTTCAATCAACAAATGAATATGTTTGTCAAGTCGCTCGACGGTTCAGCTTGGTACGTTCTGGACGCAGTTCGAGTTGTCAACCAAGCCATCGGCAGGGTAATTCGTCACAGAAATGATTTTGGTGCAATTATTCTAGCCGATAATAGGTATGAAGATTTTTTCTTTGCAATTGTTGAAAATATACATGCATCATTTATTTATTTTCAAGATTCTCATCATGGCCAAATTATTATTATCCAAATTGGCTACGTCAATCTGCTATGGCGTACAAAAATTTCGGTGATGTAGTAAAGGCGTTGGCGAATTTTTTTAAACAACACCAATGCAGTAGGCGCAGTTTGACACAAGCAAGCACTCATGCTGAAGCATCTAGTGACAATTCGAAATTGCTTGAACACAATGACGACTGTTTTGCTTTTGATTTCAAAGAAAATAATCAATCAAAAATTCTTTCAAAAAGTTTGAAAAAATTCATGCAGTATTTTTTTATAAGTAAAATTTATTTGTCGGTTTAATTTTCAGGACAACGCGTGGAAATTATCGAAGAATCAGAATTGCCAAGTTTCGATCTTTTGCAGCAGACTTATCGTTCCGACGATGGTCGAGCATCTGAAAGCAGTCAACTGTCCAGTGTGTGGGATGATCTCAGCTTGCCGTCAACTTCTGCTATGCAAAATGTAGAAAAAAGAATTTTTTTTCTTTTTTATTACGGCGGATACATTAATTTGTTTATTTATTTTAGTATCTACTACCTCAGACAGATGATAATTATTCACAAGCTTCATTTTCATCAGCTTTTTCTGTTCGAAGAAAAATCAAAATCAAAGTAGCCAGTTTATTTTGATCATTTCATATTATTGAAATTATTATGATTATGCTTATTCCTCTTTAACTACTTTTCCAGCGTGATATTCAACCAGAAACATCCGTCGAGAAGGAAGCACAACCGCAGGTTTCCTTTCACTTTTATTATTTTCATTGAAACTGAAATTGTACTTCTCTGTTTCAGGTGAATCAGTGTGATAATATTCAAACAACCGAGTGCACCGTATGTGATGCAACATTTTTACTCAGAATTATCTTAATTATTGATTGATTTTGCTTTTAGGTTGAGAAGAAAGAGAATACCGTGAAGAGCATCGCAAATTATATCGCCTCGGTAGATGAATAACTGAACAAACAAGCTCAGGTGAAAATTTGATGAGACAAAATTTGCATTTAGATTAAGCAAGCCGTTGCCCCTAGTGCGTATGCGAATTTTGTGCTGCTCTGTCAACGGTACAAAGAGAAAAATAATTTATCCGACGTTCTCAGTTGGTTCAAAGAGACAAAATTGGACAAATCTCACCGGCAATTATTTGTCGGTAAGTTTAAGTTTGTTTGCAATTGTTCCTTCTTCCATCCCTAGAACAATCACTGTTTTCATGTAAATTCGGCTTTTAAAGGTTTCAGAATTTTTGTGAAAAAAGAGCATTTGAAAACTTTCGACGCTTACGTTGCATCTTGAATCTACATAGTTTGGTTAATTTGCAATTTTGGTTCTCTGAAATAAAAAGGTCAGGCTATTTATTAATTGAATTTTTTTTGTTTACTCGTTATATAGAATTTGCTAAAAATTAATTGATTAATTAATTAATTAATTAATTAATTAATCCAACGTTATCTTGAGTGGAATAAATTGAAAACGAATACACTTTTCAGTTATAATTTATTCAACTAATAATCACACACTTGAAAACCACTCAAATATTTACAGTAATGCACTTACAGTAAATCAAGAAACAAACGTTTCAGTGATTCTAATTCTGAACAAAGAATGATAATTAGTGATCAGTAGGAATTTCGAAAAATTTAACACCGCTTAAATACTATTAAGAAAAGTGGGATTTGTGTTGCGATAGTTGACTGAAAGAAAAGTTTGGAAAATGTGGATTGTAAAATACAATACCAAATGAGCAGAACATTTAAACATTAAACATAAAGCGCTTTGTCTAATTCTTCGGACTGCTGTTCATCTCGGACGAGCAGTATTGGCTGCCGGAATTCACTAGCTTTTGAATTTCTTTCTTCTCCTTTTCCATAAAAGCAACCAACGATTGCGAGCTCTCCAGCAACTGAAAAATCAATTTCGGCTACAAACACCAAATGAGCTGTGTAATCAGTGGTTCAACCGCACAAAGCCTCATCATTCATCGAACAATTCAAAGTAACATGCAACGAATACCTTTTGATATGATACTGTAGCATTGCTAAGCGAAGATTCCAAAGTTGCGTAAGCTTCTTTTCTTCGATCGATGTCAGAAATCATTTGTATGCGCTTTTCATTTAGCACTCGCAGTTGATCGTCCAACTGCACCAGTTCGTGCTCTTGGCATTCTATTTGACATTGCAAGTCATCTTTCAACTTCTTGAGTGCGTTCAAATCTAAATTCAACAACAATTAACTCAGACGTCGAGTAAGTAGAGATAAAATGTAGACTTGGTCCAGTCAAATGAAAAAATCCAATTTCTTACGTCTAAGAATTTCCTCGCTGCGTAAGCAGTCTCGCTCAGACATAGTTGCTAAAATAAAACGGCACCTGCTACGAGTGGGGCAAACTTACTCAATGAAAGTTTGATTTTTTCTTCCCACTTTACAGTAGAATAGAGAAAATTAAGTTTTAATAATGTGTTTTACAGCAATTCACCGGCTTGGTGCTCAACTTGATTGGTCAATTCTAATTTCTAGTTCCGCCTTCAAATCTGCCCAACCCATGTTTCGCCATTCTTCAGTCTGAGCTTATATATATACATAAGTATTATGTGATATCATATTATACAATTTCGCGGCGGTTTGTTCTTGGAAAATTACATTCCATTATTTTTTAAAAATATTTTATGATTAATACTTGAAGGTGACATTTTATTCTCTCTCCTACTGTAAGTAAAATAATGTTTTTCAATATAGATTTAGTAGTTGATTGTAATTGATTTAGAATAGTGGAATGCGGCTGCACTGAGTGACGATCAAACACTTAAGCACAAGTGGACTTTGGTCAGCGCAGATTTTGTGACGTAGTGTTGTCGTTTGTTACGAGACTTCTTTTTTATATTGCGCTTGTTTCTTTCCTGCCTATTTGAATGACTATGAGTGATTGACTAACGCATCATGTGATTAGCTGAGTAGATTTGCTACTGCGTTCAAAAGTTTTTCTTACTTTTTCAAGATTCAAAGAAAAAAGCAGTAAAAAGACTAATTCAACTATTGAAAAGTGTGCAAACGCTTTGCTCATTATTTATTCATTGGATATGCCGTCGCCCTGGGGTATTATTTTTTGAAAACATAGGATAAATTTTGTTTTCTGTGATTTAATTGCATTTTAATGTTCTATCTAGTGAACAACTTCAGAACCTGTTCTATTTGTATGGGCTGTAAGAAGAAAAAGCAGAAAGTTGCTATATAAATTTAAAATCTTTTTTAGTCAAATGTTAAACAATATAGCAGATTGCATTTTTGTCTTTAAAGAAAAATAAAGTATAGTCAGATTGCATGATAGTTTGCTCCGGCTTGGTTATTCCTATACAATTGATCCCTTAACATGCAGGAACCCAGCTCTTCATCCTTACACTATATAAAAGTAAATCACAATGTTCCTTTCCGTTCACGAGATATTTTCACGCTTTGCAAAAAGTCAACCCCAGTGATGCTCTGAAAAAATTGCTGATTCAGATAATAATTACTGGATACTTTTTTATTTAGATATTTTCTTTTACGCAAGATGATCCTGATATTTTGTAAATGCGAACAGTGTTGCGTTTATTTGATTTAAATGATGAAATTCAACGGCCAAAGTATTGCAGACAAAGCTTTATTGCTGAAACGGTAAAACCCTCTCTATAGCCTTATCACTAACACAACATATCATGCAAATTTTATAATAATGTTATATATTATATGTGTTATATATTATAATATTTGTGTGTGGACAGATATTGATAAGATATTTGAGCAGTTGCTGTTCAAAATTCATTTATTCAAGAACATTATTTATTTTCAAATATTATTCAAATTTCAGTCGATATGATTATCTTTGCTACTACTGTAATAATTACAACACTGAAAATAGTAGCAGATTTTACTCTTTATAAGAGTTTCTTTAATGTAAAGATATAAACATGTTTATTGAATTAAATACTCCATTGAACAATGTTTGGAACAGAAAGTTCCATTTTTCTGAAAACTGCTGGTTCAATATTACTTGAAAACTGATTCAAATTTCTTTGTTCAGTGTATGTAGTAAAACTCATCCAATTTCCTCTTGAATAGTCATTTCTGGAATTTGTCATAAATTTCCTTATCAGCATTTATTGTTTTTGAACTATGAAAACTTTTTTCAAAAAATTTCAATTACTTTCATTGTATTTATTTTTTGTGAGCCTGTTTTCTGGGACGTACGTGATTCTTATTCATCTTTTTATTCCAATCGAAAGCTTTAATGAAAGCGAAAAATCAAAGCTTTAAGAAGCTGATTTAGCCAAAGTCAACAATCTTCCATTTATAGTTTATAAGTGTTCAAATCATCCATGATGAACTTCAAGAGCCATGCAAGCTCAGTGCCCTAATTCACGAAGAGTAAACATATGTGCATTGACGCGTCAGCAAAGTAACTTTATGGTAATTGGATGGTGAACACTGGGAAGGGTATTTTGCTGAAAGCATTTTGTGCCATTCAAATCTGGAAGCAATTAACTAAATGTAAAAATGAATTCATCATGAGCAGGCGACTAATATATAATTATTTGCTGAAGAGTATTCGTCTAAGTGCTACGCTAGGTAATTTGCTCAATTTTGTTGCTTCACATCCACATATACGTTGGGAATATTGGACTTCAGATACGATCAAACAATGACCATCAGTTGGATAGTTTCACTCCTTTACGTTTGCTTCATTCCTAATCACCGATATACCATCAGCCAGGTATGAAGTTTTGCATATTTGTTGGTTTTTCCTTATTTTTTCTTACACTATGCCGCTGTTTGGATAACTTTCAAATTTTGTGAATCATGGTCACTTTTTACGACTCTAATAGCTGTTCAGTTTTAACTTTTGTCATTTCAAAGAACTAATACTTTTTCATAAGGATGCTGCTGCTGCATCAGAGGACACTTCAAACTGATCAATTTTTGCACAGAACTATTTCTAGTTAACGGAGTAAGGCTGTTCATTCTCACCTTAGCAACTTGATAATGTCAGAATTCAACTATATAGCGTTCCATACTTCCTTAAAAATGAATAATGAAAACAAATTTGTTAATTCTTTTCCATCATTGAGAAAATACCTTCACCAATAAATATTTTCCTCATTTTGTTTCTAAGAGTCACTTAAGAAGGAGGGGGAAAGAGGTACAGGGGGAAAAGACCCCTCAAATATCCCAAAGCGAAAGGGGCAGGTTGGGAACCAATCTAAGAGTAACCTCAAACCATCTCTGGATTTCAGTTGTGATTAGCTGTAATATTTTTTCGTTTCATTAGTTCGAATATTTCATTTGGGATTACGTAAATTTAATAGTAGCGACGTAACATTAGTAATGAAAATATTTATTTTTCGAGAATTATATTGAGCTTGCTTCAATCCACCAATAAGACAATGGCACGAAGTTCCAATAAAACAGCCTATTCAATGACTAGTAAAATAGGGCGGTAAAAATTTGGACCGAACTGGACCATCGCGACAATCCCTGAATCTTATGCGTGAGAACTATGTGAAGGAAAGCGATACACGTTATAACAGCATTAACTTTCTCTATATTTTTGCTATTCCACATTTCTTCTTTCGGCCTTATTCTCTTCTTTCTCAGACTTGTCTTTGCTGATTGACGATGTCGATTACTGAGCTCTTAAAAGACCTAAGAAGAACATGGATAGCCATAATCTGTATCAAATTCCCAACACTATTTCAGATGAAGGGAGAGCGTTGGAGTATTGTGCATTTGAATAAATCATAAGCAACTTCCAAACAATTATCTATTTGTGACACGTTCAAGAAGATACGGGCTATTAATTTAACTTACTATAGTGATCAATTGAATTAAATCACCCAGTTCTTGCTGTTAAATAACAATTAATAGCTGCCTATCGGAACATGTACATTGCAAGTCTTTGCTTTGTTAAATAACAAACAGTTAGTAGATTATCCACATTATTATTGGCTTTTTAATTCATTTAACTTTTCATTGATTCCAAAGGGTCGGTAATTTGAATTTCTTTTCTATTTGTACGTACTGTTCAATACCGCGCTGCATAATGAGCAGCAAATTTAATAGATGAAAGTAAAAATTAAATACAAATGTAATGAAATTAAGCCAGCTTAAAAGGCAGAACAAATTAATGGGCTAATGCGTGGTATTTATTCGAATTCATCGAAGTGCAGGACTATAAGTTCAGGAAAATCAAAGCCGACGTTATCGAAAAGCGCAAAAAAATATCAAATGCATTGCTGATAATTCCAAACAATACTGGACCACATTTAAGTATGTAAATTTTGAATATTCCGCAATCGATGATTTCTTGAGAAAATCGACAAAATCACGGTTATGGAATTTGACATTTTTAGAAGGGGAAAACTGATTCAATACATGAGAATTGAATTTCAATTTGCCAATTTTGACTAATTTTTATCTCTGAAAAGTAATTAATCAAAAAATGGCGAACATGAGAATTTTAATTTTAAAGATACTGTAATACATAAATGAAAATGAAGAGTAATTGCTATTTAAATAAACAACTGTTTTTCGTGGTTATTCTTCGAATTTCCTATGTAAATGTTTACACAGTGGTACATTGCTCATAAAGATGAAGCCCATATTTTTTATGGCTTTATATTTAATCCCCCTTATCAAATTTCACGTATCACTTTTTTGTCAATACCTCGTGTAATGCGCAATGAGAAAATGTCCGGATAAATTGGTAATAGTTGTAAATATTTTCCTGATGAATTCAAATGATATTATTAATTTTCGTTGAAAAAAAATTTTCAGGACAATTTCGAAATTTCACGGGCTACATACTTGGTTCTTCTGAAAACACCCAAAATTTTATTTTCAAAATCTTATCTTTCTTTTGATGGATACGCAGAGAAGAAAAAAAGTGCTAGTGTTATGCAGAGTTTAATCGTAAACAGTTTGGTATGTGGGGAATTAATGGCCTCTAAATTTGGTAGAGTGCCTACCGTAATACATAGGAAAGTTGACAATCTGAAAACCTCTTTCTCCGGAAGCAGAGACTTCCAGTTAATTCATAAAAACATTTTCACCTCGAATGCGTCAGTTTTCGTCTAAATTCTCTTCAAATAGCAATCAGTTGAATTGAATTTCAAAACATATTGCACTTAAAAATTTATTAATACCTGCTTTTCCTATCGTATACCTCCGATCTCTGCTTTCAACAAAAACAAGCAATTCATAGAATATAACCGCCATTATCGGTTTCATAATTCATTTTGCTTTTGATTGATACCAATTATGTGAATATTTGATTTCATCTTCACTTTGTATTCACGGTTATGTACCATTCCGCATAATGATCATAAGAAGTAATAAGTGGCGTTAAAAATTAAATGTTAATTGTATGAAATTAAATAAATTCACAAATCAGTACAAATTAATAGGTTTTTGCATGGAATTTATAGGAATTTGTCGACGTATCCCATCATAAGTTCTTGTAAACTCATTCCGTCGTTCTCGAAAAGCGCACCGAATTATAAAATGCTTTATTGATAATTTTAAACAATGAGCTTTCAGCTTTTAGTATTTAAATTTTCAATATTCCGTCATCGAGGATGCTTAGAGAGAATCGACGAAATTAAAGGTTTTGGAATTTGACATTTTTAGAAGAAAAAAAACTGATGCAATTCACGGGAATAGAATTTCAATTTGCCAATTTGGACTAATTTTTGTCTCTGAAGAGTAATTAATCAAAAATTGCAAAAATGATATTTTTAATTTTTAAAAATACTGTAATCTATAAGCGCAAATGAAGAATAATTGCTATTTAATTAAGCCAGCGTTTTTCGTGGTCGTTTTTCGTGTTTCCTCCATAAATATTTACAGATGAATATATTGTTCTTAGCTTTGAAGCTCATGATTTTTGTGCCTTCTTATTTCATCCTCCTCATAATCATATTGCAACTTTCACTTTTTTGCAAATAGCTCGAGGAATACGCAATGAAGAGAAGTGCCGATAAATTTGTATCTGCTCTGAATATTTTCCTGATCAACTGAAGCTGATATTTGTAATTTTCGTAAATGACTGCTCGAAAATTTCAAAATTTTGTGGGCTACAGATTTGGTTGTTTTGCGAAAAATATTTTTTCAAAATTCCAACTATTTTTATATTTGGGGATTCAGATTGATGAGTTCTAGTCGTGGTCTTTCAGCTAAATCAGTTTATCAGTTGAGAAATAAATGGCCTCTAACTTTGGTACATTGTCTACAGCAATACATAACAAAGTCGATCATATGTAAATCTTTTTCAACGGAACCAGAGACCTTTCACTTTTGCGCATACAACATTATTCTTCTCGAATTCCTTAATTGTCTTTTAAATTATCTTCATGTGGCAATCAATGGAATTTAATATTCTCACATATTGCTCTTAATAATTAATTAATATCTAATTTTCGTATGGTATAATTGGGATCTCTCTTCTCAGAAAACAAGCAATTTATGGAATTCCACCGCCATTATCAATTTTATATTTCATTTTGCTTTTGATTGACACCAAATATGTGAATATTTAATTTCATCTTCACTTTGTTTCCACTCTTGTTTACCACTCTGCTTAACGATTATAAAAAGTAATAAGTGGCGTTAAAAATTAATTGTTAATTGCATGAAATTAAATAAATTCACAAATCAGTACAAACTAATAGGTTTTTGCGTGGAATTTATAGGAATTTGTCGACGTATCCCATCATAAGTACTTGTAAACTCATTCCGTCGTTCTCGAAAAGCGCGCCGAATTATAAGATGCTTCATTGAAAATTTTATACAATGAACTCCCAGACCGCTGTATTTGAAATTTCAATATTCCGCAAACGAGGATGTTTAGGAAAAATCGACGAAATTCAGTGTTTTGGAATTTGGCGTTTTTAGAGGAAGAAAAACTGATGCAATACACGAGAACTGAATTTCCATTTGCCAATTTGGACTAATTTTCATCTCTTTAGAGTCATTAATCAAGAATTGCAAGAATGATATTTTTCATTTTTGAAGATACTGTAATCCGTAAACTCTAATAAAGAATAATTGCTATTGAATTAAGCCAGCGTTTTTCGTGGTCATTTTTCGTGTTTCCTTCATAAATATTTACAGAAGAATATATTGTTCTTAGCTTTGAAGCTCATGATTTTTATGCCTTCTTATTTCATCCTCCTTATAATCATATTGCAAATTTCACTTTTTTGCAAATAGCTCGAGGAATACGCAATGAAGAGGAGTGCGGATAAATTTGTATCAGCTCAGAATATTTTCCCGATCAATTGAAGCCGATCTTAGTAATTTTCATAAATGACTTCTCGAAAATTTCAAAATTTCATGGACTACGGACTTAGTTATTTTTCAAAAAACGGCTAATAACGTATTTTCAAAATTTCAACTATTTTTCATTTTTAGGGATTGAGATTGATTTGTTCTAGTGTTATGCGGTCTTTTAGCTAAATCAGTTTATCAGTTGATAAGTATATGGGCTCTGAAATTGGTACATTGGCTACAGCAATACATAAAACAGTTGATGATATGTAAATCTCTTTCAACGGAACCAGGGACTTCTCACTCTTGCGCATATAACATTTTGCTTCTCGAATGAATTAGTTTTCTTTTTAATCATCTTCATATAGCAAACAGTTGAATAGAATATTCTCACATATTGCTCTCAAAAATTTATTAATACTTGATTTTCTTATCGTATAATTCGGATCTCTATTCTTCCCAAAAAACACGCAGTTTATGGAATTTCACCGCCATTATCAATTTTATAATTCATTTTGCTTTCGATTGATACCAAATATGTGAATATTTGATTTCATATTCACTTTGTATTCACTGTTGTGTACCACTCTGCATATGATCATAAAAAGTAATAAGTGGCGTTAAAAATTATATGATAACGGTATGAAATTAAATAAATTCAATAATTAGTACAAATTAATAGGATAATGCGTGGTATTTATATGAATTCGTCGACGTATCCAATGATAAGTTCTTGTAAACTCCTTCCGTCGTTCTCGAAATACGCGCCGAATTATAAAATGCTTTATTGATAATTTTAAACAATGAGCTCCCACATTTTAGTATTTAACTTTTCAGTATTCCGCAATCGAGGATGCTTAGAGAAAATCGACAAAATTAAAGGTTTTGGAATTTGATATTTTTATAAGAAAAAAAACTGATGCAATGCACGGGAATAGAATTTCAATTTGCCAATTTGGAGTAATTTTGTCTCTGAAGAGTAATTAATCAGAAATTGCAAAAATGATATTTTTAATTTTTAAAAATACTGTAATCTATAAACGCAAATGAAGAATAATTGCGATTGAATTAAGCCAGCGTTTTTCGTGGTCATTTTTCGTGTTTCCTCCATAAATATTTACAGAAGAATATATTGTTCATAGCTATGAAACTTATGATTTTTATGCCTTCTTATTTCATCCTCCTTATAATAACATTTCAAATTTCACTTTTCTGTCAATATCTCGAGTAATACGCAATGAAGAGAAGTGCCGATAAATTTGTATCAGCTCTGAATATTTTCCTGATCAACTGCAGCTGATATTAGTAATTTTCGTAAATGATTTCTCGAAAATTTCCAAATTTCGTGCGCAACAGAATTGGTTATTTTTCAAAAAATGACTAATAATGTTTTATCAAAATTCCAACTATTTTTGATTGTTAAGGATTCAGATTGATGAGTTCTAGTGTTATGGGGTCTTTTAGCTAAATCAGTTTATCAGGTGAGAAATAAATAGCGTCTAATGTTGCTACATTGCCTGCAGCAATAAATAAAAAAGTTGATCATATGTAAATTCTTTTCAACGGAGACACAGACTTCCCACCTCTGCGCATATAACATTTTTCTTCTCGAATTCATTAGTTTTCTTTTTAATCATCTTCATATAGCAATCACAGGAATTGAATATCCTCAGATATTGCTCTCAAAAATTTATTAATACTTGATTTTCTTATCGTATAATTCGGATCTCTATTCTTCCCAAAAAACAAGCAGTTTATGGAATTTCACCGCCATTATCAATTTTATAATTCATTTTGCTTTCGATTGATACCAAATATGTGAATATTTGATTTCATATTCACTTTGTATTCACTGTTGTGTACCACTCTGCATATGATCATAAAAAGTAAAAAGTGGGGGTAAAATTATACGATAACGGTATGAAATTAAATAAATTCAATAATTAGTACAAATTAATAGGATAATGCGTGGAATTTATATGAATTCGTCGACATATCCAATGATAAGTTCTTGTAAACTCATTCCGTCGTTCTCGAAAAGCGCGGCGAATTATAAAATGCTTTATTGATAATTTTAAAGAATGAGCTACCACATTTTAGTATTTAAATTTTCAATATTCCGCAATCGAGGATGCTTAGAGAAAATCGACAAAATTAAAGGTTTTGGAATTTGATATTTTTATAAGAAAAAAAACTGATGCAATGCACGGGAATAGAATTTCAATTTGCCAATTTGGAGTAATTTTGTCTCTGAAGAGTAATTAATCAGAAATTGCAAAAATGATATTTTTAATTTTTAAAAATACTGTAATCTATAAACGCAAATGAAGAATAATTGCGATTGAATTAAGTCATCGTTTTTCGTGGTCATTTTTCGTGTTTCCTCCATAAATATTTACAGAAGAATATATTGTTCATAGCTATGAAACTTATGATTTTTATGCCTTCTTACTTCATCCTCCTTTTAATAACATTTCAAATTTCACTTTTTTGTCAATATCTCGAGTAATACGCAATGAAGAGAAGTGCCGATAAATTTGTATCAGCTCTGAATATTTTCTTGATCAACTGCAGCTGATATTAGTAATTTTCGTAAAGGTCTTCTCGAAAATTTCAAAATTTCATGGACTACGGACTTAGTTGAAATTTTGAAAATACATTATTATTAGCCATTTTTTGAAAAATAACTATTTTTGATTTTTAGGCATTCAGGGAGATGAGATCTAGTTTCTTGTGACGTGTTTCATCGAAATCAGTTTATAATTTGATAAATAAATGGCTTCAAATTTTGGTGCATTTCCTACAGTAATACGTGAGAAAATTAATCATGTGTAAGTCTTCTTCATCGGAACCAGGGACTTCGATCTTTTGCGCATATAACATTTTTCTTCTCTAATGCATTTCTTTTCTGCTGATTGATCTTCTTTTAGCAGTCAGTTGAATTCTCACTCCTTACATACTGCTCTGAGAAATTTATTAACACCTGCTTTTCCTATCGTATGATTTGAAGATTTCTACTTTCTTAGAAGATTAGTAATTCATTTCGTGTCTCCGTTATTATGGGTTTCATGATTCATTTTGCTTTTTAGTGATATTAAATATGAGAATATTTTATTTCATCTGCACTTTGTATCCACTCATCTATACCACTCTCCATAATGATCATAAAAAGCAATAAGCTTCCTTTAAAATTAAATGCTATTTCTATGAAATTGAATGAAATCGCTATTCAGGACAAATTAATGGTACAGTGCCTGGTATTTATTCGTATTGGTCGAATTGTCCTACTGTATCTTCAGGAAAAACAATTCGTCGTTTTGCAAATCGGTCGAATTTATAAAATGCTTTGTTGATAAACGCAGACAATATTGTACGAGTTGTAAATGTGCAAATTTACAATATTATCCCAATGGATAATTTTTTTTTGAAATTTCACACAATTTCCTTTTTTATGAATTTGATTATTACAGAAGAGAGAAACTGTTGTAGTGAATGAACGTTACATTGATATTTGATACTTTTGAACAATTCAGATTTTTTGGAGATGAGAGATAATTGTTTGGAGAGTTTCAACATAAACTGCCCTATAATTGATGAATAAATGCGTTTTGATCTTGGTACATGAAGTGCTCATAAATTTGCAGTCATTTCTCAATCGATTCTCATCGTTTCAATTCAATGCATGTCTTTTTTCGATAAAAAGGGATTTATAAACCATTATGCAGTCTTATGCAATGCTTTACATTTTTGGGGATCGTATTTATCATTATTTTCAGTCTATTTTTATTATTGTGTTTAAAGTGGTTGCAGAATAAAGTGAAATATAAATTAATTGTTCAATACACGAAGTGTCGATAAATGTATCTATTTATAAATCTCAGTTCAAACCAGTTCTCCACGATGTTTCTCTTTAATATTTATTAATACATAATTGTAGTAAGGGATGCTTTATTTAACTTCGCTTAGTTAAAATAACTGTTACAGAATAGTTTGCGATGCATCATCTTTAGTATTGAATTAGCTTCTCAATTATACCAGGCCTCTACTTATTTAAGTTGATTTCATTTCGTTGTCTAACACTGCTTTCATGCTGCATATCAAAGATTTTAATTGTTTTAATTCCTGAAAACAGTTTATTGTAAATGGAATAAAAATAAATACATGAACAGTACATGATAAACTCATGTGCTTGTGCGTTTTATTTATAGCCATATTTTCAGATGAAAAATTATAAGTTTCATGCTTCCATAAGATGCAACGGATTATTAAATAAGTTCTTCATAACTGAAAAGTGTTTCATGCAAAGTAAATGTACAGAAATTCCTTATCATATGCCCTAGATGTTTTTAGGAGAAATTTTCAAAAACTCCTTCTTAGCATATATGACATTTTGTGAAGAAACAAAACCATAATTGCAATATGTTTTACATGAAAACTCATCTCTTTCAATGACTTGTGCTTTTCCTCCATCGCTAAACAATGAATGAGATTACACGAATAAAATATTTTAAATGTAGGTGTGCTGTAGAGTGTTAGGAGTAATCAAGAACAATTCTTCATTGAATTTGCTTTTTTATCTTCTGATGAAATCTTAATTTTCTTTATAAAACTTATCGGAATGATGAATTTATGCACTACTATGTTTGAAACTATTCATAAATTTTTCTTCCGGCAGTAGTGTTCGTCCACTGATATCCGCTTCATTAATTCTTCTGAATGATATCCCTTTTTTATGACTTTGCCATCTGTTTGCAAGTTTTCCTATGCTTTTTATTGTTTTACTGTTTCCGATGTCCTCAGTTTCCCCTGTTCTTCAGTGTCAGATCAGTTTTCAAAATTCCTTATTATGTGATTACTCAATTTATATATAGCAATCTTTGTTGTCTAGACGTTGTCAGCTATGAAGTATTGGATATTGAAGATTTACTGCAAAGTTTAGATAGTTGGCCAATGGGTGTTTGTTCAACTGTTGGCATAGAATCTAGTGCTACTTATATATGGAATAGCTAATTTAACGCAGAAAGGCACTGAATTTAACGCATTTCCAGGTGAACAGAGTATGTTTATGTTAATTTGATGATGAACCCTGCCTACGGCATTATGCTTGACGCATTTGGTGCCATTCAAATCCGGAAGCAATTGGCTATATAAAGCTGTGTTTATTTTTCAGTGGTTATTATATAATTATTGGCGGACCAGTGACGTTTTCATTATTGAGCTGCGTAAGTAGCTGACTTGCTGTGCTTCCCCTCAGCTAATGCGTTCTAAATGTTGGCAGAAAAGGCCATCAGACCGCATGCATCGTTTGGAAAACTTTCATATCTCTGAATTTGATTCATACTTCATCACCAACATGACAGCTTTTAGGTAGGATGTTTTAAATATTTTCTGGTTTTTTGTTGCTTTTACTTTTTTTCATGCACTTCTCCGCCTTTGCTCTGCGTCAACCATGGTAAATTTCGGCAAATATAATAGAAGTTTAATTGCATCCGTTCTCAGTTAACTAAATCATCTATTTAAATAACGTCCAAAAAACGGACCTCCTTTTATTAATTACCTAGTTGATGAAATATTTCGTTTATTCTCCATTGAATTTGTTAAAATCTTTAATGAGAAATCTGAACAGGATAGCTGATGTGATCAAGAGAGCAATCTTACCTTTTTTGAGTCAAATGGTCTGAACGGCCATCTCTAAAGTCCCCTCTAAATCCGTGGAAAATGAGACCTAAAAATTCTTTTGATGCTAATGCATCATTAAGAATGCGGCTGCATATGACTTGAATGACGGAAAGTGATTCACTTTCTCACAACCTTTACATACTCCATATCACAAATTTTTATTCCTGCCTTTTCCCTTTCCCCACCCACCCCCCGCCCTGACCCACCAAATGTGCTGTGTCCATCACTGCCCTCTGAATAGTTCCAAGAATAATTGACATCCCGCTCATGTGTGGAAACTTTTCCATATCATCAGTTGTATTTAGAGGAGTCTGCTATGTTGGCTAGGCTAAATTTTGCAAATCTTTCTGTTGTCAACTGAGTGTATGTTTGCTTTCATACATTATTGTAATTTATTAATGTTTTCAAAATAATTTTTGTAATTATTTTCTAGTGAGGTATTCTTGAGAATTCATTAAATAGAACTTCTTTTTCCTTGTTTAAATAGTAAAGTACATAAAAGCATTGCTATATGTATTGATCTGAAAAAATTTACATAAAGGTGTTGTAAAGTAAACTTTATTGGTGATGAAATGCAAATGTTATGCTTAGAAAAGTGTTTACATAACAACGGAATGAAATTTCGTTTGGTAATGATTAATATATTCCGTTTTATAAATGTTTCTGAAAATCGATTTTCTCTTATTTTAGAAAATTCAGTTTGCATTCTAATGAAATTTTGCATAATATAAGATGTGTAAATAAAAACGTAATGACCTTCGTCATTTCCATTATTTACTTATTACTGCACACCATTTAGGAATAGTACATTCTTCAATATAATGCCATGTCAGCAGTCGGCACGTGGTCAACTATAATTCCGCTCTTCATAATCGTGTATAAATAATGTATAAGCGGTAAGTTACATTTTACATTGTATTGCCTGAATTGTTTGTATGTAATTTGCATGACATTACAAATGTGGTGAATGGAAACTAACGTGTTACATTTTTACATTAGTTTTCCTATTTTTAACGTTTAAATACTCCATCTAGGTGCTGCTATTAAATAAGTAAGACTTTCTGTTTTTAGTAAATGATCATTCCAATTGCAGACTTTCAGACTTTGGAACGGATTCACATTAATCAACATGAACCAGCAGGATTATTAAAAATGAAGAAGACAGCTGTTTGAAGATTCTAGAGAATTGAAAGTGAACAGCATTTGAAAGTACAGAGTAAACTGATTTCAATATTGCTTGTGATTATATTAATATTATTTTAGCATTTGCATTTGCAGCACGTCGACTTAATCCTAACACAAGTATTAACATTAAGACATCATGCAAGAAGATGGTTCGATACGTTAAATTTTAATAAGTTTGAAATTTGGATTCTATTTTGGAAAGATGGATTCTCAGATGTACAGCCATATGTAATAGAGTACTTGGAAAGAGTAAACTTGATAGTTATTTCATTTTCTATGATACGGTTGATTTCTATGATTTTTCAGATATCTTCAAATTTCATCTTTAATAACCTGACTTGTCATTTCTCTTCATCTGTACACGACAAGTAAGTAATGCTGTCATCTAACTTTTATTACGTACTATGTAAAAGAATTCACATGGCTTTTCATAGTTTTTATTGCATCACGTTAACGGATTTTTATATAATTTCAGTAAAATAATTTGCATACTTATGAAATTTCTAGCAATGTGAAGTGTGTAAATAAATTAATAACTCGTCATTTCATGTAATTCTACTGTTCATTACGCAATAAATGATAGAAAATTAGGTTATTCCACCTGATGCGTTGCGACTTGCTTATTTGCATAATTTACTTTAGTTCCCTCCTATTTCAGATTGCGTTCACATTTGGTTATTCAATTTATTGCCACGTCAGCAGTGATGGACAATGTCATCTGTAATGTCCCTGTGCAATATATCCATGAATAAGCGGTAAGTTTGAGATAGCGTGCCTGTTGTATGCATGTCATTTGCATGACTTCACGATTATGGTTTATGGAAAGTAATGGGTATCTTCATTAATGTTGCTACTGATAACTTGCAGATACTTATCAGATGCTGAAGCTAAGAAAGTATAAATTTCTGCTTTTTATTTTTAGATAAGTATATTAATATTACTTTCAGTTTTCTATTCATTTGGAAATGTACGGTACAAATGCGTGTTTTGGAATATCGTTGAATTGCCTACCAATGCAACGTCGTGGTAGTTGAAGTTGCCGTAAAGTTGTTACTCAGCCGTTGTTTCATTCGTTTTTTATTTTCGCTTTTTACTTTTTATGTGTCTTTTTTAGGGAATGTTTTGTTTCTGCATGATTTAACATGAATTAGTGTTGAAAATGCTATTCATACGTCGGTCGTTGAGTTTATTGGTGCTACCAGTGTGACAGCTGAAACTGGGATCAAAGCGTGCCCAGCAGTTCAGGCGTACTTCCACAAAGATTGCCAAGTAATGGCCCCTGTACTGATTTTGCTCATAATTGACATAGATGATGTCATCTCCAAATGTGTATTTATTTTTAATGTATTTTTGAGAATAACAAATGACAACCATCAAATAACGTGTGGCTAACAAGTAAGCAAAACAGAACTGGAATCGTAGTACTGCATTCTTTCATCCTTTTGAAGAAGGAGAAATGTGAACCAGAAACGTCGCACATTTCTTTCAATGCTACGTTGCCGGAGAGTCCAAAAGGGTTCCACTTGTAATGATGCGTAGTTGCTAAATGGTTGTTCCCACTTCAGTTCAATCGAATCTGGCGAGCTGAACCAGGCGGTCATCAATTCCATCACCGCAAAGGGACGCTCCATGCGTCGGGCGTCGTCTACCGGTCTCATGGTCAGTCAATCGGATTTGCGCTTATCGCCTTGTAGCGGATTGGAAAGATGCCAGTGTAGCGGAAGCTGAAACGTACGGGCCGACCCTTTTGTTGGTGCACTCTGGCAGATCAGGATGCAGTTGAGGAAGTAGTACGACTGGAAAACGCTGGAGTCCACGGACATTTTTAATGCGACGGTATTAATAGTCCAACTACACCGCGTGGATTTGGAATTGTAGCTGAGGGCTTCTGAGTTCAAGACCGCACCAAGTGTCGTATCAGCTGTCTACAGCGAGCAGGCAGTGAATGGATCACGACGATGGTCACGTTAAGCCATGGACGGATGCTTTGCGCACGATAGACACGACAGATAGTAGGTAATTTCGATGAAATGGGAAGGCAGCGTAGACGACCACCGGCAAAGATGCGAGTTTTTAATGCCATTGCCGGCACCAGAAGATCCCGCCGGCTGAGTGCAAGTAGAAAAGCTATCGGAATTGCAGCTGCAACTTTGCCTCGATCAGCCAGCTACATCCATTATCCCACAACGGCCAGCTGAGGTAAATGATCGCCATAGTTTCCAGGTAAGTCTGACAGCTACAAGCGATTCAGTCGAAACGGCGCAGGGGAAAGACAGTGGTAATGGTAAGTACTTTTACAAACTGTATTTAGTTTTAGGATGATGAACATAGACGTCCCTGGATCGACAACCATCCCACAACGTTGAACCGTTTAGTGGCCAACGTTTAGCCAACGTGGCTGTAGTTGTCAGACGTCTGACAGCTACAAGCACCTAAAAAGGTAAGTACATCTATGCGATGTAGATGTCTATCATCGCACGGATTTGCCGCAGTTGAATAAAGGTAGGTAGATTTCTGGGATGCGTTAATCTAATGATGATTATGCAAATTCATGTTTAGGGAGACTACTTTGAACCAGAGTAAAGGAGTTGCATAAAAGCACTTATCAAAAATGCTGCAGATGCAGCTTGAGCATTTAAAGATTTGCATATTCCAGGAGGCTACGCCATGCAGCACCATATTTGCCCTCAGGGGAGATTTATGCAAATTTTTAATCCCCTGGGGGTAATATGCAAATTTTTTTATGCCCTGAGGCTACGCCTCAGGCTATGCCTCAGGCAATTTTTCGAAAATTTCGAAATTTTAAAAATATAGCCCGAGGCTTTGCCCTCAGGCTACGCCCCAGGGAAATTAAAAATTTGCATATTACCCCCAGGTGTTAAAAAATTTGCATAATCTGAAATTATATATACCCCTGGGTGGAAGTATTTCGCCTCTGCCTATGCGTTGTCAAGACTTAGGCAATGCATATTTGCATATGACATTTCATTGTTCACGTTGTTTAATGCTGCCCATTAAAGCTCAATCAAATTCAGTTTGGTTTCGATTTCGATGGAGTTTATGCATGGTGATCTGCATATAATGCAACCAGAAGGCATAGACTCACTCAGGGTTCACAACCAAACAACTTACCTGGTCCCATCTGCAAAAAGAACTTTGAACCTTTGAACTACTGAGGATTGAACTTCACTACAAAACGATTGGAACAGCTGGCGGCGATCCACAACACCAGAAATGCAAACTTATGATTCAACCATGCCAATAAATGCTGAAAAAAAAGTTCAAATAAAACTGGAAAAAATTAAATTATACAAAAAATGAAAGCTCAATATCAATCAAAAATGACGAGCCAAGACTTACGGACAAGAATGACAATGACTTACAAGAATGTTACGACTTACTTCTTCTAAATGATTTGGTTTGGGAAATTTCCCGGCGCGAAGCCGAATACATATCCGACTACTGGCGCCAGTCAAAACACCTCACTACATCATCCAATCGGTAGTAGCGACGGGCGGTGTGTACAAAGGGCAGGGAGGTAATCAACGCGAGCTAATGACTCACGCTTACTGGGAATTCCTCGTTCAAGGGAAACAATTGCAATGGAATTGAGTTCTTGAATGAAAAAGCATAGCTCTGAAAAGAATCTTAGCACAACATTATCCATAAAATAATTTGTGAAACAGCCATATTATAAAAAGTAATTGAAGACAAATAACAGTGCATCTCATTGCCTCATATAGTATAGAAATTTGCAACTTACTTAATTCGATGGTTGGCATTTAATGTTGTCTCAAAAAATACTTTTCGTTTTCAACGTACATCAGCATTGTGAGCTGCGTGGAACGCCTTCATAGCCACTTCAACCAACATGGGAGCCATCAGTACAAATTTCACGCGTCTTCGATAGTTTTAACGTAATCCATTGCTAGCAAGAACTCAATACATACAGGTTTTTTTTCACACCACTCTTGGAACGCATTCACAACAAATCATTCTATCACTGTGGCAAGATATATTCAGAAACCAAAATTAATTGTGTTAACATAATCTGTTGTGATGAACAATAAGTATAGCACATACCGTTTGTGAGAACGCAATGATGCTAATTCGAACTGCGACAGTGGCAGGATACCGACTCTAATCCATTGCTTTCAAAAATAATATGACCAACTTCCATTATCACGGAGTAGCATCACCAAGGACTTCATAATATGCTTCAATGACAACAAATATAAATTACTTACAATTCATAATCAGTAAAACTACACTGAGAAGACGGCGAACCGAACTAACGCGGTTCATCATCAGGTGAGACTTTGTACTTCTTTGATATGATTATTATGAGGAATTATTATGAATAAAACATGCACTTACTGAATCAACACTGTGATGCCACATTTGGAATGTACTCATCGACAACTCAACGGCCAGAGTAGTAGTAACAACTGATAAAACTAATCAGTTGTCCAAATCCAAGTGACAATACCGAGACGTCGAAAGCTAAGAAAGTTCACAACAGCAACAATGACAAAGAGACGGCGACTGAAAACAGCGTGAAAGTTGCCGATCGGAAGCGTGTCACATACGCAGACATGGCGAAGCTGGGCGTGGCAGAGAGGGCGGCAGGCTCGTCTAGCGACGCGACAACAGTCGTAAACGATGCGGCTCAGTTAACGACGCTGCCGACAACGCCAGCGCGGTTCCAGGCGAGGACAAACCGCGCCCTGCTGGCTCTCGTCCCACCAGCACCGCCAGCTCTCGTGTGTCGTCTCAGGACGTATTGAAATCTTCCTGAATGCCACACCGAACAACAGTATCCCATGCGTGTAGTATTAATATAGATATATACAGTTTGTTTCTTTTCTATGTTTTTGTTTTGTTTTGATCGCTGAGCTGCTCGCGTCCATTTTTTTATGATCTACTATAGTAAGTTCCATCTGTGAGATACTGTTGGAAAGGATGCATTGGATGACTTTTAACGTTTCTTCTTCATCTGCTTGCCCACAACAGTTCTTTATTGCTGGCAGCTTTCAACTCTACTTTTTTCTTTTCTCATTTTCTTTGTTTTGTTATATTTCAACTTTGTACATTTCTCAGTTTGTTGGTTGTTTTGCATTCACAACAACAGCAACACAACAACAACAAGCTCAGGGATTGGAACAGATTCAGGAGGAAGACGACAAAGGAAAAAAGGCATCCATTCTTTTTTGCCATTGCTATTAAGAAAAGATTCATTAAATTACTAATTTTTGTCATATCCTGTCTTCAACACATTTATACTAACTCGAACGAACATAGTAGCAGGAGTTAGGTATAAGGTAACCAAAACTGCTTGATTGCTCTGACGTATCTTAGGAAAAAACGAAAACCACAAACATACTTACTGTTGACGCACTACACAGGCGAAGAGGACGGTATGGATTAGAACTCGACAAGAAGATTAACTAAAAATGTTAAATAAGTAAACAAATAAAATATTAAACTAGAAAATGAATAGAATTTGAAAATGATTGATGCACTGTTATTCGTCTTCAATTACTTTTTATAATATGGCTGTTTCTTATAAGCTTCTATACAAATCGTATTTTCAGTTCATAGAAATTGTAATGGAGTCATAAACACAACAGTAACAATACTGCATTACTTACTTGTTGGGCACATATAATGAAAAGTGACAGTCAAATAATGAAATGTTTACACATTTACAACCTTTTTATGTTGCGGCTCCATATTGATTGATGCAAATGGGAAATGTTCTAAATACTAAAACTGAATTAATGATATCTGAATATAATAAAAACTTACATTCAGTATTTGGTTTGAGTATCTGAAAATTAGCAATAAAAATACAAATGGAGATACCCCTATTAGTTTGCGTTCACCTTATTTGTAAAGTCATGCAAAAAAACATGCATAAAGTACCCGCACCACAATACCGAATGTGACTTACTGCTTGCTTCTTCATAGAGGGTATAAAAGAGCGGAATTATAGTTGACCACGTAACGCCTGTTGACATTGCACTGAACGGAGCAACTAAATACGAACGAAGTACTCTGCGATGGTGTGCAGTAAGTAAATTATGCAAATAATATAGACTACTATGCCCCAAGCAGAGCAACCTAATTCTCCTTCAGCTATAGCGCAGTAATATAATTATCAAGAACATGCTGAATACGTAATGTTATAACGCTTTTATTTACACACCTTATATTATGTGAAATTTCATTCGTATGCAAATTTATTTCACTAACATTACATGAAAATCCGTTAACTTGTAGCAGTGAGAATTAACAAAACATTACGGAAAAGACTATTCTTATTTTGAATTCATACGAATAGTACGTAAAGTTATCGAAATAGTAGTGACATTATAGCATTGCTTACCTTTTTCCGTCAGTGAAGGAAAGGGAGCAGTCAGTCAGCAGTTGGGTAGGGCAGCTTATATTAGCTCTAAAAAATTATATTTCAAAAACAATGTTCGAATATAAAACATTGGGATTATGAGCAACCGATCTATGATAATACTTACATGACAACTTAATATCGACGCTACAGTTGGGATCAAAGTGATACAGTGCAAATGCTGCCGCTAACCGACAATCTTATTATTATTAAAGAATATTTTAAAATTAATAAACTGAAACTTCTGTGCATTTGAAATTGCTGTTCAATTTCATATTTTCAGAACCAAAAATTAAGCATTACTTCAAAAAAACTCTATCAGAATCTTTATGCTGCATAGCTGTCTCCTTGAATTACTTTCCGCAATCCCGTTGCTTCATATCGCTCGATGGAAATATAGAAATCTTTAAATTCTAAAACTGAATTGTATTATTGTAAATATTTCAAAATAAGCAGCTCAAATACGTACATGTTCCCATTCAGCATTTAGTAAGAATAACTGAAAGAAGAGTAATTTTAATGGGGATGGACATTTGCAATGTCATGTAACGGGCAAGCATGCAATTCCCTCATCACAATATCAAATGCAACTATAACTACTCATTCAAAGATAGCATTGAAGAGCGGAATTTTACTTGACAACGTGCTTTCATGGCAATAAACTGAGTAACTAAATATGAAGGCCCTGCTCTGAAGCAGAGGGCAATAAGTAAATAATGCAAATCAACATTCCACTACCTCAGGTGAAACAACCTAATTTTTCGTCCGTAATAGCGTAGCGTTACGTTCAGCAAACAACTATATTAAATGACGACTGCTATTACGTTTTTATTTACACATCTCACATTATATGAAATGGCATCATTATGCAAATTTATTTCACTAAAATTAGACGAAAATCCGTTAAGCAGAAGCATCGGAAATTACAAATAATAATTTCAAATACAATTGCGCTAACCGAGCTTATCTACTTGAAAGTATGATGGGATGCTATCAATTACACAGTATAAAAAATACTTTTGCTATAAAAGAGAATCGAAGTATAATAAATTGCTTTTAGTAGAAGAAAAATAAAAATACGTGATAAATTTTGAGATTTATAATTACTTTAGGTAGAAGTAGAAAAGTTTCATGGTAAACATTACAATAAAAACAGTGTAGTGCTAATTGTGAAATGTAGATAAAATGAAGAAAAAACATCCGTGGTTCAGTTTCAAACCCGCAATGAATAGTTAGTGTTACAGTTCATACCATTTTTAATTACATTTAGTAAAAAGTAATACACAATCAGGTGTGAATAAAAAAATAAATGATTCAAACTTCACCATTTTGAAAACAATTAAGCAAAAGAACTCCCTCAGCAAAATAACTTAATTTTTTACTAAAGATGGAAAAGATATCTGCTACTAAAAATTTTAATATAAAATTCTGCTATTTGGTGATGTTGGTCTTTTCTATGTGAAAGAATCACCGGTCCACAATAGTTGAGAAGGATGTTATGATTTATCCACAGCACAATGGCTGAACGTTCTCCGTTCAGGTAAAAATGGCTTTGGGTGGGGGGGAGGAAGGAGGCAGAAGAGACAGATGAGGGCGATCCCTCTTCCTCTTGGAGCCCTTAACAGGTCAATGATGGATGTCGTCTGTCAGGAGGAACAGATAGGGGAAATAAGGGAAAACGGTAGGAGGGAGAATTAGCATGATAGAATAGGTAAATGCTGTTAGAAAGGATATCGCCTTCCTTCACCCAACCAAGGCGCATAATAATCAGGCTCTGTCTTCAATTTATCAGTATTCACATCTGTAAAGGTGTAGGTATTTTCGAATGATGGGAAAAAAGTACACTTTTAAGTATTAGCGTTTTTCACAAAGTGATATCATAGGAGCTGTCGCATCAAACTGCTGCATCATTTAAACTTCATTATATCTTATTATTTCATATAAAAAAGTTAAAATTTAAGCAATAACATCAACTGAGAAAAAAAAGGACAACAAGTGTTTGAAAGAAAGAAAAGTAAGTTAAAGCCAGCAAAGATGTAAACCTTCATACCTGAGAAATGGCATGCTGGTGATGAGGAATGAAACAAACGTAGAGCCCTGAAATTATCCATCCGCTGGTCATTGATTTGATCGTATCTTCAGCCAAATATGCACAACCATATTCGTTGAAGTGAAACACCAGAAATGAGCAAATTGCCCTGCTTAGCAGTTAGACGGTTATTCTTGAGCGAATAATTATATAATAATCGCCCAAGAATAAACAGAGCTTTAAATAGGAAATCGCTTCCGGATCTGAATGGCACAAAGTGCTTTCAGTAGAATGCCGTTGGCAGTGTTCATCATCAAATTATCATAAAGTTACTTTGTTGACCTGGAAATGCACATTTGTTTGTTTGGCGTGATTTAGGGGACTTTGTTAGCATGGTGCTCGAAGTTTATCTTGTAATATTTTGAAGACTTAGTCTCGACCATTAGTGGAAGATCACTGACTTTGGCTAAATCAGCTTCCTGAAACTTGGATTTTTCAGTTTCGTTGAAAATTTGGATTGGAATGAAAAACTAAACAAGAATAATAACAAGAATAAACTAAACAAGGTCTTAGTGTAGTCTTACTTATAGAACTGAAATGAAAGTAATTGAAACTTTCTGAAGAAAATTTTCATAATGCAAAAACAAAGAATGTTGGTCATGCAATTTATTTTTTGCATTTTTATGGTTTTCTAATAAATTGACTGATTTTTAATAGATTCATTTATGAAAAAAATTTGAACCTGCTTTGCAAATGTTTTCAAGTAATATTGAACCAGCAGTTTATAAGAAGACCAAACTTTCTGCTCTGAGCATAACTGAATGCAGTGTTTTTAATTCAATAAACATCTTTCTATGTGTACATTAAAAAGAACCTAAAATTTATTTCTATTTTCAGTGTTGAAATCATTATAATAGTAGTAAAAAAATAATATAGACTGAAATTTGAACAATATTTGAAAGTAAATAATAATGTTGTTGAATAAATGAATTTTGAATTGCAGCTGCTCAAATGTCTAATCGATCGATGTCTATCGAAAACAATTATTATAATAAATAACATAATAATTTGATTATTAGCACAATATTCTACGACTTCCAAGGCATGTTGCCGTAGAGACAAATTTCTAGAGATTCTTTTACGGCGTTGAATGTCGTACTTTTGCGGTCGTAATTAGTTTAACACTGCTGTTACTTTATATAGCAAATCTCGTTACTTTGGTCAAGTAAACGGCTACTGATAGAGCAAGAGTTTTACAAAAGACTGATTTGCACATTTGAAACCCTCACGCAGTGCTATTCGACATAAATCAGCTGCATTAAAACTTAACGTTTAATCACGTTTATTCATGAAAAAAATTTTAAATCTCATCTTAATCAACAATGTAACTAATTAAATGCTAACTATTTAAAATGGACACTAATCTGATATATTAAATTATCATAAATGTATGAATTCTTTTTTATAAGAAAAGCTAATTATTGTATATTTGGAAAAATTGCATGCAACAAACTGTTCGTTAATTGAAAAGCAAATTTTCAAAAAAAAAACTACGACATTGTGTGTATCCGCAGTTGTATATTATTTAGTAATTGCACTAAATTACAAATTCAGTATCACTTTAAACTATGTTTCATTTGACGATCAAAATAAAAAGAATACAACTTACCAAAAAAATCTTCTTCTCTTCGTTGATGCCAATTTATGGTTTTTTGGAATTTTTCTTGAATCAAGATGAATGAATCATTTTCAGGAAATGAATGTAATACAAACAAAAGAGAATAATTTATCTTTCACAAATGCTCGTCCATCTTTCCATTGAAAGCAAAGTATTGCATCAAATAAAAGTTCACTGAGGGAACATTATCGGACGATACTGCAAGTCACGTCAGTTATTGATAACACAAACATTTCAGAGGAAATTTATTTGCATAATTGAAAAGCAACCGTTACGCAGTGCAGCGTTATTTGATCTAGCCTAACTCCACTGAACCATAACGGTGAATTATTCACTTCTTTGTTCTGAAAATAATTTTAAATTTCATCTCGACAATGCGACTGAAGAACTAATTAATTAATTAATTACAATGAACAGATAAAACATTTTACAAATATCTCATTTGTAATAAATTATTATAATTATAAAACATGTCAAAGTAATAATTTATAAACCGTTCGTTAACTGAGGCATGACATTGTGCAAAATTATAAAAATTGCATTATTTACTCATGCTAGTAAATTACAGACACAATATTTATTTTCAGATCTGTTTTTAATCAATTAAAAAGTAATTCGGCAAAATCACAACTTACTAAAATATACGTATTCTAATCGTTTGAATGCACCTTCTTTTATTGCTACTTTATTGAATTACCACCATGATGTGGAAATGAATAGAAGAAATCAAATCTGTCATTATAAACGTATCCGGCTTTCCATTGAAACGTCATTATTGAGTTGCCACCAAACGGTTAGTCAACAATTGGTTGAAATGAAGCACAAAAGCTAAGAAATATAATTCGCGTATAAATTTGCATTAGGCTTCTTTATATTGATTATTAAAACCGAATAGTCCAATGTGACTGAGGAAGTAAGTATTCGGAAAAGAGAAAATATGAAAGTGAACAATTTATGACAATTTACAGAAAAAAGCAACAACTAAGATAATAATATATCCAAAGTTATTTCGCTGTCAATTATTTCTTAGGATTTATCTCAATTTGCATAATAAATCGCCAGTAAAGAAAGATCACTTACGACGAGCACAAGTTTTGCTTTCTGTTCATTTCACTGACCCAAAAGAGAATATTTTTTAATTGGGTAACTTGTACATACCGTGTTGTGTTGCGTTGTGTTGTTGGATGGAGCATCGGAGTTGTTCAAATCATGGACGTGGAATGTAGTACGTACATTGCGTATCTATTTATTCAATGTCACATTAAAATGCAACTACAGCTTCAACTAAAAGAAATGCTTTACCAGAAAAAATATAAATGTAAATATAAATGTTGTATTTATTAAAATTAAAATTAAAAATAAATAAGAACTTATCATCAATAGCAAATAGATTCAGATGCTGTGAGATGAACAACAGTTTGTTAAAAAGTTACAACAATCCTTACTATACATATATATTGTCCATGTTGAATTGAACTGAAGGCACATTGAAACGAATACTCGCCAAAAGCGGATACTGTGTGTGTGTGTGTGTGTGACAAGGGAAGAAATATATATATACATATATATATGTATATAAAGGAAAAAAATCGCAATAAAATCCATCCCATCCCAGGATGAAAATAATCATCGGTAATCTTTGTTGTCTTTCACATTGCGCCGGCATATGCGCTTGCGCTTTGTTGACGTGTAGCCGAGCTGCATGTGACTGATCACAAAATAGACAAACCTGAACCATATGCTTTTTGCCCGGTAACGTTTGAAAGCTTTCAACGGCAAATCGTCAACAAGATGAAGCATGGCGTCGCCGAAAACGTTCCAATATTTCGGATCAAAATTACGACGAGTGTAAAAGCTGTGCTGACATCCGAAAGCGATCATCAACTGTGCCAGTTGTTCATTGTCATAACTGAGGGAGTTAATAATCATGTCAATTGTATCCTATAAAAAATAAAAGACACAAAATAATAAAAAATAAAAAATCTCAAAATTCAACTTTTTACGCATATGTTTTATATGTATATAGAATAAAAAAAAAGAGGAATAAATAAAAGTTTCCATTAATTTGATATTCATTTTTGAAATTTCCAATGACAAAGTGGTCGAGAATTTGGAAGAGAACAAGTTAATTGAAGAATTTAAAAAATTGATAAATTTACACAAAAAAATCATGCTGAAGAAATTATTTGGAATAAAATTATTAATTTGCTTGCCTGTAAAATTAGCATGTGCTTGCGCATTCGTTCGTCGATTAGTGCTTTCTCGTCGGAAACTTTGGCCAAGCCGAAAAAGCGTTTGATTTCTGGACAAGTGGCGAAAATGATTTGGAAAAGCTTCGCCGACGCCAGACCCTGATGCACTTGCTTCATCTGCTTCCAAAGCCAACGCAGAAGTTTCAACTCGCCGGCAGAAAGGCTGAATCGGAGATTTTCTTTGGGCGCGAAGCGGTTCTGCTTCAAAGTTTCCACTTTCATCTTGTTGAAATACTGTGGATGACTTTGTTCGATGGACAAATTTGGACTTCCACGACTTGGCTGGTTGCATGTAGTGAAACAGGAACCCATGACGGTCGGGAACCCCAGGAAGCCTCGTTGTTGTCGTAAGTTGTCGTTGTCGTCGGCCTGGCAAGGCCACACAAGTCGAGGTACGAGCTTTTCACACAAGGCGGGGCAACGTCAGACTAGGAACAATGGGCCAGAAATGAACCGGCAGACCAAAGAAAAATTGATCGACAAATTTTGGCCAATAGAAAAATCCCTCATCGAACCAGTGTAGCAATTGAACATCCAAATTCACAATTGAACTTATCCGATTTAATTATGCAACTCAGAAGATGCACGCGAGCGGCATTATACATACATGTATATATATATTTGGTGAAAATTTTGTTTGCACCATCACGTTCAGCATCATCAACTTCAGCATCACAGTTGAGCGTCAAATTTTCCACGCTGGTTGACAAAACGATTTGCAAAGAGACAATAATAAAAGTAGAATAAATAAAATAAAACAAAACACATAATCATATTTTCTTATCATTTATCGTTTAAATATCCAGTCATTGCTAACTGAAAATGACTGACGATCGATGAAGCTGTGAAATTAGTTGAAAATCCATCAACAACAACAACAACAACTAAATCCGTGCAAAACTGTCTTTCTGGATTTCACACTCCGACTGCCCCGCCCCCCTCTGAGAATAATAATACACGCTCCGCTGTTCACCGAAAAGCCGACCAGTTGACGTTGACGCTGTCGCTGCTAACAAGAAAGCTGGTAGAAAAGATGGCTGTTTATTGGTTTGAAAATTTTGAAACTTTGAAAATCACATTTTCCCATCAAAACAGCTTCTTCCTTGCTTGCCTTGTTATTTGATTTTCAGTTTTTCACTAAAATTTTGTTGTTCAAATTTTTACAATAAATAATTTCATTTGTCATCTTTTGTTTTTTCCATATCAGAAGAATTACATCTGCTTTGATATTCAAATTTGCATTGAAAAAAAAAAGAAAATCCAACGAACACTACAATAATTTGTTCTGATATTTGACAAAAAAAGTAAAAAGTAATCTGAAAATTAACGCTGTTTCCTGAATTTCATTATTATAATTTCATATTCAACAGAATAAATTAAAAATAGTAAACTTTTCATTTGCAACAATGATAAATTGATAAAAATTATCCAACTTACATGATTTTCCCTTGATCAACTGCACACACACGGTCGGTCGGTCTTAATGGTTGCTTTCCATTCCAACCAACGTGCAACAATTAGCCAACATTTCACGCCGATAAACCAACAAACAAATAAATGACTTGAAAAGCATTTTATTATCCTCTTTGGATTATGCAAATTTTCTTCTCCTTTTCCAAAACAGCAATTTGCTCTTCTCCAGTGTTGATCAAGTGAAAATTACAACTTATCAACATCATTGAAATAAAGTCTGATTCGACGACATTCTGTTTTCAATCAATCAATACTACTAAACGTATGTATGCCTGTTGCAAAGCAATTTTTTCTTCATAATCAAATTCAACAATTTCAATATCACTTTCTTCTGTCAAACATTCATAACTGTAAACAAATAAATAAACAACTGAATTCTGTATCATGTGGAAATTTTTAAAAAAAGGCACATTTTCAATTTCAGCAAACAAAACTGCGCGACTATCGATCGCATTGGTTCGTTCGATGTCATCAATAAACGAATAAACAAGTAACAATATTAAAAAAGTTGAGAAAAAAAAGCGAAAATTAAAAATTATAATAAAATATTCAACTAATTCTCCGTACAGATGTGAGAGGAGGATAATTTAACGGCCAAATAAAAAACAAACAAGCAAACAGTAAACGTTAATAATTATCACAATCATCATCAATCGATCGATCAAAATGACGTCGAAAAAAAATTGATCAGATCAATCCGAGAGACGAAACAAGCTCAGACCCTTCCATCATCGATCGAATGAAAAGGCAAGGCAATGAAGAAGAGCAATATAAATGTGGAGAAAAAATTTTTTTCTGGAAAAACAGACAATAGAGGCCAGAAGGGATAGGAAACCAAAAAAAAAGAAAAAAAGAATGGATAATGACCAGCCAGTAATTTTTTTTCAACCCTATTCAGATGTCGTTGAAAAGATGAACCAAAAATTTGATCACAACACATACAGTGGACGACGAGGGATTGTTGTCGGTGACAAAATCGCTGACCAACGGCAAAGCTTTGACCGCAGGAGTTCGACTGGGTCCGGCCAGCTTCAGCATGTCGGCAATGCTAATTTCGGTGCGGCCGACGCAAATATTCGGCGCCAGCTGCAACTCGACCACGAACCGCACCCTCAACACGCTGTCCAACGATTCGAACCCAAACTGACCAGAGCAGAGAACATCTTTGCGGTTCATGTCCACAATGAACAGCTGTTTGGAATCGGCAACGCTCAGTTCGACCGTCACCGGACAATTGCGGGTATCGATTGGAATTGGCAAATTCCTTACCGACTGAATGTCCACATTCAGACGTCCAATTGGATGTTTCAATGACAACGTCCGACTATTCTGCTGCTGCTGCTGCTGCAACATCGGTTCATTCGATTCTTTGGCCTGAAATCAAAGGAAGTGTACAGACACAATCGAGAACAAACAAACAAACAAACAAACAAAAACTCCCTGAGAGAAGTATATACAAATAGGTAGAGTTGAAATGCTGAATTTAGTACCTTGGCAATTGCGGCATCGAGCTGCTTTTTCCACAACAACCTCGAATTGCTCGACAACGCTTTCAGTTGGATAGACCGCTGGTCAGAATTGAATAGAATACTGAAAGCGCATCCGTCGGCCGAACCAAAGTTCGAATTCGAATTACAATGGTCGTGTTGACCACAATCTTGGGACATTTGCAACGAAATGTCGGCCAACAGGATCGGCTGTTTGTACAAAGTGAAAGTCAATTCGCTGTTTTGGGACAATTTGAAAGCCATCGGATCAATTATCGGCTCGTCCGGAGTGCTGAGCAAAAGCATATCGTTGAACAAAAAGGCGACCAACAGGCGACCGGATTTCGCTTTCTGAAGCGGACCGGCGTGCAAAAATTGCCTCGGACCAAGTCGATTGGTCAGACCGTTGAATACCAGCTTCGGAACGGTGTTGTCGCAACGAACGTGATTCTGACACCAGTGGAGCATGTGGACATTTTCGGCTTCGCTGGCCAAACGGTTCACTTTGACGCACAGCTGTTTCAACGCCGACACGGCCTGTTCCAAATGGTCGTGGTCGGCCTGAGCCGGCGAAGTCTGCTTGAGCAGTTGTTGCAACATGAGCGGATATTTGGTGAATCTGGTCATCGGCAGCAGTAGATAATAATTCAACGGCAATCCACGGGCTCGACTGTCGTTGCAGCAACGGATGTGAACCGCTTCGAACAGTTTGTTCGTTTTCAGCTTGTAGTCGAGAAAATCCAACGCGGCCCGCAACTGCCGACCATAACAGACGAACACTTCGAAAAATGGCAACAGTTCGAGCAACACTTTGCCAACTTCGACGTCACCGTCCGCCGCTTGCAATTTGGCCAACATTCTGGTGCTCACTTTCACCAGACGACTCCAGCTGACAAAAATACGGTCCACTTCCTGAGCGCTGAGCAAACCTTGACGTGAAAGTGGCTTTTGGAAAACATCCCGAACCATCAGCAAATCGTCGACATAATTTCGTTCGCTTTGGATCAGCTCCTGCAACTGGCACCGCCTGCGTCGGTCGGTTTCGGTCCAACTGGACGAATTGGTGATCGTCTGACTGACATCCGCCGTTCTTTTTGTCCACGACAATCGGCCATCCGCATCGGATACCGATCGCTTCAGTGCACCACCACCACCACCACCATCGTCGTCGTCATTACCGTTGTGCACCCGGACGCTAAATGCAAAAAAAATCCAAATCAAACTTTTGGCTTTTTCTCTCATATTTTACTTTTCACACTGTGAACATGACGAAAATAATGAATGAATGAAACATTTGGAATTAATTCTATTTTTCCATTAGATCTACAAAATAAAAGAAAAACGACGCAACGATAATCAGAACAAAATCAAAGCAACGTTTTTAAGACAAAGATCAAATCGATAATGACACACACGTCAAAAAACAAACAACTCGACTACTGGTTGTTGTCGTTGTTGACGTTGCTTACAATATAGCACCAGCAAATTTGAAAGACAACAGAAAAATCAGCATGACAATAATGAATATACAGTGGCACACTGATGATATATATATATATATATATATATATCTTTGTTCATCAATAATTGGTAGCTAAGATGGAATGCAAAGTTGAATAATAATAATAAATTTCATTATTATTTTTAAAGAAGAATATTCTTTTTCAAATAATAAATAAAAGAAAAAGAAAACAAAGCAAAAGCGCAAGCAAAGATAGATAGCATCATCATCATCATCAAACCAATCCATCAGTTTGGATTGCATATTGTCAGCTGCAAATTTGATTGATAAAAGAAAATAATGAACGAGAGAGAGAGAATGAACGTGCGTGCTCGATTTTGGTTTGTTTGTTATGAGGATATTATTTACCGGATGTCTTCGGCATTCGCTTCTTCACTTGGAACTACATAAGTGGCAGGAAAAAGCCCCAACTGTCCGCTCGACATGCACTGACCAAGCCACCAGTCACCGTCGGGCTTTTCCAACACTTTGATCATGTCGCCTTGTTTGAATGTCAATTCGACATCCTGCTGCTTGGTGTAGTCGTACTGGGCACGGACCAGCTGAGTGGATTCAATTTTCCCCACCTGAGAGTCGTTGTTGGCGGGTTGTTGCAAGTCGACAATTTTCACGTAAACCCCCGGGAACCATCCGATTCGTTTCTCGCCGCCGGCTTGCAACTCGCCTTCCCACCAGCCGGTCGGTGATTTGGTACGAATTTTCACCAAATCGCCCAGATTCAACGTCAACTGATTGACGTCGGTCGCTTGAAATGGTGCAATCGCTTGGCCAAGTTCGCAGTAGATTGGTTCTTCGATCAGTACAACGCTCGGTAGTTTCTGTACAAAAAGAACGAGAATGAACGACAAATATGCCTGCCCTTTCATAAATATATTAAATTCGTCATTTACCGTATCCTGCTGCTTGTCGGATGCTGCAGTTGTCGTTGCTGTTGCAGTACCATTGACTTCGAACGAAGAAGATGTATCGTCGAGCGGTTTGACATAATTGGCCGGAAATATACCTTCCATATTGCCGGCTATGCCGGTCCACCATTCGGAATCTTTCCTGGTTACCAGAATATGATCGCCAACGTTGAATGGCAAATCGCCCGCTTCAGAAGCGACGAACGAATAAGTCGCCACGTACCATTCGCCGCTGACGACCGTTTGCTTTTGGTCACTTTGTTGTTGTCCATTTCCAATATCGTCATCATCATCATGTTTGTTCGACGTTTTCCACCAATCCGCAGCTTGTCCACCACCACCAATTCGATTGGACGAAGGCATCGTGACAACGTCGACACTGAGCGCTTTGTTTTTCACAAAATCGCTCCTTTTCTTCGATTCACGGGAACTGTCGTCGGTGGTGGTGAAATCGAACGTCAACGAACCACGCTTCAACGTGTGCTGCGACGACGACGACGGTTCCCTAATTTTAACGTACGACTTGGGAAACCAACCTTCCCGACCATCCTCCAATTCACCCTTCCACCACATCTCTTGCTGTTCGACGATACGTATGATGTCACCTTTGTTGAACGACAAATGATTTTCACTTTTTCCATGCAAATTGTACAACGCGGTTGCGTACAGTCCAGGCGAACTTGCATCACCGCCGCCACCAGTAGTAGCAGTAGCAGTAGCAGTAGCAGTATTGGAATCGTCTTTGTCGAAAGATTCCTCATTTATACTTTCCAATTTTTGAATCGTCGTCGCCTGCTGCTGCTGGTGGGGTGGTGGTGCAATTTCTGGGTTCAGTGTAGCTTGTTCTTCTTCCACAACACCTTCTTTTCCGACAACATTTTCAGCATTGGCATCCTGTTGATGACGATACCGTAAACGGTCTTCTTCAACAATTGGTTCCATGCATTCGGCAAATTCTTCGGGAAACCAACCGACTTTGTCTTTGATTTGGCCAGCCAACCATCCCGGTTCGCAGGCGTGATTTTTGAATACAAAAATCACATCGCCCGGTTGAAAGGACAATTCGTCGTCCGTACGGGCAACAAATTCGTACAACGCCCGATATTTGACGGTCACCGGGGCCGGTTCGTTTCCTTCGGCAACCAGCACCGGTTCGTCGTTGTACAGGGCGGTGGCGGTTGTCGGATTTTCGTTCAGTTCGGCTTGACGACGAAGCGCGTCGAAACGGCGGATCAATTCCTCATTGGCCCGCCATTCGTGCTGGGCCAGTCGACCGAGCTCTTCGAGTTGCTTTTCCAATACAGAACAGCGGCTCTTTTTCGACCTCAACTCCAGAACGTTGTCGTCGACATTTTTTCTCAAACCTTCGATAATTTGCATCCGATTCGCCAAACTCTGTTCGAGTTCGTTGGAAGTGGCGTCGTTCAAAGTCGTCGTCCGGTCGAGGTCGAACTGTTGCTTCTTGGCCAGCAGAGCTTGGCGTTTGGTGGCCAAGTGGTGCAGTTTCGCGTTCAGTTCGTCGTTCGATCGCCGCTGACAATCGATATCCCGCAATTTGTCGTCCCGAGCCTGCTTCATCCGGTCGAAAGTCGACGTCAAATCGTACACCTTCTGCCTCAGTTGACCAATTTTGCCGTTCAATTCGACCGCCTTTTCGCCCAACGCTTGGACTTGGAAGGCCAAATTTTTCCTCTGCCGTTTACCGTGGCAGACGGCTTCCAATTCCCGTTGACGTTGGACGGTCAATTCTTCCAAACGCATCTTGTCCCATTCGAGCTGACGTTGACGTTCCAACTCCCTTCGAGCCGCTTCCCGCTGTTCCACCAACTTCCGGTGCTCTTGGTCCAGGCGCAACTGTTCTTCGCGTTGCTTCTGTAACCGTTGCTCCATTTCGACCTGACGCCGACGTTCCGCCTCCTGACGTTCCCTCTCCTTGCGGGCTTGTTCGTCGCGTTCCTTGCGTTCTCGTTCTTCACGTTCTTGGCGTTCGACTTTCAGCAACTGCTGCCTGCGACGGTCCAATTCCACCTGGCCGCGTTCGAAATTTTCCCGCCGCTTATCCTCGAACGACTTGGCCGCCGACCGCAGTCGATTTTCATCGCCGGATTCTCCACTAGCACCAAATTCGATCGACTCCACACCTTCATCAATCAAGAAAAAAATAACATTTCGAACAACTTTTACCCCACGTTTTATAATTAATATACGATCGGAAAACAAAACAACATTGAATCAACCGAACAGAACGCACACTTGTACTTGTGCTTGTTGAAAAATCAATCTCTCAAGTGAACAACCAACGCCCGGGCGTGGCACACTACTTCCAAGTGAACACGACAGAACGATGATTAAAAAACAAAAGAACTACACTACTCACTTTCGGTTCCCATACTTTTGTTCCGCTTGCGCGGATCCCTGACCACGTCAGCAACTGCCGGAAGCGTGATACCGGCTTTGGCGGCGTCGATGTAACCCATGGCCAAACAAAATTCGTCCAAATTCAAACGACCATCTTTGTCCAAATCGGACAAAAACCAAATTCTCGCCAGCACGTCGTTACTCAAACCCGAACGACTCAATATCAGCCGGGCATCTTTGCCGGTCAAATATCCAGATTTGGTCTGATCCATGCCGTGGAAAAGATGCCCATATTTGGACCGATCCGGCGTCGACAAATTGATCCCGGTCGGCGGTCGAACGGTTCCAATCAACGCGCCCAGACCGGCTTGGGCGGCCGACGCCCGACGCTGGGGCACGCCGCACAGACGACTCGCCTGGTTGATCATCGACGAGGGCAAAAATTTCGGCATGTTCGCCCCGTGCATGCGCTTCTCGACCAAAAACATCGCCAACGCGAATTCCACCTGATCCAACATCCCATCTTGACTTATGTCGGATAAATTCCAAATTTCCGCCAACATTGACGAAGGCAAACGGAACTGGGTGAAAAATGTTTTCGCCTGGTCGCCGGTCAACATGCCGTTGATTGGTCTCAAAGATAAAAACTGCTGACTGTATCTGAAGCATTGTTCAGGAGTCAATTCCCAATTATCCGCGACCATGTCGCTCAACAATTGTCACAGAAAAAATGCTTCAACTGAAATTGAATATTTTGTCCAACCAAGTGACAAAAATTTCCGGATCACCGGCTTTCCAACGTTTTCGATTAAGCGAAGGAAACAAGCGTACGGTATCTGCCAACGAACCCACCGTACAGTAATGCAATACGCCGTCTTTCGAGAGTCGATCGGCGAGCTCGATCTGGTGATTGTCCAACAAAGAATCGTTGACAACTACCAAAAGCGGCTTTTCAAGTTCCAACGCTTCCAAACAGGAAGCGGCGCCGGCGTGACTGATCACCAAATCCGCCCACTTCAAATCTTCTGCCAGAGAATTTTTGTATCGATAAAATACAATCGACGGTTCAGTGATTTGCAAATTAGACACTGACTCATGCCGTCCGCGACCAATTTGCAAACGAATTTCCCCAACACCGATACTTTTCAACGCAGACAGAACAGAATCCGACGTTACAGCTGATATCAAATTGTCAAACTCCGTGCTACCAACAGTGACGAACAAGCGAAAATATTTTCTCGAACAAGCCGTGATCAAATTATTAAAATTAACAACGACGATTAATTTTTCGCAAACAACAACTCTTTAATTTTAGATATATCGGTCTTTTCTTTGCCTTTAGCCGCTTTCTCAATTGCTCTCCATTTCAATTGAAATCGTTCTAAAAAAATACACATTTACAAAACAAATATCAAAAAATCACTGATCAAATCAATATTGAACAGATACGTAACACTAACGACAGAACACAACAATTAATAATAACTTTGTAAATCAAATTATTCGCAATATAAAAAATATGTGCTCATCAAAAACATTAAACAAGAAATAACTTTCCTAAAGTATAAAATTTTCTTGTAATACGCATAAAAATTAAAATTTAACAATCCCATAAATTATCATAAAAATAAGAATTAATTGATCACTGTAAATAGAAGGCATTCATACTTCACTTAACTGGTTTTAATGAATTTCAATTCAGTTTATAACCAAATAATATCAAAGTAATTATAAAACTACACATATAATCAACGGCAGTTTTAAACAACGATATCGACTGAGAAAAGTAAAACTCGTCACCTTTTATGAGCTTTTCAGGTTCTACGTCAATAGTATGCCTGTAAATGCTATGGATTGCTTCAACAATTCTCTCTAAAAATTAAAATACATTTTCACGAAAATAATAACATTATATGATATGGTCAAACAAGTACTATTGAAATAAACTATGCTACGATTCGAATTTTTATAGAATGTCAGTTGGAAGATGTTAATGCAGTGAAAAGCAAATTGATTCCACATAACACTGAATTGTCAATTGAAATAAGCCATCTTGACTGATGAAAAATCGAATTTTATAGCATCGCAATTATTGATTCGCGCAAGGCAAGCAAATATTTAACTGACTATGATAATTTCTACTTGCAAATTCTGAAATAAGAATTGCGTAAAATTGGACCAAAAAAGAAAAAACAAGTCAAAATTATACACATAAATAAATAAGAGGGAACAGCACATTTAAAAAACAACTTTTAAAAAGAATAAAAAATATAATAAAAAATTGAACACATAACAAAATCCCAAACACAATGTTTGACAATAATATGATAAAGAAAAGTTCACAGGAATCTATTAAAAAAATGTTCTTACTGTCTTCCACTTCGATTGAAACAGCTAAAATTATGTCAATTAGAAAAGATGTTGTTACTACGTTTTATAAACTTCATTACTTGGTGTATCTAAAATTTGAAAACGTGTTCTTGGAGAAAATGGTGGAGCTCTGTGCAAAATATCCTTACGCCACATAGAAATTTAATGACTATAAGAAAAAATTACAGTAAAAATTAAACACGCAAGTATAAATGTACTTTGAATTCATTATTGCAAATAAGTAAATAAACATACATGTACTATATTTGTTTATTTATATAAATTTATTTATTATATATAATAAAATTTAATTTCTTTAAATAATATAATTAAAATGCGTACATGCATTCATTTAAATTACACGTAGCAGTTGACAAAGAAACAATGTAACAGCTACAGTACGCCGAACAACGCAGCTTTGCAGACTGACAATTATAGAGTATTTGCATAAACAGATTAGATTCATTTTACTTATTTTACTATAAAATAAATTTATGCAATAAATCAGCATCATTATTCATAAGCAGAATACCGTGGATGTTGCACGACAGTAATTTACAGTATAGGTTGATTTTTTTGTTTAACATTAGGCTGAAAATCTTAATTTACACATTATTTTAACTTATTTTTTTATTTAATTATTTAATTTCAAATCTGAACTTGTAAATTTGAGGATGAACAATCACACGCACTCGAAGTAAACGGTAAAACTTTTTAGTATTAACGAAAAAATGCTTTTTTTAAACCTAATTAAAAAATGAATATTAAAAATGAATAACAGGATCAGTTTTTATACAAAAAATATGCAAAAAATTATCATTTATTTCTGAACAAGCAAATGAAACTTGATTTCAGCTTAGAGGTAATTTTGGTTATTTTAGATTAACTTATAATAAAAATATATAAAGAATTTCTCGGATGCAATAAAAAAAATTTTTAATCAAATATAAATAAATAATTATTCATTCCTTTATTCACATCTTTACTTGTACTTGATGTTAAAACTCGTATGAAATATTGTCAGAGATAATTAGTGAAAGGCATTTACAAAACACATTTTAACTTTAATTAATGGTATAATTTAATATTTTAGCTGAAGAAAAAGAAAGATTAATGTTGAATTGTACAGTCTGCCCTATTTCTGTAAACAATTTTCAAACATAAAGAACGAACTTGAGCATCTTTTTCAAACCCACAGCGCCATTATTACAGTGAACGACAGTCGAGCACTTTATTTTGGATTGTTTGCAGATATTTGTGCGCTGGAAACCAGTTTGTAGTATTGCATTTTGCAGCAGCATTTTTACCGCTGGGGCTTTGGTATAAAATGCCTCTTCACCATAATAATTTTTTCGAATACAGAAATGGAGAAAGTGATCCATCGGCTCCTCCGTTTGTTGCACCATTGATTGAAAAGTGGTACAGTTTGTTTTAATTATTTATGAATTTAAGAAAAATTAATTTGTTAATATGTTACAGATGAATCACTTTATTAGTTTAGCTTAATTGACACTAATTTTATCTTAATTTTTATATTGAGTGCTGAAAATGGTTATTTTGGCTCTTTGCCTTTGTAACAAAGAAGGAGCATTATTTGTAAATTATGAAATTGATTATTTCGTTTTAATTATACTGAACAGTTTCAAAATTCAGAACATTTCTGCCGACAATTTCTTCCAGTTTTGTTTTATTGATCGTTCTTTCATTTTAAAACTCTTCTCCAAGAAATTTACTGCACTGCTGAACATCATACTATAGTAACAGGCGTGTTTATGCATTTTTATACACATTTCTAGATTGCTAATGTTTTTTTTTCATTTAACATAGCAGTAAATTTTCCACTACAACAGCTTAAAGCTGTAATTGCTATCTAGGTTATTTTCAGTGTTTTTCTTCTCACGTAATGAGCATTGCAAATATATTTAAAGAAAAATAAATTTCAAAAATGTGAAAATTCTTAATAATTGAAATAAATGTCGCGGAAACCTGGATTCACAGAATGTTAATTGGTGTTTATGTTCAATGTTCGAAATGCGACATTTCACTGTTCAATTTTTAGTCAACGAATATTGCATCTTTTGCACAATTTGAGATATTTTAAAATGATACTTTAGCGGTCGATCGTACTGTAATGTTTGTGATCATTAAGTATGTTTTTATTTTGAATTGAACGCCGCACGTTGCCATTTTTCTCAAGTGTTTTAAATTAGATTTAAAGAATTGATAATAATTAAAAGAGTGAACATTTATATTTATGACAACATTACGATTCTTTGTAGGGGAGATGTCCGCATACAGAAATTAGTCGATTCAAAAAAGTGGTCTTGTCGAACCCAAGGAAAGTTTAGCTTATCATTTCAAGAAGCTGTCGAATGCGAAAAGAAATGCAGACAAAAGCTTCTCTCTTCTGTGCCGAATTACTATTTCAAGGCCGTAATTGAATTTTTGGACGGCAGTGAGTAACTTTTGATTTAAAAAGAAAAAGTTGTTACTTCAATTCGTTGTTCAATTGGAATATTTGAAATTTCAGCAAAGTATTGCATTTCCACTATAATGGACGAATTGCGATTCCAGTTCAAGCACATGTTTTTCGAAGGGCAACCAGTGTTGGTCAACCACGGAGGAAAGAAGTAATGGCTAATATATTGCAATTGTGATCATATTTCACGGTATCACGATGTTTCAGTTGTCATGGTCAGATAGTGTCTTCAAGATTGGCGTCGAATCGTGCCAAGAGTTCGAAGATAACCAACGGGGAAAAAGGCACCGTCAGTGCTGCTAAGATCGAAGAGGAAGTGATAAAAGAAGTAAAGTTTTGCATGTTGTTGTTATTGTTGAAATTTGATTTCATCATCAATTCATCCAGGCCAAGCAGATGATTTATACAGTTGTCATGCGGCAAGGCAATAAAATGCAGAAGATTGAAAATGTGAAACCAGATCAAATTAAGTAAGTCGTAATACAGTGAGTGAAGATTGTTTGAAGAATAAGAATAGCATCTCTTTTTTGTGCGTTGCAGATCTTTGGGGGCGAAACCTCCTTGTGGTAAGGTTATTCGGGAAATAGTTCGAACTTTCGCTTCGAAACCAAATTTTGCCTCTTCAAGCTTCCCGTGGAAAGCTGATCCTACGGTTCTGAATGAACTGAAAAGCTTTGATATCGAAGTTGGATTACAAATTATGCAGTTGTTTTTTGTTTGTTCTATATTTCATAATCAAACAATTGTATCGACAGATTGGTGATTTGCCAGACACAGGAGGTCGTAATAGTACTTCAAGCCCAAATGAGAAGAAGAAAAAAGACCAATCGACGTCGAAAAGTTCTCGTCCGTCGACCAGTTTATTGCAATACTTTCCCAGAGTGGATAAAGCAGTTGGCGGTGATTCTGCTGCACAGTCTGCCGCGTCATCTCCACAGAAGCGGCAAAGTACATCGAAAACGTCGCCGAAATCGCAGAAAAATGCCCAAGCGGAGAAGATTTTGAAAAAGTATGCGAGCAGAGCAAAGCGAGTTTTTGTTTTTGAATTATGCAAATGATTTTAGGGCGAAAACGGTCCAAGCGACGCCGAAAACATTCTCCTTCAATATAGAAAAGTCTGAGTGCAGAATAAGCATTGTTATAAAGCACTTTTCACTGTTGAGCATGTTTAATTCAGGTTGGAATCAATGTGGACAGATACTTTGGAAAACCCGCACAAGTGGAGAATGTATAGTCATTATGCGGACGCGATAGTGCGCAAACGGGGTACGGTGAAAGAATTTGAAATGATTCCAAACGAAGCACTCAGAAGGGATATGCTATCACGTTTGCAACTTCGAAAAATGCGACAGAAGATGTATATATATATATATATATATATTGATGATTTTATAATTTATTTATTCAAATTATTATTCGTATTTTTTATGGATTTCAGTGATAGCATGAGTGGAGAAGACAAGAAGAAGTTTATCGATGAATACAAGTTGAAAAGGAGAGAATTGCAATTGGAGCGAAATAAGGTGATCATATTTTTCCAGCAGGTTGTTTCAATTCAGTTCAATTGAATTATTTAAATTTTTACATCGTGCAGATATGCGATGATCTGCAATTGGCCGACGGTAGTGCTTTGCCAGTGCCGAGTTTGTGCATTCCTCCAGAGCCGATGTCGCAAGAGGATTTTGGCGAAATGTTGTCACTTTGCGCTTTCATCCATTGTTACAGGTCGGCTTTTAATTCATTTCACGAATACCAGTTGAATTTCACCGACATGTGCAAAGCAGTTGCTTCTTGTTGCGACAGTAATTTTCAAGAAGCAAACGATTTGCTAGTCCATCTGCTCGAAGCGGCGATGCAAGCTAGAATTGTAGAAGTATGTGTGTATGTAGAGGTGATGATGTTGAAATTTAATTATATTGTGAAATTGTTTTGATAAGACATATGAAGAGTTTCACATACCGTTGAAATCGATCACGTTGGACATTTATTCGGCCAGTGAAATTGCTCGAATCATGTTGAAAGAGAAAGAGGATTACGAGTCAGAAGACGAAGAACGCAAATCGTCGGTCAGCTCGGACAACTCGGACCACTGCTTTGATTTGACAATGGTAAAATTAGCATATATGTTCTCTCTGTGTTCAAATAACGGAAAATATTCTGTTTCTCTGTTTTTTTTTCTTCACAGCAATCACTGTTAGAAGAGATGGCGAATGTGGAATTCTACCAATTGGATGTAAAATGGAAAGTGAAAGTTCTTTCGTACTTGGTGGAAATGCTTCTCCGGTCAAATGTGATGGAGGAGTTTTTGCGAAAATCCTACCAGAAATTCAACTCTGCTTTGTAAAAAAAAAAGAGAGAAACATTTTCCATTGGTGTGTTGTTTAAAAAAATAATTTCTTTTTCAAGGAAACGAAAAATACAATTGAGCAATGAATTGACGAAAATGAGTGAAAATAATAATAACCCCAACAAAGGTCGACGAAGTAATTGATATTTATAATGCGTTATGATTTTATAATTTTCTATCATATATATATATATATATATGTATTTAGTGGTCAGTAATGGTAAATTGGACAATTTTCTGGTTGATCTGGAAGATGAGGAACAGATGAAGAAGAGGAGGAGGATGATGGTGAAGAACGAGGAGGAAGAGAAAGAGGATGAAAGTTGTCCTGGTAAAGTGCAAACAACGCCCAAGCAGACGTTGACTTTACGTCAGCAAGATTTACAAGAAGAGAAAGTGAAACGACAAAAGCAAAAAGAAGAGTAAAATAGAATAATTTTTCATTTTTTTCACTTACCTTTTTATTTAAATTTCCATTTGGACAATTTGTCGATTCAGGAGAGAACGAGAAGCTGCGAGGGAAAAGTTGAAAATTCAACTGGAAGCGACCGACAAGGCGATTGAGGTGTGTATAATGATGATGATGATGATGATATGTTTGCTTTTCTACGATTTTCTGTTTACAGATGATGAGGAAGTTCAGTGTGAAAAGCATGAATAGAATTGCCCCGTTGGGTACTGATCGATGTTACAATCGGTATTGGTTTTTCGGCAAATGGCTACCGGGGCTTTTTGTAGAGAAGGTTTCTTATTTCTAACATTGTGTTGTTGAGTGTAAAAGTAATTTTTTTTTCTTTCAGGGTTGTTATCAATGTTCAACTTTCGACGGCAACAATGACGAAAAGTATAATAATTAATGATAATATATATATATGTATTTGATCAAAAGAAATTTGCATACATTAATATTGTTCCATTTTCTTGTTGGTTCTAGTTGTTCAAGTGCTGCAGCGTACCAATGGTGCCATTACGATACCGAAGAACAGATAAGAGAATTGGTCGACCATCTTCTCGACAAAGGTGAACGCGAATCGCAATTGAAGAAGGCAATTTTGAAATGCTTGCCAGACATAGTTTCCTCTTTGAACGGCAACAACAACAACAACAACAAAAATGTCAAATTGGAATTCGATAATCCCGTGAAATGTATGCAAATGCGACTTTTGGATCTTGAACAACAATTCACCGCTGGTCACTTTGTTCAATTTGAAGATCGCCAAGCGTGGATAAGCCAGGTGAAAAAAGCGGCAAATTTGAAGCAACTGGTAAATAAATAAATAAATAAATTTGTAAATGTAATGATAATTGGTTGTATTTTTCAGGCAGATTCGTTGGTCAGTTTGCAAAAAATGATCCGGCCAAATTTACTTTGCGGTTACATGGAAATGGACGGGCTGAATTCGAAAAAGAAAAGCCAACAACCGTCGTCGGCCGACGAACAGCGCATTGCCAAGTGGCAGCGTGCGGTTCAACAGGCTGCGACGTTCAGCCGTTTGTTTGTACTGTTGTCAGTGTTTGAAAAGAGCGTTCAATTGTACAAATCGACCACAAAAGCGGTGAGTAAAAATTACAATGAGAGAAAATGATGAACGAAAAATATTTAAATTATTTCTTTTTTAACAATGTAGAAATGTCAGATATGCCGCAGATCGAACGATGTGAAATGTTTGCTACTTTGCGATGCTTGCAATGCGGCCTATCACACGTTTTGTTTACGACCGCCATTGGAAACTGTACCTTCGGTTGCTTGGCTTTGTATTTCGTGCAAAGTATTTATTTATTGTTTATTTTCACGTTGTTTATTTATTTATTCTTTCTTTCTTTTTTCAGCGAGACTGTTCCAAGTGGAAAATAAGAAGTGAACGTCAAGAAAATGATCGAGTACGCGCGTTTATTATTGTTATTAGCGAAAGAAAAAATTCACTTTGCTACTTTTTTTTCAGTTTGAAGAACGCGAAGGAAAAACTACAATTTCTGATACAGCTCGCTGCACTCGAAGTATATATATATAACATAGTTGATTTGACTTCTTTCTGATTAGTCAATTAATTAATTAATTATTACATTTCAGGTGGAAAAGTAATAAATGCATCGCAATATGACGTTCAACGGTGCGTATCTCGATTGGAAAATGACCAGATGAAATTTGAATTTTTCATTCAATAATAAATGATGAGTGTTGTTGTTGTTCAGATTGAACGGTGAAGCGTGTAAAGAGGTGCAGAAGAAATGCAGGGAAATATTTGAAAAAATCGAATCTTCAGACTTGTCGTCTCATCTGCTAACTGTGGCCGAAGTAAGTGTGATGGTTGCCTGTGTAGAGTTGTTTGTTTACTTGTTTATTTTTGAATTTTCAGAGTACAGGTATAGTGCTTCGAAGGGGTCGTGCTGTGGAAAGATTGAAAACTCTGGCATTTGTGAAATCCCGATTGGACAATTACGTCAGTTTGGAAGAATTTTTCTCCGATTTGAAAGCTGCTGTGAAAAACGGTCGAACAACCTATCGAGTATTTTTCTGTTCACTCAAATAAGAGAGATATGAATTATTAATTTTGATTTTTGTTTTCACTGAAGGGTCGAAAACCCATCTTGCGCAATCTGGACCATGTGGAAGAAATGATTGAAGAATTGGAAAATGATTACAATACGGACGATGAATACGACGAGCAGTCAGCATAAAATGGGACAATTTTAACACGCCTCTTACCTCACAGTTTAATTGAATATGTTAAGCATGTTATTATCATTATCATTGTTTGCACACGATTGATTGTAGAGTTAACTTTTCACCGCTACGCACACGTCTTACTGTAAAATTGAAACGTTGAAAATTGTTTTTCTTGTTTTTTAAAAACTAGTTTATCTATTTTAGTTATATATATATATATATATACATATGTTTTATTATTACTGCACTGATATTATTACTGTAGTGATGTTTTCCTTTTTTTCCAACTATTATTATTATTATTATTATTATGATACATTTGTGTAAATTTATAATAAAAGTTCAACTTATTTGATTTTCATCTGCCGAATGCAAATCACCACTCGTAAGAAGTGTATCAACAAAAACTTCGACCACGATTGTTGTTAAGAGGAACAACTAATTTGAAAAGAAAAAAAGTAATTGAAAATCGATCATCAATATTCTACTTTGAACAAACAGACCAGTTTTGTCTTGTCAGTGATAAAAGGAAGAGGAGGAGGAGGAGGAGGAGGATTGTAAACAACTTGTATGCAAAATTAAAAATGAAAATTATTCAAATAACAAAATTGACCGAAGGCTAGAAAATTAAGTGAAACGCGAAATGCGCATGCAAGTTTCAAATTATTATTGTCCATGCTTTATGTCGACTTACTTCACTTGATGATTGGTCGAATTGGAGGCGGGCGAAAAAATGGCCCCGGCGAATTTGAATGGTCGGTCAGAGTTCGATCCGCCGAAAGGCGATTGATATCCCCCTTTCGATGGTCCATCGAATCCAAAACCGGCAACGAGTTCAATCAATCCTACATCACGACATCCATCCATCCATCCATCCATGATGCCGTTGCAACAACAGCAGCAACAACAACAACAACAACACCAACACCACCACCAAGCTGTGATTTTGAACATCGGTGGGCGGCGGTTTTCGGTTTCGGTCAACAGTTTGGCCATGGAACCCGAAAGCATACTTACCCAACTTGTGCGTGAACAGTGGCGTCCAAGTTTGGGCTTCACCGAAGTCTACATCCATCGCGATCCAACCTACTTCCACTACGTGCTCAACTATTTGAGAAACGGGCACAGGGCCTTGTTGCCCACCAACGAAGTCGACATGGCCCAACTATTCCGAGAAGCGGAATTTTACCAACTCCACGGCCTGCTGCCACTCCTGTGGCGCGTCACCCAAAGCATGCCAGTTATCGGCGACCAACTTCAGGTACTTGATTTTTTTTAATACTTTTTCCATCCAATATTATGCAAATTATGCAAATTATTTTTTTCTTGGATTTATTGTTTTGTGAGAATTTTTTTGAAAATTAAAATTATCATTCTTTTTTTTTTCAATCAGATTCTTTTTTTGTCAAAGCAAATCAATTACAGTACGTACAGTGTTACTGTATCCGTGTGAAACTGTACACTTGTAAAACAATGCTTTCGCGATTAATTGATCGTAATCGTGATAAAATTTGAATTGTATTCAACTAATTCAGTTTTATTTTCTTTTTTGTTAAAAAATATTCACGAATCTTTTGAATTTCAAAATTAGACCTACTTTCTTTTTCAATTGTACGGTTACTTGATTGTTTAACAAAAAAATTTGAATAACTACAACACTCCACGCACGAATCGACGAAACAACAGCGTGAATTCAATTTTCTCGCGCAGTGTTGTTCTTCGACTGTTCCACTGTTTGTTTATCACCGTAATGTTTATCTGATTGAGGTGAACGACGAAGTTTCTTGGAATCCTGGCGTTCTGTCACTCTACTGGCAGTCGGTGGCAGTGAACAATCGCTGCTACGGTCCTCGCCAAGCCCACTTCCAAATTGTCGGTCCGATACGGGGCAAATACCAACTACGCTGTTCAGCCTGGTGGTGCTACGACATCTCTTGCCCGGCTTGCAGTCAGTTCGATTTTGCCCCGATGCCAGAGTCGGTGGAACTGTTGCTTATTGAACAGAGCGTCAAGCAGGATATGACCCAAGCGCGTGGGGTTGTCAAACAGTTCGCCGCCGACGGCATGTGTGCACTGGTCGAGTGGAACCAAGGATCTTACCGATTCCACCTGCCAGTGTCCGCACTACTCAGGTACAGAAGGTGAATCAATCAATCAATCAATAATATATGATGATGATGATGATGATGAACCACGAATCCATCGCGATTCCTCCCCCATCATTCAACTCAACGAAAGTTCTCTCTGTTCGTTTTAACGTCTTAACTTTTTCATATCGACAATGCATAATTTTGATTAATGAATTTTTTTATTATTAAATTCAATCTTCTTCTACAAAAACTTCATCAAAACATAAACTTAATGAAAAAAAAAAACTTAACATCTTCACTCAACAAGAGACGCGTTGTTGAACATCATATCATTTACCGACGACATTACGACAGATGTCTGAAATTCGTGTTGCTCGAATGCGTATTTCGTCATTTTGGTGTTTTGACAATTCTTTAAAAAATAACTTATTTTTCAAAAACTTGCAAAAGCTCAAAAAGCACTCGCGTTCTGCACCGGATGGCAATTCAACTGAATAACCATTGTCGGTTAAAAATACAACATGGCCAAAAATGTTGTCCAACAAAGCCAAAAGTTTCACGAGAGTTTCTTCCTCGTTGCACTTCTCGTGGAAATAAGTTTCGTATTTTTTGTCCAACTGAAAATAAAAAAAACATTACTTTATGTACAATTAAAAAAAAATCAATTACGTTTGGAATCATGGCGTGGCACAGTGCCTTGTTGGTGGATAAATTGACCAAAAATGATAAATTTATCTGACGCAAATTTTTCTGTCCCTTGCGGCATGCATACATCCTAAACAAATATTGTACGATAAGTATAAGAAAAAAAGAAAAAACGTTTGCTGCATACTCAGTAAAAATATGCGGTATAATTTTGGAATAGTGAACTTCGTATTCTTCATCAATTTCCGAGCTGAGACTTACTAAAAGATTAACAACTTCTCGATGATGATGCTTATCCTTTGTTTTCAAATAATTGCCAATAAGATATGGTACACATGACTGCTAAAAGAAATATCATTTGATAAAAAAATGTATAATTTAACCAAATTTAAAAAGATTTACTTTCAGATAATTTCGGTTCTCAGGATCAGCAGCAAAATTGCCAAGTGCTTGCAAAATCAATCGCTCTGAATCAAATGGGAACTTTTCCTCCAATAGCATATTCTTCATCAGTGGCACAACACCGGACTCGCGAAACACCGCCTAAAATTACCATTAAAAGAAATCCAAATTTCGAAATAAAACTACCTTCACATCTACTTACGTGATTAACCGGAAACGCGGATGCTTTCAAAATTTCATTCAAAGTCGCCAAAAAAACGCTTTTCTCATCGCTGAACAAGCGATTTTTCAATGACACGGCCTTATCATAAGTAATGCTATCAGGCAAAGCAGTTTCATCGTTCCTGTTGTTTGCTTCGTCCACTCGTAAACAGACGACCACCTTTTTGAAATAATTCGATTTTTTATTCAATTCTGAATTTGAGCTCTGCTCAGAATTTTCCGTTCTATCCGCCGAATTGGCACTGCTGAACTTATTCCCAGTAACTGCTGTTGGAACTGCTTTCGAATCACCCATACTGGAATCGGAAGTAGCAGATACAGCAGTACTGGATATCAACTGAGAAGTCTCATCAGCATGTTCTAAAAGCGAGGCCGTTTGCAACGATTTCTGTTCACTAGCTTGAACATGCGAAGAACCGTCTGCATCAGAACGCAGCTCAGAAGAATTGTCTTCATCAACCTGAAGCTGAGAAGAGTCATCTTCTTCAACCTGCAGCTGGGAATACTGTTCTTCAGAATCGATGTTCAACGATTCGGGTGCATCAACTTCATGGATATTATAGTCCTCCGCTGGTGGTGAATCGAAATTCGAGAACGTTGCATCCTCAACTGTGATCTGATTTTTTCCATTACTTGATGAACTATCTAAAAAACAATGATAAAATTCAATAACTGTGCAATAAAACAAACTTCATATCCGACTACAAAAGCAAAATTCACAATTCATATGACATTACAAGTAAAAAAGTAATTAAAAAAATCATAAAGTGCATCAGTTACATTAAAAATTCACATTTACAATAATGCTCAAAAGCAAGTCATGAATTTTACTGTATTTCAGTGAAAAAAAAACTAACGCAAAACCAAAAACTCTTTGTGATCATACTAAAAATTAAAAAAAAACAACTGAAAATTCAACCACTTTAATATTTTAAGTATTTGGATATGATGCTTTGCTTTTAGTAACCTGCGCCAAAAATGTCAAAATAGACGCCGTTTAAGCATGGTGTTTTCGGACAAGTATCAACGAGATTTCAAAAATCATTATTATAAACTCTTTCGATTAATTATCAAAAACAATGGAATAATATAAATTCGACTCTTACCATCAGATTTTCGCAGTTTACGACTCTTGAAAACTTTCCACATGGCGAGGCCGAGGCCAGTCGCAGCCGCCGACAACAGAATAATTTTTGAACTTTGTACCATTTTAGCGAACAAATTTGTTTCACGTATTGATAATTTACTTTGGTGTTGATAATTTTAAAAAACCACAACAAAGCAAAGATGCCAACCACCCGCCTGAACAAGCCACTGCGTCGAACAAATGCACAATCTCCTTACAATGTAGTACAAGATGTGATAATTAGGTACAGAAAATGATAAATTTTCTTTTGTAATTTATTGAATATAAAAAAAATTTATTTAATATATTTAATTTAAATTTATTTAATAAAAAAATTTTTTAATTATATTTTCCTAATTTTTGAAGCAAGAAATTAAATTTTATTTTAATTTTCAAATGGAGTGGAAAATGGTGAAATTGATAGCATCCGAATAAAGAGCGAAAATTTGTTTTACTTTTGTGGCTAAACGTGCGATGAATATTTGCCAGTCATGAGTGCCAGTTTAAGCCAGACTTATTCATTATCAATGAAAGTGTCAACTGACGCGCTCAATCTTGAAACTGGGTCATCGGTTGTTCACTATAGCGTTCGCGCTTAACGTGTGAATGGAATTTTGAATTTTTCGAAAAACATTTACAACGCATTTATTCATTAGAACTAGGCAAAATTGTAGCGGTCATTTTGAAAATGCTGCTGTATTTAAAAAAAACGGATAAATTATATGGTCAAATTTGAAATTTGATCTCTTTTTATTCACCTTCTTGCAAATAGTGTTGATTTGTGTTTTTTCTTAAGCAATTGTTAATTGTTGGTCAAGTTGAAAATTTCGCTCGTCTTATATTGTAGAATTATATCTTATTATGAATAGAAAATTAGCGAAGAGAAGCTGTACAGAGAAAAAAATATGCGCATTCTGCAAGCATCTGTTGTCGCTTGTATACGACTTGTAGTAATTCCATCGGGCTTAGCAATTGCTGGGTTCAAATTTTGTAAAACAAGTTAAAACGTTCGTACTGGGCCATCAAATCACTATCCTAAGTATTATATATCATTGATTGTTCTTTATCAGATAAATGCGTGGGTGATGATTAACAATTGAAGACAGAATAATATATGCTAAAAATGAATTTCACAAAATTCTATTCGTATTGAAATTGATCACAAATTGAAAATTTTACACTTCACATTGACCTCATTTTTTTTTTCAATTTTTCATTCAATAATCAATTTTTATATTGAATAATTAGAAAAAATTGAAATGTTTTTGTATGATAAATTTGAAAATAAATGAAAATTAAGTTTTCTTTTTGAAGTATCAATTTTGACACAGAAAAACCGGTTTACGTCGGGTCGGTCGTAAAAGTGGCGGGAACAACGGGCAGTATGTACTTTAATCCATTCGCTCGACTGTACTCGTTTGTCTGCCCACAGTTTGAAAATGAAAATGAATCCTCGAAACATTTTCGCATCAAAACAATACAAAGATCAAGCCAGACAAGCAGACGACTCGTCCGTCGCCCATTTTCGTGCCAACAACTACTAAAACTGTAAGATTATTGTTTTTAACTTCATTTTATGAGCATTGTTGATATTTTTTTTATTGTTAATTATTTCGAGTTGATGCACAAATTTATTTATTGGTAAAAAAATATTTCACGGTGAAATTTAATTTGAACCGAAAAAAAATTAGTTCTTCTGATCAGTCAGTTAGTTTTTCTTACCGGGTTTGGAAAGTTTTTTTTTTATTTGGTTCGGGCACATTCTACTTGGCCACTTTTTTTACATCGATCAGGTAGGCCAGGAAAGGTGGGTGAACAAATTGCTCAGGCAAAAGTTCAGAAGAACAAGCAACAGCAACAACAATGGACGACAATTGAGCATATTGGTTGTCGACGCGTTGCAATAATCCGTATCGCACAGGCAGACTTCTTGCAGGGCGGCTCCGCTGAACGCGTGCAAATAATTCAAATGACTTTGAGCTTCGTCCAGACCCATTTCTTGGGTTTCGGTCTGGACGTGGTGACAGCCGAGCGGCGAAAATGGCATCCTTACCGTACAACCCTTGGCTAGCCAGTATTTTCCATTGTCTGGCATGTGCACCACTATGGTCATGCAAGTATCCTGCCCCGAAGAGCATTCCACTTCTTCGTGGCCGGATGTGCAGTAGGGCTTTCGAACGTCGGTAATGATGCGCAAGTTGTCGGCTGTGACCGCCTGGTCAATACCGTCGCGTACTGTACACATGCTGCACCGCAAGCATAGAACTGACGCTGAACCGCTGATGAGCGTCAATGCGCATCGCAGCAAACGGCCGAGCTCCATTCTGGCATTATCTTACTTTATTCCACCTTATTACGCTTTTCAAGGCAATCTCTGAAATAATATTTTTATCTTTTCAAATTATCATACAGAAAAGATACAATTTGGTGATGAATAGTTTTTTTTCCTTTTTGCCATTTGTCAATTTCAAAACTTTTCCTCTGAATTATTCCAAACAAAAATATTTTCTCAAAGGTGAACAATAATATTCATTGCTGATTTTCACAATTGTTCAATTCGTTTGACGAAGAATTTCTTTTTTTTAATTTACAAATTTAATCACCAAATGGTCTGTATTATTATATATGAACAGCAGTAATTTTTGTCATTGACGACGGGCAATTGATAAACGACAAATGCACTACTACTTACCACTTCTCTCTCTCTCTCTCTGTGTGTGTGTCTATAAAATGTGAAATTTGTCTAATTGAATTAATTGATGGATGAATAATCTTTTCCAACTGATTTGAATAAAAAATTTCTCTTCACCTAATAAAATTAATATAAAGAAAAACCACACTCTTGTGGATTAGATTAATTTAAAAAAGAAAAAAAAATTTCTTCTCGACCAATTCTGTGCAAGTGAATCGATTGATATTTTTCATTTCAATCAGGATTAGTGATGTTTATACAGAGATAAATGAATGGGTAATAGGAGAAGGAAAAATGTAAATAAATAAAATTATATACATGTACATATTATGTTGGGATATTGAAAGAGAGAAAGAGGGAGAGAGAGAGATTATAATATTAAAATGCATGAAAGTGGAAATCAAATAAGCGTACAACAATATCACATTTAATGCAGGTAAATTGAAACCCGGTTAGACAAGTGTTAGCACATGTTCTCTCACTCAATTCAACCAAATTCCATTCAACGTGATACTTTTTCCATTTGAAAATGTTCTTCATCATATTACATTTTTTTCCCTCCTCTTCAACAGATCCATTAATTTTGCATAATTTTTGAATTTGTTAAAACAATAAAAAAACAATATAGACTGAATATAAACGGGACAGATCAAATCTCGGGGATAATAAAAATTTGTTGAAAATGAACAACGACCACCATCGCCGCTTGGATAAGAAAATGAGAAAAAAGCTGCTGCTGCTGCTGCTGATCGAACAAGCTTGACGTATAAATAAGCATAAATTGAATAATGGGCAAAGTAAGAAAATTGAATGTGGAAAAAGGAAATAAATTGAAAATTGGTGGCTGAAATCTCGATCGCGCGTTTCCCACTTGCAACATTGTAACTGAACTGATGAAAATTTGCATAAATTTGTATTGAAATGAAAAGTGAATTGAAAAAAAAGAAAGAAAATAATTATAATGTAAAATTTACAAATTGAATAATAATAATAATAATATGTTGAAAATCAATTTCAATCGAAAAGTATATATAAAACAGGACAGATAAATGAGAAAGAGCAAGTGCAATTGCAATTCAATTGCATTTGTTGTTTTATGCAAATTTTTAACCAACTCAACATTTCCGATTGTTTGATTTTTGTTCGGACTGAAAAAGTCGAACAAAACCGATTGGGATCGTCAGAAATTATTAGTACAAAAGAAGATTGTTTTTCATTGATTTCTTAGTTATAATAAGGTTAATTATTTGATTGTCAGTTTAAGTTGAATTTGCAATTTAATTTTTATAAATTTTTCTAAAAATGATGAAAGAGTTTTATTTTATCATGAGATGTTTATTAATAATGTTTACATAGTTGCGAGATGGTGTTGCAAAATATTAAAAATTTTAAAAATTAATAAATTTATACGATAATATACAGAAAAGAATAGAGTGGAGAGATTGCTTACTGTATGTTCGAAAATTACGCTATAAGTTGCGACGGATGTGGATGGATGACTTATTGAATGTTGTGGACGAGAGATGACAGTGTAGAAATCAAACGGCCGTTCAGGCAGCAGTCAATGGAAGGATAATTCGGCTAGGAAAAGAACGCGTTAGCCGAGCTGGGCTTGTTGGGGGGTTTTGAATGGGGCTTAAATGGGCGACAGAATTTGCAGACCCCAAGCTCTGGGTTGACAAATTGTCGAACAATTGCAAACCGACGATGCTGGTCAACCCGCTGGCCATTGATCTCACTGACGTCGACTTTGGCCGAAAATTTCCTTCTCTGTATACTGGCCCATGCTAATCTTGGTGATCGTCTTGGTCGTCCGGTTCTTCCTCAATTGAATTTACTTGCCATTGTGTAGCGAGGGTTGCGTTGCCAGGTGGCGCCACCGATGCAAATTTCCCTCAAGCTCAATGGAAGGAGGAGTGCATCGTCGTATTCCAAGGATTTCTCTTCTTCTTTCTCAACCTTGCCAATTTTTAATCAAATCAACCATCATCTCGGACCGTAAAATATGTTAAAATGAAATTAAATGTAAAATCTTTACAACCAACCAACCAACATCACAACTCTGTAGACAAACAGTATTAACAACAATTGAACTTTTCCACATTCAAGCTTCTCTGTTTTCATATAAATATTACGCAAGTAATAAGTTTACTGTAAGTGTCAAGTTGACAAATGTAGGCAAGAAAATTTTGTGTCTACTCCATTTTTTTCACACTGCCTAGTATACTGTAGTCGTTCACTTTACATGATTCATAACGTGCTCTTTTATGAGTTGATATTATTAGTATTATTATTCTAATTGTTGTTGTTGTTCAATGATGATCAGTACTGATATATTGACTCGGTTGTGGTTGTGCTGGTGGAAAATTCCCAATTTCCCATCGCGATGAAGAATTATTATACGATGAATTAGTTGACAAGTGCATTTATTTTAATCTTGTTTTCTACTCAAATTTTCATATTCTCCTGGTCGGACAAAGCAATTGTTCGCTTATGTTAATTTTTCGACAAGGTCAAAACGAAACATCTGCTGAGTTTGTCTTGAATTTCCTTCCCTCTACTGGAAAACATCCAAATTGATATATATATATATAACATTTCCCCTTTTCTACTTGTGATAATTATTAATTTTTAAATTTGCTCATCGAGTGACTTTAAAATGTTCTTGCTCTTTTCTCCTTGTTCACATTTATAATAAATACGACCGAGTTGAATAAGATTATTGATTTCATTTCATTCCGACTTTAATTCCAATTCATGTATTATTGTTTTTGTGAGAAAAATTAATTGAAAATTTTTCATAATGAAAAAAATTCTCGCGTTTATATTAGGAGAAGGAAAATATTTGCATACAAATGACAAATGCTAATTTTGAAATTATTCTACTCTTTTTAATAACCAATTATTCAATTTATCAAATTTGAAATAAGTAGTATTCTATTTCAATTTTTTTTCAATTAATTATTGACACTTGACTCTTCACTATTAACACAATTTCCATTTAATTTGCTTTTTCTTTGAAATTCAATTTTCCGTTGCAAATTTCAAATATTCATTCAATTCAAGAAGACAACTTGACCATATATATACACAGGCGTGCTTTTTTTTAGTATTATCGCTAAAATGAGAGACCAAAAAGAAATGGCATTTTGTTCTGCTCAAATCTAACTTCATTCATGTAGTATACACAAACATTTGCATAATTATGATGATTTTTTTTCAACTTTTTCCCATTATTGTTATTCAACTGAATGAATTCTTATGGAACATTGCAATAATTTATAGTTAGTTGTTCAACTTGGAACAGTAAAAATTAGAATTAGAATATTTATCGATTTGAGAATAGAGACACAACTGCTTGATCAATGATGTTCCTTACAATCATCTCATTGTTTTATGATACTGGTCACAAGTGCTGCATTAAATTGTGCTTCACAACTATAAATTATAGAAAAAGATGCAGCCAGGGAACGAGGTACATTTAACCAGTTGAAATGGAAATCGATCTTTCCAAGTTTATAATAATATCCATTCGGTGACAAATTTATGCCAATTTTTTTGAAATATTAATTTACAATTAATTATCATTCCTCTGTTTGCATTTTTCAAATTTCTTGACAAATTTTCCAAAAAAATTAGCATTTTCTTCTTTGTATGAAAATACTTTTACAAAGCAATTTTATATAAACTATATATGAAAAATATGATCGTTTTGACTTTTCATCGATTTTAAACATACCAAAATGTGATCTAGTTTAATCATTTATTCATATATATATAATAACGATTCCGGCTGTTCGACTGACGCTTTTCAAACGCACAGCTTGCCAATGCGCCAAGGTGCTGAATTGAACCTCTCTTGTTCCCTCAAATTGACGCTCATTATTGTTCGTTATCGCCCCCAATCCCGTTGGGAAAGCTAATTCCACGTTCGATGCGTATGCAAAACTTCCACATACATAAACACACGATTTTACTATTCATTATCGTTTATAGAATTACTTTTTTTTCAAAATCAAAAATTAATAAACATAATTTTTCAACATAATTCGCCCAATTTTGAGCACTATCCTCGCCGTCTGCTGAATAAAGCCAACGGCAAACCGATTGTCTTGCTATAATAATAATAATACAATTGATGATTTTTAATCATTTCTGCTATTTCGATTCGAATTCCCTTTAATCTCTCTTATTCTTTCGCGTACACTTTCTTCGGCTTTTTGAATATTAGCTTCGATTTCTTTCGTTTTGGACTAAAATTTAAAACTTCACTTCACTTCATTCAAATCAAATTAGTCATATCGAAAAAAGAATTCTATTTTTTTTTCATTTCAGTTTCCTCATAATCAACCACGAAACGTTCATCGTGAATAATTTATAAACATGTATAGAAATATGACTTTGGAAAAATCGATCATTTAATTAATGAAAAACACTAGATTCAAATATTCCATATGAATTGTAAGTAATAAGAAGAGATAGCTCAGTTTGAAATAACAACTTCTCCTTTTTGATCATTTGCATCTTTTCAATTAATAACTTGTTTAATTTACCTGCAATTCACTTATTCGAACTTCACAGTGTTGATTTTCTTCGACAAAATGCTTTTCAAGTTCTGCCGAACTGTACAACACAAACATCCGACCAATGCCTATATACTTGTTGTGCCCGGCTGTATTCTGCAATTCGTTGCGTACCAATTTGATTTGTCGGATTTTGTTGTGATGATAATCCAGAGCACAGTTTATCTGTCTTTGTAGAGGTTTCGAGGCATTTTTCACGGCCTGTAAATTTTCGAAAGCCTCAAAGAAAAATGCAACCGATATTCAATATTTTCAAACTGCATGTTAACTTGAAATGGTTACTCTTTTCAATTCGGCGTCCGCTCCTTTGGCAGCCATATTTCGGCGGAAAAAATTGAAAAAAATCAAAATTCTCTTTCAATAACGATGAAATTACGGTTCTTTTACAATATATAATAGGTCTGATTAGAAAATATACTGTAATTTAATGAAAATCATGTCTAATTTGATGTCAGAATAAAGTGTATCATAATTAGATAAAAATTTTTTGAATAAGACAATTCACTTATCAGTATTAAATTTCGTGTTGTATGCTGAATTAGTATACGTTTTGTGAATGCAATAGAAAACTGTCATTTAGTCATCGTCAGGTCTAAAATAAGCAATGAATAATTATTTTGAAAAAGTAATAAATTACACTGCAATTATTTTGATGGTAAATTTCAATAATTTTGTTATACTATTTTGTCATGAATAAAACTTTTCATCTTTCGAGCGTGACAAAAATTGAACTTTCTACCTACTTGGCAGTCCTCTTTTTTCGCACCTGAAATACAGTCTTCTTTTCTATTTACGTGTTGGCATTTTTGTTGGTCGTATAACTTTTAAATTGAAAGAATATTTTAAAAATTCATCAAGAAACATCACTGTGTGACAAAGCGAAGGTAAATATAAGAGTAGTGCAATTTGGCATTTGATATTTTTGAAAAATATTTAAATATTTCATTTCGACGTTATTATTATATTTACATTTAGATGAGTTATCAGGTTGTTTTATTTTAAATTTGTATTAACGGAGTATTGAAATCACCAACTGTAAACATTCGTAATTGGATGTTGTTGAATTATTATTTGCTTATATTTGTTTTCCATCGTTCAATCACCGCTTGTTCTGTGTGTGTGTGTGTGTGATCAACGTTTATTTACATTTTGCTGATTCATTTCTTGTCAGGTTGATGCTTGATAAATGGCGTAAAATATCGTATAAATAAACGTGATTGACTTTTTTTGCATTTAGAAGAGATGTTCCACTTGGGGATTGATTCTTGTTGTTGTTGTTGGCAAATTTTTTTTACTTGCTTCGCGAGTGCTTTATTGGCGTATATTATATTTGGTTGCTTCAAAAGGCGCAACTTGAACAAAGCGGTGTTGGAACGTCGGCAACAGTTTGCCGATTCGAAAGCTGCTTTGAGGAAACGTCTAGCCACAACGGATACTGTACAATTGGAGAAGCGTCGGCTGATTGTACAGTTGAAATTTTCTGATCTTACTGGTGAGAAGTTTAAATTTGTACAAATTTGATCGTTTTCAACAATCTATTTTATCAGTGTCACTTGCTTTGATCATTTCTGAAACTAGTTTAAAATTTTCCATTTCCTATCCCAACGTATAGTTGAAATAATCTTTATTATTATTATTATTAATTATTTTGGCACAATTTAAGATGAAAAATGTGAGATCAATTTTCAGAGAAATTGCAAAAAGGTGAACTGTCCGCCGTTGATGTGCTGCATGCTTACCAGTGGCGTGCGTTGACAATCTGTGACGATACAAGCTGCAATTGCGTGGTTGAATTTCTCGATGAAGCGGAAGAGTTTGCCAAACAGCTCGACCATTTGTACAATAAGGATAGCAACATTGCAAAACCTCCACTTTTTGGTATACCGATCAGTGTTAAAGAATCAATTCAAGTACAGTAAAATATATGTGCATATATTAACAAGCTTTTAATTCATTCCTCCATTCAGATCAAGGGACACGACAGTACCAGGGGATATGTTCGTTCCTTGAATCAACAGGCGAGTGAAAGTGCAAATTTGATACGCTTGTTGCAAGATGCGGGTGCTGTGCCATTCGTACGGACCAATGTTCCACAGACGTTGCTGTCATTTGCCTGTTCCAATCCAATATACGGTCGTACGTCGCATCCGACTCATTCCAATCGCACATGCGGTGGTTCTTCGGGAGGGGAGGCGGCGTTGATTCGTCTTTTCGGTTCTGTATTAGGTTGAAAAGTTGTGAAAATTTGCATTTGCTTTTCCCCTATTATTTCAACAGGTGATTGCAGGTGTGGGCAGTGACGTCGGCGGCAGTATACGCGTGCCGGCCCATTACAGCGGTGTAGTTGGCTTCAAGCCGACTTCGGATCGCATGACTCAGCTGCGTTCGGTGGCTTCGATACCGGGCAGACCGATGATGTGCGCGACGGCGGGTCCGATGGGTCGGGACGTGCACAGTTTGGTGATGTTCATGAAAGCGCTCCTAGACAAGCCGATGTTCGACAGTGATCCGTACGTGATGCCTGTTCCGTTCCGAGACGAGATTTTCCGGTCGACCGAACCGCTGACCATCGGCTACTACGAGACCGACGGCTTTTTCGACGCGTTGCCTTGCTGCCGTCGCGTGGTGAGCAAGACCAAGCAACTGCTGGAGCAGGCCGGACACCGGTTGGTCCCTTTCCAGCCGCCGGATATTCCGTTGGCGGTGAGCTTGATCGTTCGCTCGTGCGTGGTCGACGGCGGCCAGTACATCACTGACCAACTGGCCGACGATCTGGTCGACCCGTGCGTTCGACTGATTCACATCCTCTATTGCACACCGGTTCGGCTCCGCCACTGGCTCGGCAAGCTTGTCCGACCGTTGGATGCGAAAAGCGCCCTGCTGCTGGGTTCGTTCGCGTCGTCCACTGCCGACTTGCGCCGGGCCTACGAGGCTATCGGTCACTACAGAACTCTGTTCGTCGAACGATGGAAACGTGCCTCGCTGGACGCGCTGATCTGTCCCCCGCATGCCGTGGTCGCGATGCCGGACCACGTCATGGCCCGGCTCATGTCCGTGGTCAGCTATTCGGCTTTGTACAATCTGCTCGACTTTCCGGCCGGCAGTGTCCAGTGTTCGGTGGTGTCGGACCGGGATGAGCAGAGTGTCGAAGATGAGTACAACGTTCGCGACTTAAGCGCCAAGCAGGTATTCCAAAATTGTCGAGTCGGCTCAGGGTCGGTGGGTCTGCCGGTCGGCTTGCAGTGTGTCACTTTGCACGGCCAAGATGAACTCTGCCTCAGACTTATGGCTGAAGTTGAACGACTTTGGTCGTAATATTGCCATCGCATCAATTCTACTGCCATCGTCGGTTAGTTTAGTTGGTCGATTATTTATTATTTGATTTGATTGTCAAGTTCCAATACAACAGTGTGCATGCGGTTTAGAAAAGAAATTTCTTTTTCATTCATAATCTTTCTTCGTTTCTTTTTTTTCACACTTTTCACAATTTTGCTTTTGTTTTTCACTGAATGGGAAGAGTTATTTATTATCTGTTGGAAGAGGGCAACAAAGCCCTGGCATGATGCGTAGGGTAATAAAAAGAAAGATCGACCTTGCTGATTGATTCAACAGAGAGTGAGAGAGAAGCGGGTAAATGTCCGGCGATGGTCAACTACGATGGTCGTCACAACATGGTTGGCCAAAACCGGCAGCCACAAGTCCGAATGGTCAGTCACGTGCAGCTTGGTCGTCTTCGGTGCGGTAAAGGACCTTCAAGTCACGTGAGCAGCCCAGTGACCGGCCAATGTCCGAAAATTGAACTGTTCTCTTGTGTCATTGTTTACTTGGACAAGCCTTTTCTCTCTCTTTCTCTCTTCAAAGGCAGAAATTGCTCAGTTTGGAAAAACATCCCCCGCTGTGGCTTGATTCTGCTCTTCTGCCCCTGGAGAATAATGCCTTCTGAAAATAAGTCACCTAGCGAAATGGAAATTCAAGAAAATTGCCCCAACGGAAAAAGCAAACCCAACAACAACAGTCAGATGAATAAAAACGAAATAAAGGTAAAATTCTTCTTTTTATTTTCTCTTAATGAAAATTCAACCAAAAAAATGCAAATAATACTTGTGTAGCTTTTATTCTGATTGCAACAGAGCAGTGCATGAAATTCCAGTTGTAGCAATGAACGAAATTTCACTTACCTACCAGCAGTCTGTAAAAGTGAAGCAATTTAAATAATTAATGAATTTTTGAATTGAAAAAAAGCAAGCAAAATACATTTCACCATTGTTCGTTCAAATTGTACAAAAAATTTACAGGATTAATAATAATTATTATTAATAATTTTGCAGATTCAGTTCGACGAGATCGTTGCTGAGCCGGATCAAAGTTTGCGCAGCATCAGTCACGTTTGGAACGTCAGCGTGAAAGTAAAAAAATAGTTCTTTTTCAAAAAAAAACTCTTCACCTATCTCATTATAATGTAAATTTAAAGCATAATCACTCACCTCTGTTTCAGATTTTCCAATTTACTTCGCAGTGGTGCTATTGGATATTGTCGGCGTTGTTGGCGGTGCCGTTCGCGATCCTCTGGGCGGTGGTGTTCGCATTCAGCAGCTTCTTCAACGTCTGGTGCACGCAGCCGTTGATCAGAACCGTGGGAAAATTTTTCCTCTCTATTTTCCAGGTAACATATTGCCACACTATAAAACTTTGCTCAATTCAAAACAAAAACAACAAACCAAAAAAAATTTCAAATCACACGTTCAGGTATATGAGAAAATTGTCCTCTGTTTGTTTGGTCCTATTGGACAGGCGTTTGGTCGATGTTTCCAAAATGTACGATTGTATACAGTGAAATCGCAAAGCCAACAACCCCCATCGGGAAATGTATGAATTCGATGAAAAATTATAAACATAAAACAAACAAATAATAAACCCAGAATAATAATAATAATAATAATAATAGTCTACTTTTTCTGATTAACATAATACAAATAAAAGTATAAATAATAATTGTTATATGTAATGGAATGAAAAAAATGCAAGTGCAAACAAAAAGAACATTAAAAAATACATATAACAAAAATGATTTATTTTAGGCATGATAATGATGATAATAATAATAATAATAAATTATAAGAATAAGATAGATTCAAAAAAATGCTTCCATAATGTATGATGTAATTTATAATTTTTGGGCGGCATTACTGTTCTGGCAAAACAAAAAACTGTATTGAATAATAGAATCCGTGAAAATATGCAGAGGGATGGATAAATAAATCAAACAAATTGGATGAAGAAGATGGATGATAAAATATCACTATAATATATATATATATTTATATAAATATAATGAAATCAACCAAAACTTGAAATCAGAATAGCACGCGACCGTGGGTCTATCATTTCCGTGGATTCTGCGTTTTGAAAGATACCTGAAGAACGCGCTTGCACAACGTCGTTCCATTCAAACTCGAAATTGCCGCCAAAGCTTCGTCATAATTTGTCATTGTAACAAAACCATAACCTTTGCACTTGTTTGTCTGCATATCACGTATTACCTGAATAAAAAAACAATAATCAAATAAATAATTTTTTCAGAAAAAAAGCCAAGCTATATTTTACTTTAACATTCAATACTGCACCAAATGGACCGAACAATTGCCACAGTTTCGATTCTTCCACTTCGGGCGCTAAATTATATACGAAAATTGAAAATCCTGTCGCACTGTTATTCTGAGGTGCCATTGCTGCGGCGGCGCTCAACAATGATCCAGCTAACAAATCCGTTCCCAATGGAGAATACCTGCAACGATGATCACTACATGTTCCAAAGAACAAAACAATCCCAACTCACCTGAACCTATTCGCCGCTGCAGTGTGGTGAATCGGTCCTTGAAAACGACGGGCTGTGGCACCGGCATTCCAAAATGCCAACGGAACTTGAGCAGCAAGAGCCGCCTGCGCAGCCTGATTTTAAAATTGATCACAATCAAATTGAAACATCAATGATTAAAAATCAAATTAATTACCTGGGCAACATGTATAGCTGCTCTGTGATTGGAACTGGATGGACTGTTGGCGAATTTCACTACAATTGGCTCCGTACCGCCGGGGGGAATTGTTGAATTCAACTTCGCTATTGCTGCATCCGCCTCCCCTTTTTTATCATATCTTACGAATCCTACACCTTTGGAAATACCTAAATTTAATACATCAACTGAAACAAAACAGAAGAAGAAATTTCGGCTTTCTTTTACAATAATAACACAATTTACCAGTAGCATTATCAACAAGAATACGTGAAGTTATTATACGACCGAATGGTGAAAATAATTCTTCCAATTCTTTAACAGTGTAAGCATCAGGAAGCCCACTGATGTACAAATTAGCTCCCTTGATGGATTCAGAACTAGGTCGCGCATAAGAAACCTAAATTCAATTAATTGTAGATAAACAATTGGTGGAAAACTATGCAAACAAAAGGTTAGTAAGATTGCCTGTTCGTTTGGCTCGTCAAACAAACATTTAATAAATAGACAGCTTGTCAAAAATATATAACTCACATTCAGTTGAGCTGACAAATAAATCAATCTTATAAAACACATAGAATAACAAACAAAATCAACAAAAAATAAGAAATACCTTCATCTTTTTGGACTGCAAGCCCAGACCGTTCAATCTTTCGATTGCTTTTGCCGCAGATTCCGGATTAACATAGTTAATAAAACCATAACCTAGGCTTTGACCTACAGAAAGAAATGAAATTTCTAATTTAATCAAACAAAAACATTAAAAACTTAGGCAAAAGAAAAAATTATACAAAAAATATAATAATAAAGTAATTTCAACACAAATAATATAAATAGTAAAACTGCTAACAAAATAATCAGAAAATAAATACAAAATAATAACAGAAGCCAACAAAAACAGTAAATAAATTTGCTCAACGTTCTCCAACCCATCATAACACCAATTCAAAGCAAATGTTTGACGTTCTGACATCTGCTTTCGTGTGATTACTTTTCTACTATTGCTCATAATTAACTGCTGAAAATCAACCTGCACATCATCACAGACAGTTCCATGTTTCCAAATCAAGTTTCAATTATGCAAAGGCAGTGGTGAGATTTTGTTACTCCAGTGTTCAGAAAAAAGACGCCTTTTAAACAGGAAAACATACCTGTAACCTTATCTCGAACTAGCTTTGCCGTTTCCACTTCTCCTATGCTATCGAACAGCATACGAAATTCTTCCGTCGTCATTGACTGGGGTAAATAATTTACAATCAAGTTTGTTTTTCGATCAATGGAATCATTCAAAAGCTCTTCCTTCATAGGAACGTCTGTCATTTCTGAAACAAACGTGACACGCAAAAATTTTTTTATGAGTAACCAGAAAACTGAACGAGCAATAATAATAATATCCACTCAAGCATATGCGAAATTTACAACACAATTTTGCTTAAGAAGCAAAACTTGCAACAGTACTGCTACAAAGCATTTAAAATTTGAAATGCAAACAGTCATCAGTGTTAATAAAATGAATACCAAATGAATAAATCGATTAAGCACAGTATGACCTAGACAAACATACGAATACATTTACCAATTAACCACACTCTGCTGATGGAATACTAATTTATCACAGAAAATAACTGCTATATTATTAATAATTTGGAAACTAACGCACGTTTATACAGCATAAAAAAAACAAAACATGATAAGCAAACTGAACCACGATTGCAAAACTTATTGAACAAAAATACTTTCCATTTCAACTAACAATTATATTAAATTACAATAATATACATTAAATGCACATGAATATTAAAAGTTACAAAATTACGAATGAAATGCTAATTAACATCTTACAAATCAAGAAAAACAAGTTCAGTGAATAACGACTATCGCCAAGCCTCAATTTTCTGTGCACACTTGCGTAACAGTGACAACGGAACATTCTACAGTATACAAGGAAATCTTTAAGTGCAATAAAGTATTATTTCAGGAAAACAATATTTCCTGTCCATGTTTGCCACTTTAATTTTTAATTTTAACGTGCAATATATTCTTTTAATTTTATAAATAACATCTTAACATTTGAATTTTCATATAAATCACTCCGAAATACTGTAAATAGTACATACCTGAATCATGAAAAATACACAAAAATAATTCTGATGACTAATATGATTATCTTTATTTGGCTATTAAAACAATTGTACAATTGCATATGTATTTATAGATAAAACAGTTCTTAAATTTTATATGTTAAGTGTTAAAGAATAAATTACAATTCATCACACACATTTTATTTTATAAGAGCAACAACGTTGGTAAATATGACAATGTTTTGCTGTTATTCTAGATGCTAAACATGCTGCTCTTCCTTAAGTTGATTTTCCTCCTGCTTGGTGTCCAAACTGAGGGGTTCTTCAAAAATAATATAAGCTTGTTTGACACCTTCCAGTTGTAGTTCCAAGTTCAAATGCCACCTGAATATAGCGCATTAATAAAGCTGACGGTCTGAATAAATACTCACCTATTATCAACTTTCTTCCCTCGAATGACCAAAACACCTGCATCTTTTGTGCCAACAACATTCAAGTTCCACTATTATAAAAAGAAATCACTGGTTACAGAAAACAGGAATATTCTTACTTGACATGTATGATCATTAACATAATTCTTTTTTAGATCATACCATCGTACTGCTCCAATTTTTACTGGAGAGCCAAGAGCATTTACAGCTTTTTCATGATGACTGAACAATTCTAGAGCTCGGTTATGAAATGGCAATTTTGTTAGATTTTCTAAAACACATAAATAATTGATAATAAATAATTCGAAAGCGTTTCCTGACATTTACCTTGAATTTTTTGGTTCAAGCAATAACAAGACCCGCATATGAATACACTGCTACAAACTAGCAGACCATTAATTGTTTGCTTTGAAAACTAGATCAAAGAATTCATGAATCAAAAGTGCTCGCTTAAAAAACAACAGTATTGCACTTTCTGGATTTCAGTGGTGTTTTAAATTGATAAATTATCAACTGCTTAATTAATTCAAACACAGAACTAGTTGAATGTGAATCTTCATTTGCTATGCTTCACTCTTCATTAAACAAATATTAGTATATCATTGAATATAACTTTTTTGAACATTGGAAACCGGAAAATAAAAAATTATGCAAAACTTTTATCCCTATTCAAGAGTACAGTGCAGACCGAGTCTAATAAAATGTTATAAATTTATTTGTTAACCATTTCTTAATTTAAATCAATATTTATAATAAATACCTTAAACATTTGAAATTTTCCACACAAAAATATTAATTCGGAAAAAATGCTTTTTACCCAGTACCCACTTTGATCATTAGTATTATTTTTCAGTTGAGTAAAGTATACTGTATTATCATAAACGCAGGGTTTTATTTCATGCGGAGATATTAGCCGTAATTATTGCATTTTTATGCTATGACAAATTATATATTTTTACATCACCTAACATTTTGAATAGTGTATTCAATATATGCAAATACAATTTAATTCATGCAATTATCGAGATTCATCATTAATATGAATATGGATTGAAAGTTGTTTGGTTGTTTTTACTTTCCCCCCATAAAACTCACCACAATAAACTAATTTGTGTTGATAACAATAATTTCAAAGGATTTTTAATAGTTCATAAGTCAAACAGATCGGTTTTGAAAATTAATATTTACCTTAATAATCATATTGTATTACTGTAAATGAATTGCAGGTGACTCTATAATATTTACTTTCATACTTTAGTGTACAAATTTATTTCATCCAACAGATTTAATGGTATATGAAAATAATATTTAATTAATAACAATGTAAAGTATTTTCATATTTAGTCTTTTTTTCTGTTCGGGAAATCTGCCGACATTGATATTCGACTGGATGGTTCGGACGTCAGGCAAACAGTAAGAGTCGAAGGAGATGATGGAAGTTTTCAAAACTGCTTTTTGTATTACGATGGCGAAAGTATAAGTGGCACAGTATGAAATAATTGATTTTTTTTAATTCTTTGCAAGTTTCTATATGCATTTTAAAGGTGTTCGTTCGCTTAAAAAGGCCAGATCAAAAGCTTGATCACAATGGGATAAAAATCGAATTTATTGGCCAGATTGGTAATGCATAATTTTCATTGATGAAATTAATTTTATTTCTTTTATTAATTTAGAAGTTAATTATGACCGAGGCAATCACAATGATTTTATTTCAATGTGCAAAGATTTGGCTCAACCTGGAGAACTGTATCAAAGTGCGGAGTATCCTTTCGAATTTGCACGTGTGGAGAAGCCATATGAATCTTACAATGGATCTTATGTTAAATTAAGGTTAGTAGTTAGTTCTTTTGATTTGATTGCAAAATTTCTTTTTTTTTGTCATATTAATTTACATATGTTTGTGAAAATTTATAAGTAATTCAGTAAATCAGTGGACGTGAAATGTTTTGCAGGTATTTTCTTCGTGTCACTATTGCCAAGCGTATTTCCGATATTGTTCATGAAATGGACATTGTTGTGCATACGTTGTCTGTTTATCCAGAGGCAAGTGACTGCATTAAGATGGAAGTTGGAATTGAAGACTGTTTGCACATTGAATTTGAATACAACCGTTCGAAGTATGTGTAAATCTAAAGTGAAAAATTCTAAACTCTTCTCTTTAATCAATAATAAAATTGTAATGATTTTTTTAAATAAGTTACATAAAATGTATTGTTTGTTTTAGATATCACTTAAAGGATGTGATTGTTGGCAAAATTTATTTTCTCTTAGTTAGAATAAAAATCAAGCTCATGGAAATTGCAATAATTAAGCAAGAAAGCATCGGAACAGGTATTAGTTTGTTGTGTTTTTTTAATTTTTAATTTTATCAGACTTTTTAATAGGAGCTAATGTATATCCTGAAAATACTGCAATAGCAAAATATGAAATAATGGATGGTGCACCTGTTAAAGGTAAACAACAGTTCGAAGCATGAAAATGTTAACTTTAATGTTTCGTTGTAAACACTGTGACTAGCACGTGCAGTTAGTTTTTGAAATTAAGTTTAACAAGTAATTGTATTTATTGACGGCAGATTTTATGTAGCATGCGGAAATAAGAATACATCTGAAATACAATGTTGTATAAATAGCGTGCAGTGGTGACTGTTTTATCATGCACGATTTTTGTATTTGCATTCCATTTTGATTACAGTAATATTTTATACTTTATTTTCTTGTTTGATGAAAGGAATTTTAAGTAGTTTAAGTTGAAGTAAATTTCTTTTTTTTAATTAAGATGATTATTTCAAATGAATTCATAATCGGGTATAAATGAAAAATAAACATTTCAATGGAATTTTTTTAGGAGAATCAATTCCAATACGTTTGTTTTTGTCTGGTTACAAATTAACGCCAACTATGCGGGATGTGAATAAGCGATTTTCAGTGAAATACTTTTTGAATCTAGTACTTGTTGATGAAGAAGACAGGCGTTACTTTAAGCAGCAGGCAAGTAGACGGTCGGAGTTGTTTAAACTTTGATGACATCATCATTGTTTAGGAAATAATTTTGTGGAGAAAAGGTGATAATTTGACAAGAAAAGGGGCCCCATTTCCAGCACAATCCCAAGTGATGGCCATCAAAGCGGATGGTGCCAATTGTGATGGCAAACAGCCTGTTGGAAGTGAAAGTGTGGAGGATGTTCCACCTTCTGAACCAACGCCTCCGTCTGTCGACACGAACGATGATGATTCGGATGTGGTGCCGGTAAATGGAATAACAACAAGCGTACAATCCACTGTTGCAGAAGAAGCGGCAGTTTCACCATCCCAATGTTGATTAGTAACTCTGTTTTATTTTATATGCGACTCTTATTTTTTTTCCCAATTTCACAAAATTTATTTTGTCACTCTTTCGAGCCTACGCTAAAATTTAAAAGAATCATCTCATTTTGGTACTGATTCTTTTCAAAAAGAAAATGAATATGCATATTCCAAATGCATAATCTCGCCTTATAAAGAAATGAGCTGTCTCGTGGGCGTCGAACAAGGTTAATGTAATAATATGTGATTTAAAAATTGTTTTCGATTATGGTATGCTTCCTATATGTGTACGGTTTTTTTTTCTTAAATTTTACTCGTACCCTGATAATATTATGAAGTAATTTACAGGAAAAAAGAATTTTTTTAATGAAATTAAAAATTACATTTTGTTCATCATATTGTTTGATTGATCAAACGGAAAGAGTTTCTTTCTCAGCAATGGCTTGTTATTTTTGTCAGATGTTTGGTTGTTAACTTCAAAGAATCCACATTTAGGATTTAATATTTTCTTTCAGCCAAAAGCGACGACAATGGTCGTCGCATCGAAAGATCCTAATTTTGTTAATAAATTGATGGCAGATTTATATGCCGACTTGTTCAGTTTATCGTCTGAATCGAAGAAGAAGAATCCAAACATTAACGAAGTAAGAATTTTTTTATTGGGGCATTTTTTGTGGAAATTAATCTATCAACTCAGGCGGTAGAAGCTGTTCTTCCAAGGTTGACAAGCATTCGTAAAAGTCACGATGAGAAGCCTGATTACAGTATACGTGGTAAATTTTTTAAATAATTAAATTAATTTAAATTAATTATTTAAAATTTAATTAATTGAAGAAGTTAATTGATTTAATTGTATTTGTCTTAATTAATTTAATTTAAAAAATTTGAAAAAAAAATTAAATCAAAAAGAGTTAATATCGATTTAAAAATTCAACAAAATTGGGGTCACAGTAAGAAAGAATTTGAAAATTGAATACTGTCGTTTCTTGGTATGTTGCAAAAAATTGTTGTTTCAAGCGTTGATATCAATCAGCGATGCAATAGTGCGTCCATTGTCGATGGCTTGTGAGACGAAAAATCCTCGACTGGTGCAGATCGCTTTGAGCGCGATGCAGCGGTTGTTGAATTGCAACGGCGCCGGTTCGTCTGCCATTTCAACAATTGTTTCATCTTTGTGGTTGTTGAGCAGTGTTGAAGTGGAAGAATTGAAAATTTTACAAACGGTCACGTTGTTGGTCACAAGTGATGACCAAGTGCACGATTCAGAATTGGCCAAGGTGATGATGAGTGAAAAATTAAATTTAAATTACATTTTGTTCATGTTTCAGTGTCTTGTTATATGTTTTCGGTTTAATTTTGCCAAAGATCCGAACGTGGTCAATACAGCTTCAGCTACAGTTAGACAGCTCGTTTCTCATGTTTTTGATCGAGCTGAAAAGTTGGACTTTTCGGGTTTTTATTTAAATTTATTATTTATTTATTCATATATTTATTTTAATGTAAGTCTTTGAAGGCTCAGAAGAGTTGCTTTGTCAGGTGAAAAGCAATCCGGCAAAGCCACCGCAAAATTGTCCTGCTTCGTTTGGCGATGCAATTATGCTGTTTCAGGTTTGCAGAATTGCAAATTAATTCCTTTGTTCTGGTGTATAAAGCGAGTTTGAATTTTATTAAGGATCTGTGTCGCTTGGTGAACACTGAAAATCCTTTATGGCTTACTGGCATTTTCGAAATGACCCGTACGCTTGGTCTTGATTTAATCGAAAAAATTCTCAATGACAATCAACAACTTTTCTCTGAGGTTGTTGAAAAAAATGATTATCATGTTCAAGCGAAATCATTTGCTTTTATATCTGTTCTAGACAGCCGTATTTACTTTTTTGTTGAAAGAATCCGTTTGTCCGTTGATTATTCGACTGTTTTCATTCAACTTGAAAGGTGTGCCGATTGAAGGAGCAAAAGAAAATTTGCATATTGTTGAAAGCGTTCAGGAGAAGCCTTATTTTCCAATCACCGTTCGTCTGTTGCGCTTGGTGGACATTTTGAATTGTTCCTATTCCAAAGTGTTAATCACGGAGTGCGAGATTTTTTTATCTCTGATGATCAGGTTCATCGATCAGGACAAATTGCCTTGGCAGCGAATTTTGGTATTGGAACTCATAGAACGTTTGGTATCCAACTGCGACATGTTGAAGTAATGATAATAATAATAATAATAACGATTGTGATTGTATAATTTTTTGTCGTTGATTTCATAATAAAAAACTTAAATTTTATTTAGAAGATACTGTACTGCGTATGATATGCAATCTCAGTCGACCAAAGTTATCAAAGAGCTCCTGTCAGCTATTGGCGAATTCACGCAGACGATATTTCCAGAATTGAGTAGACGCGTCCAGCATGATGACTCGTTCTTGCATGTCGAAGATTCGGTTCCAGACGTTGGCTTCAACTACGACCATTGTTGGCTTCCATTCGTTTCACTTCCGACGCATAAAATTCACAAATCAAAATTGTAAAATTGAATTTGATGTTGTTTTTTTTTGTTTTTTAGTTATTTATTTATTTATCATAATACAGTTTGGATATGACAGATAAAGTTGAACCGCCTACAGTGCCTGTTGGTTATTTTTTGAATTTGGCATTCGAAATTGTGACCGCTTTGGTGAGAACATTGCAAGAGATTTTCGTCACCTCTACCGAAGCTGGTGAGAATGCAGATGTTTTTATTTTTTTTATTTAATTTTTTTCTGCTGTACAGTGGTGGTCGAGCATATTGTGGAATCGTCTTGGAAATCGCTTTTGTCCGCTTTGGGAATGCTGTTGCAGTGCAGTGTTGGCGAGAAATTGAACGAGCCGCTGTTGAAAAGCTTGACGGTGATGATTTCACTGGCGAGTCGAATGGATAAGACGGAATTTTTGGCCGCTTGTTTGTGCATGCTTTGCGATTGTGTTTCGTCATCATGCCCACAGCACTGTCGTTCCAAGCCAGATAACGCCGACGGCAGTTTTTCTCATCATGATCATACGGTATACGGTATTGTAAGTACGTGAGAAAGGGCGAAATGTTAGTTATTGGAAATTTCAGTTTGGCGAAAAGAATTTATTAGCTGCTCGTCATTTATTATCATGCTCTTTGGACAGTGGATCCTATTTTGGCTCGAATTGGATTGTCGTTTTGAAAACATTGCAAGTATGAATTGTCGTTTTTTTTGTCCAATGAATTATCACATTATATTTTCGATTGGTTTTTTTATTTCATCTGTTGTCATTTTAGAATTTACTCTTGCATCTCAGAATAGTGCCAACAATTACCGACGATCAAGCATCGCTTTTTTTCGACAACAATCCCCAGTTGCACCAAAATTCCAAGCCGTTTGTCGTGCACATTGTCGATTTGCAATTAATCGTCAAACTCATTGGCGACCTAGTCCAGAGTACAGAGTACTGAAGCGTTGCTTTGATTTCAAATTTTGTTTCGTTTGGTCTTATTCGAATGCATTTTAATTAATTTCATTTTAAACTATCATTTGCAGACGGTATTCGACTTGCTCGTTGTTGAATTTGATGCAATCGTTGCGACATTTGATCAACGAAACGTTGAATTCTTCAATAAATGAAAAAGAATCTTATTTTTTCATCTGGGTGCTGTTGGAAGTATTTTTGACAAGTACATCCAGGCCGTCGAATATGTGGGAATTGGTCGACTTGGTTATTTATCAAGTATATATTTTTGTTTTATTAAGCAGAATAATACAATTGTGCGAATGTGTGCAATAATTTTTAGCTTTGCTCTTGTTCGAGAGCATCAGTGCGCGTTTGGGGTTCATTTTCGGTGGGAAAAATTTGGAGAACTGAACTAGCTTCTGAAGATGCTATGTTGGATGAGGTGCAAAAGTTTACTTTCTCTTTAATATTAAAACAAAATAAAAAGATTGTTGGTATTTTATTTTAGGACAGGCGCAGTTGTATGATACATTTGATGATCAGTTCGGGTAATGTGCCTTATGAGGATGTTCGACTGAAATTGTTGGATTGCATTTTGTGCACTTGGCGTAGTAAAATTAAGTTGAATTATCCGGATGTGTGGTTTCCTCTGCTCACGGCGATAGGAACTTGGTGGTCTGACTGTACCGAGTAAGTCTGTTGAAGTTGTTTTACATGGTGAAGAAAAACACGATCCGATTTAATAAGTGAAATTTCATATCAACGTCGTCGTCAATGTTCTTCTATCTTGTTGTAGTGACAATGTTCTTCGGGTTGCATTTCAAGCACTGAGCACTGTCGACACTGATTATTTGTCCCAATTGGACGAAAAATGCATTCAGCATTTTATGACTATGGCAACGAGATTTGGTGAACAAAACAGAGATCCAAATATTAGTCTCAGTGCTGTGGAAATTTTAGTACGTTTTACAAGTGATTTGTGATTTGAATTGATTATTGTTTTCTATTGAAATTATATTTCCAGTGGACCACGGGTGATTTTTTGTATCGACAGAGTGTACTGTCAGAAGGAGACGAATGTGAGGTGAAATTTCCAGAATCTCTGTTTTTGTACTTGTACTCGTGCTTGAGTAAGTTGTGCACTGACCCGAGACCTCCGGTGCGGAAAAGCGCCTGCCAAGCGTTGTTCAGTGCTCTGGTGTCGCATGGTGTACGTTTGAACGCAAACATTTGGGAAATTATTTTTTGGGAAGTACGTTAAAAATGCCATTGGTAGTTTTCTGTTATTATTTTTTCAGATCTCCTCTTTTTCAGGTACTTTTTCCACTGTTGGACAAAGTTTGCCAGTTTCACATCAGAGCTTCGACCACAAAAGATGATTGCAGTGTAATCGGCGGTACCAACATTGCCGTCCATCATTCCCGAGATACGGAAAGTAAACAGTGGGCAGAAACTGTCGTCCAAACGCTCAATGGAATTGTGAAATTATTTTCCAGCAACGTGCCCATATTTTTGTCTATCAAGCAGGGTAAGAACAAAATTTTATTTCAAAATTTTTTTAAAATGTAGATTTAATATGCAAATTATATACTTGTGTATATATTATTATTATTATTATTATATTCAAGGTGGTTTTTACAATTCTTTTACCGTATTGTTGAATTCTATCGAAACGCTCGCAATACAAGGCAACGACGAAGTTTGCGTTGCCGCTATGAGAAATTTCGTTGACGTGATGCAGTCCAAGCCGTTGATTGAAGTCTTCAGACAATTTGACGCTAACAACAAATCGATTGATCCAAAGAGTAAATTTCATCATCTTCTGTTTGAGGTGAACTTTATAATTTTTTTTTCTTCATTTGCACATTTTTAAGAAACGTTTTATGGTTTTTTTTGATCCTTTTGAAACTTGATGCTTGGTTTATTCTATTGTATTGTATTGTATGCAACGTTTTGAGATGAATTTTCATTTTTTTCAGGCTTGGAAAAAAGTTGGCATCAATGCAACAGCCGAAATTTTAACATTGAAAGATTCTGACGAGTGTGAAAAATTGTGCCGTATACGTCCGGTTTCTTTCGTTCATCATTTGCTCAGCATTTTCGTGCCTCTGTTCAACTTGGCTGTTGCTGGTAGCTTGTCTGACGGTGACGTTCGTCGGATGGTGGATATTTTGAAAGGCAGTGTTCTGTTGGAAACACTGGCCGACAAAACTTTGCTACTTTTTTCGCCAAATTCATCATCATCCGCACTGCTGTCACGTGGTCAAGATTTGGTGCGTGGTTGTTTCGAAGAAATTGTCAAAGTTTGTCAACTTTTACATATTGGATGGAATATGCAAATTTTCTAATTCATTAATTTTCATTTTGATATAGTATATATTCAGTGCGGAAAAGTCTTCGTCGGTGTATATATCTTGTTTTTTTGACACTGCGTTGCAGTTTGTGCAGTACGCTTATGATCCTCCAGTGTGTTTGAAAGGAATGATGACCAAAGGCGCCAAAGTTGTCGGGGTGAGAGGCATTTGTGCTGTTGATGAGGGCAAAATTTGCCAAATTCTTGTTCCTGTTCCAGAATGAACAAGTAGCCATGGCTTTTTGTCCATTTTCTGAAATTATGTTGCAAATGTCCGTTTCAACTTACGTGAAACTTGCCAAATGGCCTGTCGTAATTAGCCAAGGTATTGCACAGAAAATACTGCACGTAAGTAGTGATTTTTTTTTTCGATTTTCACACTTGACCAAAATTTTTTTTTAATAATTCAAGAAAAACGTGAAAATTTGTATTGAAGTAAAATTTGCGTATTTATTTTTTTGTTTTTTAGACACTGTCAACTCCTCTGAATATGAAAAGAAAATGTCCAGCAAACAGAACTTGGTACGCTTGTGTGAATGAACTGATTCGCATCATGCATGCCACAGTACCACTAGCTTATACAAATCGGGACGGTATGAGAAGTTTTGCACAGAATGGATGAAAATTATTCGCTTGCATTTTTCAGATGAACAATTGAAATTGGTGTGGCCAGAAATGTTGGACTGTATCCAAAACTACCTTTTCGTAGAACAGTAATAATAATAATTAATTGTTAATCTTTGCAACTCTGTGTTTTTTCAGTTGTGAGAATTATTTTTATTTAGCGTGAAGCCGAAAACACGCGAAGAAAGCATGCAGGAAGAACTTTTAGCCTGCGACGTAATTGACAACAAAGTGGTAGCATTTTTTAATTTGTTGATTCATGGGTATAATTGTTCAGATAATCGAAGCGATCAAGACTGACGTATTACCGATGACGGAATATCTACCGGAACAGTTTGTGAAGCAGCTCATGAACGTTCTCTGTCAAGGTTGTGTTCGGCGTACTGAATCTTGTGATTCTTTATGTAAGCTTTTTTTTCTTTTTTATGTGTTATCTTCTTTTCTTATCATGTTAATAATCAGTAAACGTTTTGTTTAATCTCATTACTTTAAGGCTGCACAGTTTTTTAACAGAATTTTTTATTGTAATCATTGTAATGCAATGGGGCAAGTTAAAATGGGATTCTGAAAAAAAAATATTTATATATAATTTGAAATATTTATTTGATGATTGATAGGCGATGGAGTGCACAGTCACAGAGGACTAGAGCTACAGGCAATCTGCTTTGACGCTTTGCTGAGCACATTGTGTCATCCGTTGGCCGAACATGGTCATCAACATCAACAACAACAGTCATCATTGACTAGAGGTAATGGCCCTTCGTCAGCATTGCAGCAGCAAAGCGGTAGTCATCACAAGTTGGCTTCGGTGAATTGTGCACTGAATGCGTTGTTCAGTCGTTGCAAACAAGTACTGACGGAATATCCTGAACGGGAACGTATGATGCGACATGCCGGTGTGCCACGCGAGCAAGTGATCGAGATGGTCCAAGTGCTGAGCACCATAACTAACATGATTGGTTGTTTTCAGTAGGAATTTTTTTCATTGATCATATTCAATAAACAAGTTCAATAAGTTGAAAAATCTCTCTTCTAGACGTCAGCCGGACAATTGGGAATATTTGAAAGATGTCATTGAACAAGTTGGTCAGCTTTATTCACATTTGGTCGACTGTATTGTGTGCAAAGAAGAGGATGTACAAAAGGCGCTGATGCAAGCTTTGAAAGCGTATCGTTTTTTTGTTGAATCGAAGCCTTTCTTGGAAAATGGAACCAGGGAACAAGTGTGAAGTGAAGAACCACCAATGAGAAAAACGAAAACTGATTAACAACAAACAAACAACTTTCATTTTACAATGGCGGTGATTTGAAATACAACCTTTTCCTATTATTCATTATCTGCATCTACAAATGGAGAGATGGATAAATAGAATGAGAATACAAGCAACAAATAGGAGGAGATATGTGTGTGTGTGTTCGTCATCTTCTTCTTTTTGCTGCTTGTATCTTGTTTTTCATTTTGTGTATTGCTTTGTTGTTTTGTTGTTGCTCTTTGTTTAAAATTGATCGGTTTTGTTGTATTATTTTTCTTTTATTACTTTTCTAATCAGGAGAGAAGAAGCTAAACACGGGCGGTGGTCGAACTGTGAGTCTGGTCATCACTGCCACCGTCATTAGCCGATCGAACGTTTATAATTAGTGAATTTCCTCGACGTGGCGGAAATTGTCGTTCAGGAGACCCACGTTGACTGCTTGAAGGACTGATGCCGAAAGCCATTTCTGTTTGCCAGCGAGCATTGTGACGACGCAGACGTGGACCTGGCGTCTGGCTGTGACAAGAAGATTTCGCGCATGCTCTGGCACTGCTGACATCCTCCGTGGATACTGTAAGTCGTTCTGCATTCGGCGATGCGCTAGCATTGGAACTGGTCGAAGGCGGCTGAACTTGGAACACAAATTCCGGCATCACTTTCGCAATTAGCTGTTCAATCAACGCTAGCCGTCCGTTGTACTGGTCCAATCGTTCTTGCAACTTTCGAATGTGTTCGTTGGTTGCCGATATTCTGAAAAATTGAAAGCAATTGTGTATTATTATTTTTTTTGTTCATTTCATCAATTTTTTAAAATTATTATTATTACTTGTCCGTGAGATCGTGCAAAGCTGCCTTCGGTGTGGAACTCATCTCTTGCCGTCTACGTTCGAATAACTCTTCCATGCACTGGTTTTCAAAGTCGTGCACTTTTGCCACGTCGGACTCGTTGAGGAACAATTCTGAAATACGTACAGCTTTTAATTGTTTATTCCTCTATTCAGCATTGTTTCACTTTGTAACAGATGTTCAACAATGGTGGTGCATTGTTTTTCTCTCCTTCTTTCTCTTCTCCTTTTAATTATTACAAAATAAATATGAAAAAAAATATATAGATAGATATAAGTAAGCACTTGTCAAACAAGCTACATACGACAATGTATTTGTCATTTTGAAATACTTTATCACCCTGTGGATAGATAATATGCTTTGTTGAATGAAAAGCTAACCACTTTTGTTTTGAAATTTTAGAAGAAGTTCATGCCACTGAAGTGGAGATTTTTAAATTATCTTCTTTATGTGAGGTAATGTATTGTTTTCTATATTAATTTTGAATAATTAGGGTTATTTTTCGAAATGATTAATGTTCTAAAAATTTAGTGAAAATTATCATCACTTGACTGCTGTTTTCAATAAGTTGTCCAAGCAGCTGTGATCAATAATGGAATGAACAAAAGCGGACATTGTACATAAAGTAATTTTTCACCTATGTCATGGGCTATAAAACTGAACATCGAAAACCTACGTCTTGATTCCCCGTAAGAAGAAGATGTGGTCACATTTGGAAAGAGAAAGTCACTTACTGAGGGACATGTCGGTACGGTGAGCTTTGCTGCGTCGTCTGCACAAAAACTGAGCCAGCAAATAGAGGTGGACAATTATAACAAACGGTGGAGGCAAAAATGGTTGCTTTTCATAGTCCATCACTTGTTCAAATTTCTGAAATCTCCATATCAAATGTGAATGGGCGCTAATTGTGACGAAGACGAAGCTGAAACAAAGAATGCAAGTTGTGCATCATAAGATCACGTTTTTGTTGGCGGTGATTTTAATGATCACTTGAAATCGCTTACTTGAAGGCTGCAATCATCATGTTGAGGAAGACGATGATGGACAGCAGCAGATAAACGGTCATGAAAAGTGGTGAAAGCCAATAGAAGAAGACACAGTTTTCATTCTCATCTCCGCATGTGTCGATCTCGTCCGCGTATACTTCACCGTAAAGCATGAAATACGGTTTGTAAACTATATCACGTATCAATTTCCAATCCCATTCTTCGTTTGGAAAAGTGAGCGACTGTCGAAATACGCCAAATGAAATGAGCAGTACAAACAATATAGTGCACAGTAGCACCATTTTTGACACCTTTAAAATGAAGAAATTTGCCAGTGCTATTAGCTAACATAAAATATCATAATTCCAACATCTTACCATCTTCCCGTATATGGTTATGTAAGGTCCAAGTTTGGAACTGACCGTCAACACGGTCAACATGCGAAGGTAGTAAAAAACGATTATGCATTTTAGGATCACTCTGCCAAGGTCCAACGTATTTGAATGAACACGAAGACCAAAGCCAATGAAGAAAATCAAACTGGCAAATAGACTAGCTCGATCCCACTGCCTACGAGAATAGACTGTCCATTTTGAACGTAAATCTTTGGCATCAACCATCAGCAGCTGAGCAAGTAAGTGAAAAAGAAAAAAAAATAAGTATATTTTTCATTGATTCGTTTTCTTAGCACATATGTGCAGTTAGTAAGTAATTAGTAGTAGTAGTAGTACCTTACGAATGAGTTCGGTAAAAAATCCAACAACGAACATCAAGATGTAATATTCTGCCCACGAAGGCTCTTTAGTTGGTTTCACCAGCACAATGCATGTGAACAGGGCAAGAAAGAAAAGATAACCAAGCTTAAATTCAAACAACATGCAGTGTAAAATTCAACTTTTTCCAAATTTACAATCAATCAACCTTACCGTCCACGACCAAAATGCAGTAATTGGTGCTGCATAAAATTCACGAATTTTCTTACTCACGGATAAATTCTGTCGACTGAAATATGTCCGGTTAAGTTTTGATTTATTTAAATAAATTAAATAAATGAAATATTCATTCAATTAATATAATTTAATATAGTATATACCCTCACTCATGGATCATGTCATTGAAAAGATAGAATTATTCTCTAAAAATTTGACATCACGAGTTGTTCAATTTATTACCTTAAAGTTTCTCAAATTTAAAATCGCCAACAACGGCGAACACAGATAATAAACAAAAGATCTAGTGGATTAGATTAGATTAGATTAGTTAAATAATCTGTTCCATAACTTACTTCAGATTGGCTAATTTTAGACTGTAAAGAGCAGTGCCACGTGGAGACAGATTCGGCATGGATGATGCGGCATCGTTTAGAAATTCCAATGGATCATTAGTCGGTGAAATTTTTGCAAAATAGCCATTCTGAAGCGTTGTACTTCGGTGCTTTTTTTGTAGCTGTTCTGCCTGTTTGATTATAGAAGAAACGTGTAGCGATGAAGAGTTATAAATAATTTTCCAATTACCGACTGCATGTCAGGATAATGCAGCGACGGAATGTAATGGGACACTTTGCGCTTTCGCTTCATCGGTGAGCGTGGTGCATTTTCAGTTTGCTGTTCGAAATTGTTTTCTGTCTCTTCACCCAGGACAACTGCACAACAAGCATCATCTTCGCTGTCAGAGTCGGAAGATTCAGAATCGGATGTCATCTCACCAACGTCACAATGTTCTGAAGAGAAAAACAATGAAAAAAAGCAAGCTTTCTTTATACAGGCAGGTATCATTATTGTTATATATATTGTTTTGGGCGGGGGGGGCAACATTTCTGCGCGAACTTTTTTTTACCTTGGTATTCAGCTGCTGTTTGGGCTTGAAGGAGAAGTTCTTCTTTCGTTTTGAAAGGAATTGTAAAAATCAGAGGCGGTACAAGTACGCCAAGCAAAACTTTTATGTTGACATTTTTCCGGATCCGCATCCCGCCCAACCACAAATCGGCTAGCAATAGCTGACAGGAAGGATGCGCGATGAATTCTTTGTTGTTCGCCAGAGCTGCCAACGAGATGCAGTTCTTTTTACCCCAATTTTTCAGCTCGTACGTCAAAAGTTGCATAGTGTTGAAATCGTCATTTCTGTAGCACTGATCGAGCAGTTCACAGGACAGCTTGCGAAATTCCCTGAAACAAATTCGCGAAATTTACTCAAAGCCAAAAGCAAACAAAGTCGTCGAAATTACTCTGCGTTGCTTCTCAAGCTGTCACAAATTTCCATCTCCAATGCGTCATCTTTTGCCTCCTTTGCCATGGCTTTGAATAATTTATGACCAATCAATGCCTAAATTAAGCTCCACATCAGCTTACGCCAACAATTGACAAACAAACTATATTTTTTTAGTTTTCTGATTCATTTTTTGCTAATTTTATAATATCAAATTAAAAAATTAACTGATAAGTGGAATGGAATGCATATTTATTTCAATGTGATAAAAAGGAAACCTTTGCAAGAAGTTCATCTCCATTTTGCCACATTGATAATGCCATTTCCAGTCGATTCGTTAATACTGCCCAAATGAAGAGATCATGGAAAGGGTTTTGAAAAAAATAAGAACCAACTTTAACAGGACCTGTAAAAAAATTGTAATGGTTTTCAAACCGTTATTCTGTGATCACATTTTACTACTCACTGTTTTCTTTTTGGTCATTTCCATTAGGTTTCGGTGCATCCTTACCCGGATGCTGTGGCAAATGTGTCCAATCACCCTGTTTGATAATAGAAAGTTACATTCGAAATGGCGTTTCAAATTATTATTAACTTACTCGAACATATTGTTTGTATTTCAAACGAAATTCTCTTCGGCGGTAATTAGCCCGAAAGCCTCCCCCTACTAGCGTTTCTATGAGCAAACCAATATCAGGCAAGCGAAAGTATTTGCAACGGTCGCCTTCCTTTGCCACATCTTGCATCAATGCAGCAAGTGTATTGGGAGGACCTTTGTCCTGAAACGATTTATCATTAATAGAAGATCATTTCTACTTTCTGTAAAATAATATATAATCACTGTATTGTAGAGTTCTTCGAGACGGTCTGGCGTCAAAAAAGCATCGACAGCAACTCCATGCTGTAGCAACAATTTCACGAAATCCGTATGATCGTACATCAGTGCTTGCATCATTACCGAATGCAAAGCACTTTCTTCCCAATCGCCTCCACGTTCCAATATTTCACGAAGCATATCTTCACGATTCCAGGTAAGCAGCAAACTTAGTCTGTCGATAGATGTTGAATTTCTGCCTGTCAGCAACGCGTTCAAAATTTTACAATCCAATTGTTGATCATCATTCTGCACTGACATTCCATCGAATACAGTTAACTATAATCAAGCGGAAATATAATAGATTCCTTTCGCCTAAGAAATTAGAACAACATTTTCAAATAAGCTCATGGAAACTTGACTACGGTTAATGAGGAGGCTGTTGTGAAAAATTATCTTCCCATTAAGAATGCAGTGAACAACTTTTATTATTTGAAATATGATGTAATGAAATGTAAAAAATTATTATTAGCGTGTTTACATGTTTGTTATCTGCAAGTCATTGGGAGTGCACATTAACTGAATTTTTGAACGTTCTATCTCAAATGCAGTTTTAATTATGAATAATTAATTATCAAACACAAAACAGTGGCACAATTATTATTATTATAACAGTAGAATATGTGAGATTTGTAATTACCAAATTACGGTGTTCTAGGCAGGCGACCAAACATGATGCCCACCATGTGATTTCTCCTTTCTCCAAGTCTAATTTCTCTTTTATTTTGTCGCATAGCAGTTTTTTCAAATTTTCATCTTTCAGTCTGAAAAAATACATATAATGAAATTAGAAGGAAAAGAATAAGGAAAACGATTTTCTATGAAATGTTTTGAAGTGGTGATTATTTGAAATAGAAAATGAATGGAAGTAAGAAATTTTGTTCAAACTATTCTGCTTGATTTTCCACTAACAAAGAAATCTGCTGATTGAATTAATAATGAATGAATGACACGAGAACGTGTATTGCAATCTGTTCCCTTTAGGAAACGAGCACTGAATGCTTTGCCTCTGCGCATTTTGCAGAAATGTTGGAGCATCTTGTTGGCAATCACATTTGCTTTACGTATACCTCACATAGATATATAGATAACTGATTCAAAATTAAATTCAACATTTGTCTATCAGCGAACATGACACTCAATAATAGTTATAACGTGTTTTGTTCGATAGAATTTCGAAATTCCTCTTACTCGTATTCATAAAGGAATTTTTTTCATTCACTTACGCCCCAAATAGTTCATATGTATAGATTTCTGCAAAATGATAGTCGCTTCAAAAATTTTCAATACATTTATATATAATAACTGTGAGTGGACGGGCATTTTACTTGCTACCAGAGTTGTGTATCTCTTTTCTCTGTTTCAGCAAAGTTTTAATTTGACTTTTGAACATCTCTAATTCAATATTTCAAAATAAATGTCTGCTGCAGCTGTTAAAATGAAAAGCAAAATGCGTGACCATTTTCTAAGCGTCAGTGCATTTCCTTTCAACCAACAATGTGTCCAACTTGGCGCGGTAATCGATAGTTTTATAAAACCATTCGAAACATTTAAATGGAAAAAATGGATTAAGTATTTCGTTTAAAATATGAAAGTGAAGAAAATTATATATGCATAAATGAAATTATTGTGAAATTATGTTTCGAAACACGTTCATCAGTTTTCATTTCTGAAAACTGATAAAAAAAGGAAGATATTGATCAGACGAACCGTTGTTATTATATAAGACGATTATTATCACTCTGTGATTATGATTATGATGTTGATTGGAATATAAATTTCATTTACAAATTAATCAGGAAACATGAAACAGTTAAATTAACGTTAAACGAAAGTGTTTTTTTTTGTGATAAAAATTAAACTGCTTTCTTCCGTTATTAGCACTTAAATATTGGATTGAAAAACATTATTATTGTCAAATAGGATCAAGAAACAATATATACCTAGATTCTGTAGCCATTTCAACCGCATAAGCGAGTATATCAGCTCCACGACCGCTGTTTTTGCAAACGACCACAGGTACGGGTGGTGAGGAGCAAACAAAATTAACCGCTGAATGTAGTGCCAGTCTTCCACCTCCCAATACTAGGCAAACGATGGGTATTAGGCGTTGACTCGTATCCATAGATTTTTGCTTCAGAAACGTTTCGAAATGCCGTCGAACGGTCATTTCAGCTCCCGACCGTCCAACGGTTCCGTTGTCGACCATCAGAAAACACGTGTGCCCTTCACACAGAGAAACGAATCTTGATCGTTGGGATTCAAATGGATAATAGTTGACGCATTTATTTTGACCTATTAGCTGCTCAGATTGTCTCACCATACCCCATGGTGCTATACCGATCAGTGCAAATTGTTGTTTCTTCTTGGTTGATGTGCATTCAGTAAGAGCAGCGGCAACGTGTTTCACCACACCTACAAGGCATTTTTAGCATAAAAACTTTAAAAACCTGGTTTTTCTTCTATAATATACCAACACGAAGTCCACTGGTAATTATCCAAGCAGATGTATTTTTGGCCACTTTGAGTAGACCATTTTTAAATTCTTGCCACAGGGCAGGATTAAGTTCGAAATCATTGCCTCCACCGTATATTGTGATTACCAATTTCGGCGGTTCCAAACCCCAGACATGAACCAGCAGTTGCCACATATCTTGTGGATCCACTGTGAAGTCCATTCTGATGTACTGCAGATGAAAAGAAAATTTGTATTAATAAGCAATTTGAGTTTGCTTGTCCACTTACAAGACTTTTCCATGGTCGCGAGACTCCTTGAAATCTTAATGTACCATAAGCATCAGTGGAAAATGTCGACGTGCACTCAGCCACTGACCATCTGTTTCCTTCCTTCTGCGCAGCTGAATCTTTTTCTTCTTCAAAGTAGTAATGACTGGCAAAATATCGGCCGCATCCGCATCTAAATACAATAATAACCGCTATTAAAATGATAATATTGTTTATGAAATGTGGTGTACTGTAGTGTTTATCTCTAAAGATATGAAAAATTAGTACAGTGAGATAGAGATTATGGTGGATCAAAAAAGTTTTGTCATCTGTGCTCTTACGTACAGCAGCATTGTTCAAACAATGGATGGAAGTTTCTAGGCAAGCAATAAATCCAAACTGCGAAAATAGCAGTTGCTCGTTTCTATACTTCAAGCGTGTGATTGAAGTGAATTGGTCTGATCGATTTGCTGATTTAAGAATGTTACCTAGTTTCTTAAGCGAAAAAAATGCAGAAATTCCAGAAAAATGTAAACTTTATTATTCTTCGCTTATTGGAAGGAAAAAGTTTGCGGCAACGCCTAACTCATCATCACCGGCAACATAGCACGTCATTGTAACATTATCCTCATTTTTATATTACTTCAAGAAAGTCATTTTCTTGGAAAAATTTACTGCTTATTCATCATTTGTTATTTATATTTTTGAATTGAATTGAATCAGTCGTCAATTTTCCCATTCACACAACATGTTACTGTAACTGTTCATATGAAAATTCCACATGCAAAAATTCGGCATATTGAAAAAGAAACCAGCTTGTTCATTATCTGTATTTACATTAGCAATGTTTACACAGTGCTTAGGATCATTTTCACTTTATAGAATGCTATCAGAATGGAATTTTTGTAATTATTAATCAATTAATATAATCTACCAACTTTACAACATATAAAATAAATGGAAATTTCGCGACTTAAGCTGTGCAACTGCCGTTTTCCTATTCATATCAGCTGCCGATGATAACTTTCAACATCATCATCACCATCACAATCAGGGTCACTTTGTAACGTTTCAATTATTTTCATCATAACATTTTATACTAGCAGCGTGTGATTATGACCTGAAAAGTTATATGAATGGGACAATTGCCGTATAGAGCGTCGAGTAAACTATTGTGAAAATGGTAATGAGCAGATTTTAGCGCTTCACCAGTTGCAGTGCATAAAACGGACATGATTGACTTTGAATACAATGCTTCCCATGTTGTCCAATCGGTCCATCTATCAACGCTTGAATGCTTACATGAATTTTGACGCGTCTGTTCATCGCGTTTCAGTTGAAGCCGCTATTAGTCATAAAATCATTGTCAATAAAAGCTCGCCGCCCAAGTTTGAAATTTATTTAAAACTTAACTTTTTTGAGAATAAGAGCCTTTCAACTTTTGGATATACATAAACCCATATTTCCTTATATCTAGGGAAGTTTTAGTAACCACGCGTCAGCTGTGCTTTGGCAACAAACAAAGCAGCTCCTGAGAATAATAATAATCCCCCAAAAGAATGATTGATTAAATGTGAACTTGATCAATAATTACCAATGATAACGGGTAATTTCACTTTCACAAGTAAAAATACTATACACACTGGAATATTCGAAAAGTAAATTTCAAAATGAAGAAAAAGTAACTAACTACCATAATGAAATATACACAACAGTTATTCATCACGTCGAAGAATATAAAAATAAATCTGGCTTACTTTTCAGAATCAGTAGAAACTGGTAATATTTTAAAGCATTCTCGTTTCAAAAACCGTTCTCGAATCCACTCATTTACCTGAAGATAGAGTTTAAAATTGCAACTGTATATCTGATCAAGGTGATCCGCTTACTTGATTAGCAGCTTTCTGCCGGCGTGAAATCATACTTTGGCGAATTTTCAACCATAGTAATCAAATAAATTTACGTTCGTTGAAATGGCGTTATTTTCGGTGAATTTCAACAGTCGTACAGGCTTGTATCATTTTGTTTTCAAATTTTGAAACACAAATCCCAATGCTTGCAGACAAATTGTTACAGTATGTGTAATGATTATTAAGATTGATGAGATTGTCAACAATTCCAGCAATCGTGCAGTTTGGATAAATTTTATTCCAATGTGAATTATTCTCTGAAATGAGGAAATTTATTTTTTTATTATTATTATTTTTGTTTCAATAATTTTAATTTGTTTAATTTTGAAATTATTTGTCAGTTCTAGTTTTACGTGCTTATTGTCGAACGCTTCGAGAACGCATCAGACTTTGAACATCATCAGCGTAGGGTTTGTTTGTAATGAGCTTAACAATCAAAGGCAATACGTCATTATTGAATTTAAGTTGCTTGTAACTTACGTCATTTCATTTATTTTTTGATAATATAGTACAGTTTGTTGGTAGCTTCAAGCAGCTGCGCTTGTAGTTTAAAGTGAACAAACAGTCATCCCATCTGAACAATCAATAACAGTGATTTAGCAAGTATAATGGTGAAGCTTTGATTGCAGAACCGTATTTCTGATGTTTCTTCAATTTTTGCCTAGCCTGTGGAAAAATAACAAATGAAATTCAAACACACCTGACTAATCGGTAGTGAAAAGCAAGTTTTAAGCGCACAACAGAATTGCTATCAATGAGTGACATGTGAGGACGCGTTTATGATATAATAAATTGAAATTATCGAGAGAGAATTTGCTGCTTAAAATCATAAACTGGTTTCAAAAGTTGAAATATTTTCTACAATTTATTAATAATTTATTATTTTTTTGTCTACGAAAAGTGAGCAATTTCATTTCATTCATTTTTATTCATCAGTATGTAAATTTGAGTTGATTTCGTCTGATTTGAGCAACTTCGAAAGCAGGAAATTGAGAAATGATTATCGAATTGTTTGCTTGAAATGAGTACAACTAATTTGGTTGAACAAAAGGCCAATTTTACAAACGCTAAATTGAATATGAAAATTTTCCGTGAGCATTTTATACATCGCTTTACATTGAAACGCTTTTTGAAATTTTTCTTTTTTTGCATTTTCACATATTTCAATAGCAAAATGTGCAACGGACAAACCAGTGTGCGAGGAGGGAGGGGGGAGGGTCAGACAATGGCTTGTTCAAGCTAATTTGAAACAGTTTTCCTATCAAACAGCACTGCTAGTTGTTTCTTTTTTTGGATATTTTTTTCTGTGAACGGAAAAAATGTTTCAATTGAAATTCAAGGAAGGAAAAGATGTTCAGAGATGATTTGTGAAATATCCAGTGCAAAATTGCAGCTGCAGCTAAGAGCTGATTCTTTTATGCAATCTTGCTTGCAGTTATAGTTTTAAGCAGAGAGAAAAATATAAATAAAACATTAAATCGTGTTTTTGTTTGATGGAGTGTAAAAAAAGAAAAGCATTATTTAAGTAAGGTATTATTCGAACCGGGTATTTGCTTCAAATGAGAAGCTCGCTAGTGTGAAAGTGTAAAAGTTGAAGCTTTATTTTCTTATACGACTAGTTTTTTTCTTTTTTCAACCATATCACTGAAGCGTATGTGGAAAATTCAAATTCAACGTATAATTAATTGAGCATCTTGTATTTTCTTGTAATTAAGCTTCTTTTCTCTGTTCTGTGGTGATACTTTGTTCTCTCCTCTTCTTTTTCTTCTTTTTACAACAACAATTTATTACTATTTTGTTGTTGTTGTTGTTTTTTGTAAATTGCTTAATTTATTACCTATTATAAATAGAAAAATGGAGAATTTTTCAAAAATTTCGAAATTAAAAATAGCCAGGTGCAAATGATTTCTTTTGATTATTGTTTTCAAGTGTTCAATTTAATTTGATAATTCGAAAAGTGATCGATCTTTCAATGGACACAATTTGACAGTTCAATTTAATGTATTTGCTTGTTGCTTGTGTTGTTGTTGTTGTTGACATGAGATTTTATTAGCAGATAAGAGTCGGGGGGAGAAAATTAACTTTAAATGATCCACTTTGTTGATAGCAGTTCAAAATGTGATCCTTGTAACATTTTACGCACAATGACAGTTTTTTTCTTGATTTATTGGTCAATTAATCGACTTGTTGTCAGACTTTATCTATTTCTTTTATTATCAACATTGGAGAAAATAATAATTTTAAATCTGCCATTCATTGCCACAAATGAAATTACGTAACTAACTGTTGATAAGTGAAATTATTTGCGCCGAAAATGGAGCTTATTTTGTTCTCTTTTATTTTATTTTCTAATATTTTTAATTACCAGGAATAAATCTGATCACTTTTCAATTTTCATAGTTTTGAACTGTTTGATTATGTAGAAATATTATACTAAATATGTATGTGTGTGTGTTTGTAGATATATAAGTGTACATGCATGCAGTGCTGCTCATTTTAATTGCATTAATGTAAATCAATGAAAAATACATACCTTCAGCTTTATCGATAAGAGAGGAAGAGAAAGATTGATATAAATAGAATTTTTGACCACTAACGTCGAAATCGTTTATAATATAAGAAAGAGTTGGCTGTGTGTGTGTGCGTGAAATGCAGAACAAAAAATGCTGTCTTATTATTTAGTGAAATAATCTCCTAAGAGTACAGTGACTGTGTAGTCTGAAATTCATTGGTCAATTGGTGAGTAGGAGTAGGTAGCATGATTTGAACAACTGGTTCTATATTGTGTACAGTTTGTCAAAAATGCGCAAGCAAATAGGTGAATATATTGGCACCAGATTTGATTGCGGAACAGATACATTTCCTTTCTATCATCTCATTTAAAGAAGCTACTTAATTATTCTGGGTTCAGTTCACATGGAGGTTAAAAAAATAATTTCAAGCAAAAAAAATCTAGCATCTTTTTCCTTGTTTCAATTAATTAAAAGTTGTAATTTTTAAATGTTCACATTTTGTTTGTTGTCTAAGATTTGCCTTTTTTTTCAATTTAATGACGTAAATACTGTCAGATTGTTGATGTAGTATGAAAAACGGTTGATGTATTCAAGAAATTTTAATAGAATGAAATAGAATTTCAATGCGTCAAAAATTGCAATAGCTTGTAGAAGAATATTCAGAAAATTAATTTGAACGAAGAAAAAATTTCTGCAACTGTTGATTCTTACGATATTGCATTTTTCTAATCGGCATCAGCCAAGACCAAAATAGTCAATTTATTTATTTGCTATCTGTATTTGTATATTTTCATGTTCACAAGCAAATATATGATGTTTTTGAAGATTTTATTTATCAAACAAAAAATTATCACAAATAACAGTTTAATTTCAGTTTCATTGCTGTAATTTACTTCTTCTCTTCTGAGCTCTGTTTTTGGCTTGTAGCGTAACTGAATTATGAGACAACAATAACGATAAGAAGTTGATTATCAATAGCAGATGAATTGAATGATCATTTATATATTGAATATCAGTTATTGAATGTTTGTTATCTCGTCATGTTATTTACATTTCGAATTGGGAGATAACAATATTGAGTTTGCTGAAGCAGTTAGCAAACGAGTAAGTGCCTGACCTGAAAGTGATGCCTGTACACAATGATGCGGTTGCACAACGAGTTATTTCAATGTTGCATTTTCGTGTTAGCAATATTTTTACTTGTTCAGCAGAATAATGCCAACATTTCATTGCCTAAATTTCATTATTTTGATCACGAATGTGCTGCAATTGAGCGCAGTTAAGTAGTGTGGATTTTGTTCGAAATTATTTTAAAACGATCAAAAAAAACATAATTTGCCATCACGAAGCATCAACAACAACATTTCCATTTGGCAATGTGCGTAACAAGTGCGACAACGGCCAGTGATATGGGAGAAGCAGTATGGTCGAGGCGAACAGTAAAATTCCGCCCGTGATGAAGGAGAAGAAGAAATTTCCATGCAACGAGTCGGCAAGCAGCCCACTCAACACGGGAACCACCATCCCGCTGAGTCCACGAACAAACAACTCAAAACCGTATACGAAATTCAATCTATCCAAACCGACCAGTCGGAGAACAACAACTGGCGCTAAAGCGGTTGCCATGCCTATGGACAGTCCACTGACTGAAACGTAGCACAAGTAAGTGATGTATGTTCCTTTCCAACTGATCGCCGTGCGTGCCGCGGCCAAAGCTAAGCTGGCCACATTGTAACTGAATACTGGATCGAATTTGAATTTGCCCACCAATCCGCTTGAAAGTAGTCTACCGGCAACGGCAAAAATTGCCTGCACTGAGATGATCATTGCAATTTGATCACCGTTGAACATTTCCATGTCCAGACGAACTGGCAGTATTTCGAAAACGTAACATCCCAGATGCCACAAGAGGCTGCTGAACAGAAATACAAATACCACAGCTTTGGAAAGCAGGGACGAGCTTGTATTTGCGTTTTCTGAAATTGAGTTTTTTTTGGGTTGGTCAGCCGCATTGACGACAGCATTGTCGGTTAATAGATTTTCTTCTTCAACAGTTACCATCGGTCGACTGTTCGACGATAAAAGCATTCCAAAAATCAATAGCTGAGCAGTCATGCAAGCGATCACTGAAAATGTGATTTGCCATGGATTAGTATCCAAAATGGCGTCGAAGAGAAATGGAAAAACTGCGGCTCCCAACGCACCACCTACCATTGCTACAGTGGTCATTAAATAGCGATGCTTTTTAAAGTGAAAACTTACGACTGTTATCATTGGCACTGACATAATGCCAAAACCAAGTCCTGAAATTGCAAACTTTTTTTTTGATTATTACAATTCAACTTTTCCTTTTTACAACAGTCACACACCTGCTATTGCAGAGGTAACGTTGAAATAAATTAATTTCGACGCGAACGCACAAGTGATAAATCCCAACGTAACAGTGGCAGCTCCAAACATGAGTACTTTTCGAGCACCGAATTTTTTTGTCAAAAACGTCGATACGGGTCCTAGATGTGTTAATTTGTTGTTTGTCGAAATTCAATTAAAGAAAAATGAAAGCATTTCTAATTACCGAGAATTTCAGCGCATCCGTGCATGACAGCGTGCGATACGCATGCTTCGGCAATTGTAGATTTGAAGTAGTTTTTGATGTAAGGCGGAAAAACATCCTGAGCTTGAATCACTCCTTCGGCGATCATTTGGCACATGAAGCCGGAAATGACGATGACGATGCTTTGTACGTTGGAAAGTGGGTTTGTGTTTTTTTGTTCACTGTCCATTTTTTAAATATTATTCATGAAATGAAGTAAGTCCACAATAGAATGGGGTAAAGAAGGCAATTTTTTCAACCATCAGCACAGCAGTTGTGTTCAGTCAACAGTTCTACAATCTGAATGAAGTAAGTGTAAAATTGATTTGATGTAATCGTTTAATTCAAATAACGCGGGCAAACAATTTCAAGATAAATATGAGCAATAAGCGTAGTAGTTAGTTGTTCTGCATTTATATACTGTTGCTAATTTTTACCGGTTATATATGTATTCTTTGAAATACATTTTTGCAACTGATCCGACAAATAATAAGAGAAACGGTGATTGTGAAATTGATTAATTACATTAATTATATTATCAATGTTTGTCTTAGTTTTATTGCATACCTATGAACAGAATTTGAACGACTAACAGCAGCACCAGCAGTAGTAGTAGTAGTAGTAGTGGTGGTGGTGGTGGTGGTGGTGAAACTTTTCATTAGACGCTGAAAAATTAGCGTTCCATGTTTACTTGTTTAAATATCATGCGATTGTTGTTGTTGTTGCATCAACTACACACCACACACGTACAGACAAACTACGATGTCAGTTTGTTCAATTTTGTTGGCAGTTTTACATCGTTCATAAAATCACCGGCAATCTCGACGTGAATAAATTTATCACATATTTGGAATGTGAAGAAATTGTCGACACCTAGTCACAGTTCCTTGTTTGCTTTTCCATTGTGCTTGATGGTTTTAAATTTCTTATTCCATTCGTGTAAATAATGTTTTACAACGGCACAATGTAAATGGTTTTTTTTTTAATTTTGATCACATCTTCTGTTACCGTATTCCGATTAAGTTCTTTTTATTATAATATTAACTTGTAGTGAAGAGACAAAAAGCAGAGAATAATAGCTAATGTCATTTTTTTTAACGGATAAATTGTTCTTCGTGAAGAGAGAGATATTTGGTAAAATAAATAGAAGGCAAAAGTTTGTTCAAATTGTGTAGACGTAAAAGAAGTTTATCAAATAGAAAATAAAATCAAATTGTAAAGAGTCGTTCAGAGATGAATTGGTTTCACAAAATTGAAAATCAGTTTTTACGAATCATAATTGAATGATTTGAAAACAAATTGATCTGTCATTTATATAAATAAAATATCAACTTATTCATGAGATATTTAAATTTTTAATTTTGACTTTGAACGATTGTAATAATATAATAATACCAAAATGTCATTCGTGTGTATGTGTGTGCGCAATACTGTAATTGCTTTTTTGCGCTTCTTTACTTCAATATGCGCAAAGGTTGTGTAAAATAAATGCGTAACAGTTGGTTGTTTTCATTCAAAGATGCAGCAGAAAGCAAAGGAAGAAAAAACAGGAAAGAAGCAATGGATGTTTTTCATTCTGTAAAGCACATAAGCAGTTGTTCTCTTATCTTTTATCCAATTAATAATGTTGATTGTTTTATGGCATAGCGTACTGTTGAGCATGTGAAGCATGAAGGGTGTTTGATTTATTTATTATTTTTTGGTGAAAGCAGTATTTTTTGAAAAAAAAGCATTGCTTGGCAGAAAAGAGGAGAAAATAAGACCAACGGTTTGAAAATTAGCATTTTTTAAATACAGCAATTTTTTTTATGAATAATAGATAATCTGCAAAAAGTAAACAGTGCAGAGTAATCAGATTTTCAATAGCGAAATTATTTTATTGAAAATCAAAGTCAACGAAACATGCCATTTTTCAGAGTTTTATTTGTTTCGTACTACTTTCTACTACGTATATTTTTAATTTCTTCAATTCGGTGTTATAACCCAATAATGCTGTGATGATCAATTTTTATGGCGATATTTTCAATTTAATGAAATCATTTCCAGAACGTTGACGACAAATTTCAGCTTATAAAATCGTTTCTTTATCACGTGCATTTTCAAAGTTGAACTATTGTCAACGCTTGAAAAGGAAATTCTAATAATTACATCATATCACCCTAGCCTGTTTGGTTCTTCTTTTGGAAAAGAACCCCTCCCCCTTTTTCTCACGTGAAAAAACAAATTAATTAATTAATTAATTTCAGTTTCAACTTTTACACTTACCTCATTAATTTCATTTGGAAAGACGAAACTTTCGATAAGAAGAAACAACAATACGAAGATATAGGCATAGGCAGAGAAATATAGCAAATATTGATTTTCGACACGTGGTGACAACAATTTAAAAAATTTCTTCGTCAGCTAAGGTTTGGCTATTGGGGTTGAAGTCGCTTCAATTTGGTACTAGCAATGAGGCCAAACATCTCCCAATCTTTGTGAAACAGGTTTCACATGTCACATGTGAAACGTGATAAAGGGAAATAAATTCTTGATCAACTTTAAATCATAAAAGGCTTGAACTGAATAATAATAATAAGAAGAAGAAAACAATATCCCAAAGAAGAATTTTGAAAATGTTTATTTCCACAGCTTTATGTTTTATTTTTAAATTTATTTAAAATTTCAAAACATTCTTTCTCAGCATTCAAACAAACGCATTTGTCACTCCATCGTCCAACTATCAATTATATCAAGCAAATGCTGCTTTGCTTCCGTCTAGATTAGATTGATTCAATGTTTTTATTTGCCTTTTCTTTCAACTTGATCAGCAGTTGCATTTGATCCATTATCATCGAAAAAGATTTCTTTTTTGTAGTAACCTGATCATCATTACTGTTTCATATTTAAATTTATTCATTTGCTTTTCTGTTGTATCATTCATTTTTCAAACAAAAATTGCACAAAGAGGTGCTGACAACGTTATTGTATATATATCAACTGAGGCACCGTGAAACGTTCATCGATCGATTGACCTGAAAATGCCATTTGAGCATGAAAAGTTTGAAAAAAAAGCTATCACACAACTACAATTGCGAAAGCAACTTCAGCTACCAGTGCATATCGACCTTGTATGTTATTTTCTCCTAAATTATGATAAAAATTCATGTCATCATTGATCTATTTACTCTTTAGGTCAGGGTGGAATAAAAGTGATAAAAATTATCAATTGCTAATGGAAATTTTAAATGTAGAAATGTTTTTTTTGTCAGTTTTTTCATAACTTTTGTAAATTAAAGAAAATCATGTTCTATGAATTTTAATTGCACTTTGAAAAAAATTACTCGTTGAATTTCAATAAAAAAAAAACAAAATATTAAAAATACATCACATTTATTAGGCTGAAATATAACGATACTTTGTATTTTTCTTTTTTTAGCTCATCATAATCACGTGGAAAATTATTATAACAGAAACATGTTTTTGTGCAAGCATTTTCTTGTGCAGGCCACTTCTGTACTGGTGTTGTTCGCTTTTGAAATATTAAAATTGCATGGATTTTACAACAAAACATTCATTTATTGACCATTTTATAAAAGGGAATTGTGCTGCTTTTCCAACATTGAAACCAGTTGGCAGCAATGCGTTGGAAAGCATTCGGGTTTGTTATGCTGTTTTTGTGGAATATTTCGACGGAAAAAAGTTTCGGATGTGAAGCTCCTAACAGTATAGACAAGACTATATATCATGAAAATTGCAACTTGAGTAATTTTTCTTTGTCTTTGTGCTATTTCAAAATTCTACTGCTATTTTTCTAATGTTTTTCTGTTTAGAAACACCTGCAATATTTCATATAGAAAAGGTCGTTTCGAGAGATGAAAATGGAAATCTTAGCTATCCTGTGAATGTTGGTGAGAAAATTCTTTACTTCGACATCATTGGACGCAATGAAGGTGAAGAAGTGCATAATTTATTGCTCGACTTGCAGCTTCAACAATATGTTGGCAACGGAGAACGAAACTGTAAATGGAAAACCCTACCGCTGTCACCATTTCTGTATGATTGTCGCACAATTTATACTGTTGGCAAAATTATTTTCTCTTGTAATTTTAGGAAAAACATCAATCCAGGAATAGGTATTACTGTACCTCATGGTGACGTTGCTTTGCCGATTAAATTTAGTCTTCACGGTTTTGGGCCTATAATTTATTTGCTTTCTGACTGGGTAAGTAAGTGTAGGCGTTTTAACTGCTATTCAAACTCTCGTTATAAATAGACTCTACTTGATAAGCATGCAGATAAATAAATGAATATTATTGATTTTCTTTTTTTTCTTTCACTCAACTCATCTATTTAATGAATGTGCACTTTTTATATGAAATATTTTCCATTTTTATAAACAATAATAAATCGTTTCATTTGTATGATAAATTGCTTTTTCTATTATCCATCATTTGAGAGAAATAGCTTCTTATCACGAGTGCAATGAAAATTTACATAATGCACATGCGTACTGATATTGGCGTTGTTTGCTTTTGAAGGGCTTTTACGCGTTGAACATTTTGATAAAAGACGGTCTTGAAAAGGTTTCAACGCCACTTGGCTGCTTGCGGGTGGAATTTCAAATTCGAAAATAAATCTCCTGCTGTTCATTCACTGTTCGTTCCTGTAATATGCTACTCCTTGAGAAGCTTTTCTCATTTTTTCTCGCTTTATTCTATTGTAAGTAAAAGCTATTTTTTCTTTTCTTTTGTATTATTCATTTTTATTGATATGCAAATATATATATATGATGTTTATTTCCTTTTTTCTGAATAGCAAAAGCCAATGAGATTTTAAGTTAAAACACAACTGATTTGAAAACAAAATGTGGCAGGCAATGTGAAATGAAATAACTTTTTCTTTTCCAAAGTGAAATGCAGGCAGTTTAAAAGCTTCTACGAATATTTTTTTTCTGTTTTTTTTGCAAAATGAAGTAGCGTTGTGTGTTGATTTGAAATGGGCGCTTATGGCAACAAATTACCTTTAATAATTAGCATTTTTTTCAGCAGCGTTCAAATATTTCATCTAAAAATTAAAATAATTATTTATCATTGTTGTATATTATTATTTTTATTTATTTAATTACCTTCTTCTAAACCGAGGCATTTTCCCCACTCTTTGAGGGTGATTTTTTCATCTGCATCTGCGTCGCACTGACGTAAGAAAGGCTCTATGCATGATTCGAGTGGAATCACAGGTGCAGTTAAGGGGATCAGTTCGTGATGTGTGACTGCTTTGTCGTGCGGTTTACTGTCCAAATCGCAAAATTTCCAAATTACTGGATAAACATGCTTCAAATGTTCATCTCTTTCAGCATCTTCGATCATTTGTATCCACTGATCACCGTACAGCTCTTGACGTTTTTTCAAATCAAGCATAACCTTAAATTTTATGCTTTGTAATAAAAAGTTTTTATACTTTCAACCGTGCGTGCGTGAATCATATTTACTTGAAACAACCAATCAGCCATACGAGTGGAAAATTGACTAAGGTGATTTTGCGTACATTCTTCCAATTCTAAATTTAGCGAAAAAGAAAAAATGTTTTTTTTTGCTTTTAAAATTAAAGTGTAAACTATATGTGCTTCAGTGAAATTTTTTTTCTTAAAATATACCTTTGCAATGACCAAGATATTGCAAATGTAGATGCTTGTTTTTAGCATTTGAACATTCCGCCATTTCACGTCTGCACATGCATCGTTCACGATAGAGATGGCAAATGCTTTCATACGTGACGTTGTTATTACTACATACCTAAATATAGGGTAGAGTTGAAGTTTGGAAAAAAAATAGATGATTTTATTCAATAAAAAAAAACAACCTTATCCAAAGGGTCTGGTTTAGGATTGGTCGGACATTCGACAGCACACTGACATACGGCTTTTCCTTTGTGGTTCACGTGGCACTCTTTGCCCCAACCGCAAACATGATTCAAACAGGGATTTTGTTCAGTTTCTGCTTCTTCATCTGCATAATTTGCAAATTTCTGTTTCAGTATTTAAATAGAATATGAGTAGAATATTACTGGTTTCATTATCACTGTCGTCGATTGGTGCATTTTTTGCATCTTCATGCTCAATTTCAATGTCGTTGTCCATTTTGTGTAACTGTTGCAGCATTGGCTCCAGTTGATCCCAGTCGTTCTTTTTTCCATGTTTATTCTAAGAGAACAGATAAAAAAAATATTCATATACAGATTTTATTTTTGACTGAATATTCTCAAATACAAACAAATATTAGCAACATTCAAATGAACTTTGTCGGAAAAGTTGATTGATGTTTGGCAAGATATTTTCGTTTAAAAATAGAACTAACTAACTGCTCAATTAAACCGACGTCTGTTTAGCAACAGAGCCCATTCAATCACAGCTTCAACATAAATAAATGTACATGTACGTATATATTCTTTTAGATTTTCTCTAATAATTTCTGCATCGCGTTTCATTTTTTCTTATTGATACACATGTACATATATATATATATATATATATATATATATACATATATAGTTGCTGCATTCAGGTCTGCAATTATAACATTATTGTTCATTAATTATCTGAAATGAGAATTTATTGGAATTCTTTGATTTTTTCATGCTATTCTATTATTCAGTGTCTATTTTGAACAACGCTTGATGAAAAATAATCGATAATTCAATTTTGTGCCCCTACACAATTAGCAACAATAGCAAAATTCACTAGATTCAAGCAGTTGTTTGGTCAGTTATAAAATATTACAAAATTTATCCTTGTTTTTCGCTGATTATTTCAATTTTCCAAACTAAATAATGCAAGAAAATTACTCTGCTATTATTCTCTGCTCTAAATAATGAATGCAACATTCTATATACACGTATAAAGTGATGAATTATGCAAACAATTGAATGATGATAAGCTGAAACAAGAAAGCTATATTTCGATAAATTATTCAACAGAAGAGTTGCATTTATTATTTAAAAGTTAATTTTGAATCGCATATGAAATTCTGTATTGTACATCATAATCGGAATAATGTAAACAGACTTGAGGCAATGGAGGAGAAGTAATTTCATTCATCTTTTAACTAACTTATTCAATC